>NC_064634.1:46093237-46419146 GCF_023864275.1 Schistocerca cancellata | reverse complement strand
TTGTTCTTAGCATAAGTTAGATTAAGTAATGTGTAAGTCTAGTGACCGATGACCTCAGCAGTTTGGTCCCTTAAAAAATTCACACACATTTACGTTTACCAGTTGAGATGTGTATTACTGGGCTGATGCATTGTCTGTTATTTATTACAATATGTCTAAAATTCTGGTTTTACAGCTTATTTGAAAAAAAGGGTGGGTGCGTGCATTAATTTACATACTCTACATGAATCTATTGAATGTTTGTGTTGGTAGCTGTAAATCTGCTACACAATCTACAACTTGTCATCAGCAAAAAGCAAAAACGTATTTTTTTCTTACTTTTGTTTATGCATAGTAGAATGTGTTTTCACCATGGACACCAATGCATAGTACGCAACGTGCTCCCCGGCTGACCACAAAGTCGATAAGGAACCCCAGAAGGATGTGGCCGTGCGGTTCTAGGCGCTTCAGTCTGGAACCGCGCGACCGCTACGGTCGCAGGTTCTAATCCTGCCTCGGGCATGGATGTGTGTGATGTCCTTAGGTTAGTTAGGTTTAAGTAGTTCGCCCTCCCCCCCCCCCCCGTCCATGAACCATTGACCTCGCCGTTGATGGGGAGGCTTGCGTGCCTCAGCGATACAGATAGCCGTACCGTAGGTGCAACCACAACGGAGAGGTATCTGTTGAGAGGCCAGACAAACGTGTGGTTCCTGAAGAAGGGCAGCAGCCTTTTCAGTAGTTGCAGGGGCAACAGTCTGGATGATTGATCTGACTTGTAACATTAACCATAACGCCGTTTCTGTGCTGGTACTGCGAACGGCTGAAGGCAAGGGGAAACTACAGCCGTAATTTTACCCGGGGGCATGCAGCTTTACTGTATGATTAAATGATGATGGCGTCCTCTTGGGTAAAATATTCCGGAGGTAAAATAGTCCCCCATTCGGATCCCCGGGCGGGGACTACTCAAGAGGATGTCGTTATCAGGAGAGAGAAAACTGGCGTTCTACGGATCGGAAAGTCAGATCCCTTAATCGGGCAGGTAGGTTGGAAAATTTAAAAAGGGAAATGGATAGGTTAAGTTAGATATAGTGGGAATCAGTGAAGTTCGGTGGCAGGAGGAACAAGACTTCTGGTCAGGTGACTACAGTGTTATAAACATAAAATCAAATAGGGGTAATGCAGGAGTAGGTTTAATAATGAATAGGAAAATAGGAATGCGGGTAAGCTACTACAGACAGCATAGTAAACGCATTGTTGTGGCCAAGATAGATACGAAGCCCACGCCTACCACAGTAGTACAAGTTTACATGCCAACAAGCTCTGCAGATGACGAAGAAATTGAAGAAATGTATGATGAAATAAAAGAAATTATTCAGATAGTGAAGGGAGACGAAAATTTAATGGTCATGGGTGACTGGAATTTGTCAGTAGGAAAAGGGAGAGAAGGAAACGTAGTAGGTGAATATGGTTTGGAGGTAAGAAATGAAAGAGGAAGCCACCTGGTAGAATTTTGCACAGAGCATAACTTAATCATAGCTAACACTTGGTTCAAGAATCATAATAAAACAAGGTTGTATACATGGAAGAAGCCTGGAGATACTGACAGGTTTCAAATAGATTATATAATGGTAAGACAGAGATTTAGAATCCAGGTTTTAATTTGTAAGACATTTCCAGGGACAGATGTGGATTCTGACTACAATCTATTGGTTATGAACTGTAGATTAAAACTAAAGAAACTACAAAAAGGTGGTAATTTAAGGAGATGGGACCGGGATAAACTGAAAGAACCAGACGTTGTACAGAGTTTCAGGGAAAGCATAAGGAAACAATTGACAAGAATAGGGGAAAAAAATACGGTAGAAGAAGAATGGGTAGCTTTGAGGGATGAAGTAGTGAAGGCAGCAGAGGATCAAGTAGGTAAAAAGACGAGGGGTAGTAGAAATCCTTGGGTAACAGAATAAATATTGAATTTAATTGATGAAAGGAGAAAATATGAAAATGCAGTAAATGAAACAGGCAAAAAGGAATACAAACCTCTCAAAAATGATATCGACAGGAAGTGGAAAATGGCTAAGCAGGGATGGCTAGAGGACAAACGTAAGGATGTAGAGGCTTATCTCACTAGGTGTAATATAGATACTGCCTACAGGAAAATTAAAGAGACCTTTGGAGAAAAGAGAACCACTTGTACGAATATCAAGAGCTCAGATGGAAACCCAGTTCTAAGCAAAGAAGGGAAAGCAGAAAGGTGGAAGGAGTATATAGAGGGTCTATAAAAGTGCGATGTACTTGAGGACAATATTATGGAAATGGAAGAGGTTGTAGATGAAGATGAAATGGGAGATACGATACTGCGTGAAGAGTTTGACAGAGCACTGAAAGACTGAGTCGAAATAAGGCCCCACGAGTAGACAACATTCCATTAGAACTACTGACAGCCTTTAGAGAGCCAGTCCTGACAAAACTATTACCATCTGGTGAGAAAGATGTATGAGAAAGGCGAAATACCCTCAGACTTCAAGAAGAATACAATAATTCCAATCCCAAAGAAAGCAGGTGTTGACAGATGTGAAAATTACCGAACTATCAGTTTAATAAGTCACAGCTGCAAAATACTAACGTGAATTCTTTACACACGGATGGAAAAACTAGTAGAAGCCGACCTCGGGGAAGATCAGTTTGGATTCCGTAGCAATATCGGAACACGTGAGGCAATACTGACCCTACGACTTATCTTAGAAAATAGATTAAGGAAAGGCAAACCTACGTTTCTAGCATTTGTAGACTTAGAGAAAGCTTTTGACAATGTTGACTGGAATACTGTCTTTAAAATTCTGAAGGTGGCAGGGATAAAATACAGAGAGCGAAAAGCTATTTACAATTTGTACAGCAACCAGATGGCAGTTATAAGAGTCGAGGGACATCAAAGGGAAGCAGTGATTGGGAAGGGAGTGAGACAGGGTTGTAGCCACTCCCCGATGTTATTCAGTCTTTATATTGAGCAAGCAGTAAAGGAAACAAAAGAAAAATTAGGAGTAGGCATTAAAATCCATGGAAAAGAAATAAAAACTTTGAGGTTCGCCGATGACTTTGTAATTCTGTCAGAGACAGCAAAGGACTTGGAAGAGCAGTTGAACGGAATGGATAGCGTCTTGAAGGGAGGATATAAGATGAACATCAACAAAAGCAAAACAAGGATAATGGAATGTAGTCTAATTAAGTCGGGTGATGCTGAGGGAATTAGATTAGCAAATGAGACACATAAAGTAGTGAAGTAGTTTTGCTATTTGGGGAGCAAAATAACTGATGATGGCCGAAGTAGAGAGGATATAAAATGTAGACTGGCAATGGCAAGGAAAGCATTTCTGAAGAGGAGAAATTTCTTAACATCGTGTATAGATTTAAGTGTCAGGAAGTCGTTTCTGAAAGTATTTGTATGGAGTGTAGCCATGTATGGAAGTGAAACATTGACGATAAATAGTTTGAACAAGAAGAGAATAGGAGCTTTCGAAATGTGGTGCTACAGAAGAATGCTGAAGATCAAATGGGTAAATCACATAACTAATGAGGAAGTATTGAATAGGATTGGGGAGAAGAGAGGTGTGTGGCACAGCTTGACTAGAAGAAGGGATCGGTTGGTAGGACATGTTCTGAGGCATCAAGGGATCACCAATTTAGTATTGGAGGGCAGCGTGGAGGGTAAAAATCGTAGAGGGAGACCAAGAGATGAATACACTAAGCAGATTCAGAAGGATGTAGGTTTCAGTAGGTACTGGGAGATGAAGGAGCTTGCACAGGATAGAGTAGCATGGAGAGCTGCATCAAACCAGTCTCAGGACTGAAGACCACAACAACAACAAGTAGTTCTTAGTTCTAGGGGGTTGATGACCTCAGATGTTAACTCCCATAGTGCTCAGAGCCATTTGAACCATTTTTTTTTAACCCCAGTGGTATTGCTTCCATTCCTCCACCAATTACGATTGACAACCGCTGAATTGTCGTCCGTGCATGCGGAGGTGTTCCAGAACATTCCTTAGTACATTACGTTCCCTGATAAGGCGACAGTACGGAATGCGCAATGCACCGAGGAACACTGTTGAATATAATCGTTTTAATGTGCCACCTGTTTTATGGATGATAACAAGCGACAGCATCGAACTGGCTATGTGGCGGAGCTCTTGGAGTGAGAGGATATTCGCCCAATGAGCTGACCTGCCTGTTCCCGCGAATTAACCCTTTCAGACGCAAAATAAATAAAATCTTTTTTTTAATGAAGCCACTGCACATTAAATGCGGTGGCTTCAAATGAGACCACAACCATAAACTTCATTACTTTCCGTGATAGGGCACAAAACAGTTCCTTTCTGCTGATAAACACAAAGCAACTTGGCAGGAAGAACATGTCCATCTGCTTCTGTGTGGATTACTTTTAGTGCTGCAGTGTACACATCTCCTCGATGTAACATGTACTGGCAGATGTTTTGATTCTGTTCTGCGTTTTTCCACTGGAACAACAGTTTTACAGTTTTTGGCGCATGGTTCAGATGATGGGCTTGGGCGACCAGGACTGCCTTTGAAAACACTGGATCCTACAGGGCCAGCTACAACACATCACCGAAATTCCTTTAGCTTTTTCTTTTCATTCGGCTTGGTTAGTGGAAACAATAAAAATGCATTTCTAATAGAAATATCAGTCATATACCAAGACAGCCTGAGCCACCAGCGTCTAGATTTTGCTGTCAATTGCATAGAAACTATTCACCATGCCCGCTTTATCTACACATCCCATGTTCGAATTATAAGATTTCACTATCTGTTGGCAAGTTATTTTTGTAATTGTGCCATCCTTTTCTTTCCTACCGACTTCTTTCAAAGTTACAGGTGTAACGTGACAACACGTTTATCTTTCCAGTTCAATGCATGCAATCCCATCAGAACGAACTGACCAGTCACTTTCTCCTCTTCGCATCTCTTTGTCCTGTTTCAGAGGAGGAAGTCGTTTTCTGTGGGCTCTACTGGTACCACAGGCTAGGATACCATCAAGTTTTAATGTCTGCAAAAGTGAAACACTAGTAAAAAAATTGTCGAAATATATGTTATATCCTTTGCCTTCTAAGCCTTCACACAAATCTCTTACAATCCTCTCTCCCAAACATTTCTCCACTGCACCTTCTGATTCCCCAGTATATACCTCAAAATCACAGATACATCCGATTTTGTCAGCTCTGACCCATATTTTGTACCCCCTCTTGATGGGCATTTGAGGCATATACTGTTTGAATGATACTCGCTCTTTGAATTTCACCATGCATTCGTCAACAGATTCCTCCTTAGTTGGAGCATAACATTCTTTGAACCTTGTCAGTAATTGATTTATAAGTGGTCGAATTTTATACAATTTGTCGTAACATTTATTCCCTTTTTGTGGCATAAGGGTATTGTCATTTACATGTATATGAGATAAAATCCAGCTGAATCTTTTCAATGACGCAAGTGAAGAAATGTACTGATCTGTGAGTTCGTTCTGTGATGACCAGCAATCACGATATGCGCACGGTTGTTTGATACCAATTAGATTATTTATAGCCAAAAACACCTTGAGTTCATCTTTTTCAAGAGGTCTGTCATTCTTACCTTTCTGAGTCGTATAAATATTGGTCTGGAATACTATGTGTTCCAGCATATTGTCCCCAAATAGATATAAAAAGAAATCAACTGGCACCATACCTTCACCTTCAGTTTTCAGTTTTCCTTTGACCCCAACTTCCCCTAAAAAATCGATAGAATGCATCGTATTTTGTCATCCCTTGCCCATGTAAAATTCACAGACCTTATTAGTGGCACGTTATCTTTAGAACTGAAACTGTAATCACTGTCGTTTTCAGAACGATTATCACTTTCACTTTCCGAAACAATATTAGATATCACTGGTCTTGACACTTGTGAATCAAGATCACTGTCTTCAGCCAAAATATCACTTTCATTATCACTGATACTGCCAATCTCAGAGTCCACATCAGAAGGAATTTCTTCTAAAAGACACACCAGAAGTTCCTCATCCTTTAATTTGCGATAAAACATTTCACGAAACTGAAATTAAAAAAAAAAATGATACGCTTCTAATATTACACCTGCAGCCGCAGTGGTTTCAATCGAAACCACCAGAGTAAATACGGAAAAGTACATGATTTTCATTATTGTTGCAATACATATAGCATGCACTAATACAAGAAAGTATTACGAATTTGTTCCACTTGTGAAACTTACATTTCAAAGACAAATTCAATCACAAATAAAAAAAAAAGAGGACCAGCACACCACAAACAATAATGGCACTTATGCTTGAATCTCTAACTGCAACCACGTAACTGACTTAGTTCAAATTTTCATCGCTAGATGACAGCACCATCTACGTCCAGAGGCGTGGTTACGAATGTAGCGACTGTGCTCTTGCCACAAAATCAAAATATCACGGGTGGCTTCAAATGAAACCACATCGTCACAAAGGGTTAAACCCCGTCGAGCACGTGTGGAAAGAGTTACACTGTTGCCAGCACGAAAACTCGTTGCAGAACAAGGGTTCCTGTCCGTGGCGATCACACGCCTCATTAAGAACCATTTCGCGCCTTTTGTAACGTCCAGGGGAGCATCATAAATAGCGGTGACTTCAGTGCAATTAAAGTGTCATTTCTGTTCGTCTCATTACGTATTTCCTTCAGTTAGCTTCTGTATTATAATGTACCCGTTCTTTCTACGTTTGGAAAAAGTTTCGTCGAGCTATGTTCCGTCGCAGTGACACATCACGCGGAAGCTACTTTGGTCCTTAAGTGTAGCACACATGATGATGATGATGAGCACTCCGTCTTCAGGCCACGAGTGGTCTACCGGGAACATCCGACCGCCGTGTCATCCTCAGAGGAGGATGCGGATAGGAGGCGCGTGGGGTCAGCACACCGCCCTACCGGCCGTTACGATGGTATTCTTGACCGAAGCCGCTACTGTTCGGTCGAGTAGCTCCTCAATTGGCATCACGAGGCTGAGTGCACCCCGAAAAATGGCAACAACGCATGGCGGCCTGGATGGTCACCCATCCAAGCGCCGACCACACCCGACAACGCTTAACTGTGGTGATCTCTAAATCTACATCTACATCTACATTTATACTCCGCAAGCCAGCCATCGGTGTGTAGCGGAGGGCACTATACGGGCCACTGCCATTACCTCCCTTTCCTGTTCCAGTCGCGTATGGTTCGATGGAAGAACGACTGCCGGAAAGCTTCCGTGCGCGCTCGAATCTCTCTAATTTTACATTTGTGATCTCCTCGGGAGGTACAAGTAGGGGGAAGCAATATATTCGATACCTCATCCAGAAACGCACCCTCTCGAAACCTGGACAGCAAGCTACACCGCGACGCAGACCGCCTGTCTTGCAGAGTCTGCCACTTGAGTTTGCTAAACATCTCCGTAACGCTATCACGCTTACCAAATAACTCTGTGACGAAAGGCGCCGCTCTTCTTTGGATCTTCTTTATCTCCTCCGTCAACCGGACCTGGTACGGATCCCACACTGGTGAGCAATACTCAATTATAGGTCGAACGAGTGTTTTGTAAGCCTTCTCCTTTGTTGATGGACTACATTTCCTAAGGACTCTGCCAATGAATCTCAACCTGGTACCCGCCATACCAACAATTAATTTTATATGATCATTCCACTTCTTCTCTGCCTCGTGATGACTGTGTGTTGTGTGATGTCCTTAGGTTAATTAGGTTTAAGTAGTTCTAAGTTCTAGGGGACTGATGACCATAGATGTTAAGTCCCATAGTGCTCAGAGCCATTTGAACCATTCCACTTCAAATCGTTCCGTACGCACGCTCCCAGATATTTTACAGAAGTAACTGCTACCAGTGTTTGTTCCGCTATCATATAATCATACAATAAAGGATCCTTCTTTCTATGTACTCGCAATATATTACATATGTCTATGTTAAGGGTCAGTTGCCACTCCCTGCATCAAGTGCCTATCCGCTGCAGATCTTCCTGCATTTCGCTGCAATTTTCTAATGCTGCAACTTCTCTGTATACTACGGCATCATCTGCGAAAAGCCGCATGGTTCAAATGGTTCAAATGGCTCTGAGCACTATGGGACTTAACATCTATGGTCATCAGTCCCCTATAACTTAGAACTACTTAAACCTAACTAACCTAAGGACAGCACACAACACCCAGCCATCACGAGGCAGAGAAAATCCCTGACCCCGCCGGGAATCGAACCCGGGAACCCGGGCGTGGGAAGCGAGAACGCTACCGCACGACCACGAGCTGCGGGCTAAGCCGCATGGAACTTCCGACGGGAACAGGTGTATCGACTGCGACAAGGCCGTTGCCAAAGTGTAGCACACACCAGTGTATAATTGTGGATCCTTAATACTGTGTATTTCGGTCTTCAGTATCTCATGTTCCTTCGGGTACCGACGCAATAGCCCACAAATTGTATTATTTTTTGTTTCACAATAGCATTTTTTGGTTTACAAGACACATCATTTTTCGCCTGCTCCCGTTAAATGCAAACCCACCCGAGTTCTCAGTTACGAGCACGGTGTAAAATCCTTTTTTCGGAGCAGTTTATGTGAACAGTGGAGTATTTGCACGTGTCGGAAGTGCAGGAAGACCGCAGCAGGTTAATAGCATGCGCGTTCCGAGCGGTAGCCCGCCGGCCAGCTCACGTCGCGCTTCCTGCCTCTGGAGGACACGCCGGCTCGCAATTGTCTGTGTCCGGCTGTTTCCACCGCCCGTGATTCCCGCAGCGGTCTGCCGCCGTAACCGGCGGCCTTTACGTAAACCGCGCACCGCCGTAAGTGCCTCTCGCCTGTGCCTATCATTGTTCCACGCTCCGTGAGGGCTGCTCGCAAGCGGATCTCCGGCCCGTGAAATGTGTACCACACGCACACACACACACTCGCACGCGCACAATTCTGGTCGTTAAAATTGCAACACTAAGAATGCGGTGTGCAACAAAAATTTGGCTGGTACGATGCGTACTACACTATCTGATCGAAATTATCCGGATACGCGTATGTAATGTGAAATTGACATCTAGACCGCATAAGAGGTGTACTCGCCAGTATAAAAAAGAGGCGGGGTACACTACCCGGATACACGAGACACTACCAGCTAGGGCATAGCCACCTATGGTAAACTAACATACACTAACAAGCGACAAACGTCGGCAAGCCCCTGCATATCAGCAACACTGACTGGTAATTACCAGCTGCTGTTAGAGCCGACCAACAGGCCACAGCAGGGACACCGACGAGCTCGCCCACTGACGCACAAACAATTCGCAAGCATCACCCTACACTGTGCATCCGATGTATGACCTATCGGACACAAAAGCGATCTATCTATATCCGAATCCCGCTCCAGCTACTGCCGGGTCTGGGTGCTGATGAGTCCTCTCCATTTGGCTCGGTCCTCCCACCACTTTTCTTCCTCCACTTGCTGCCAGGTCACGCCTCTCCTTTCTACAGATATTTTCACTCCCATTTTCCACCGTGTTCTTGGGCGCCCTCTAAGTCTTTTCCCATCCATCTTTAGTTCTTCCATAATTTTGGGGAGTCTCTGCCCATGCATCCTCTTAACATGCCCATACCATCGTAATCTCTTTCTTTCAATTTCTTCTCTCATACTTTCTTGTTTCAGGTCCTTTCTAATCTCTACATTCCTTACTCTGTCCATTCTTGTTTTTCCCTTAACTGCTCTGAGAAATTTCATTTCCCCTGCTTGCAGTCTGCTCCAGTCCCTTTTTGTCATTGTCCATGTTTCTCCACCATAGGTGACAATAGGGATGTAATAATTCTTATACGTAAGGAGTTTTGCTCTTTCTGAAACTTCATTATTCCAAATTAGGTGTTTTATTGTTTGGTAGAAATTGCCTCCCTTGTGTAACCCCCTATTAATTTCGTTAGTTATTCTTTCCCTAGATATTTCACTCCCTAAGTAAGTGAAAGTTTCTACCACTTTGAGGGGTTCTCCATTCAAGGTAATATTTCCGTTGATCTCTTTCTCTCTTCCAAATACCAATACTTCACTCTATCTTTATTTATTTTTAATCCATACCTTTTCATTATTTCCTTCCACGCATCAAGCTGTAACTGTACATCTACCTCTTTATCACCCCATATTACCATATCATCTGCAAAAATCATCTTTTTGTCTTTTTCTTTTACTATATATTTAACTGCCCTATTCATTCCCTCCATCACAACATTAAAAAGTGCAGGAGATAGAATACTTCCTTGCTTAAGTCCTTGTCTTATTTCGAAGTATTCAGAGTTCCCCAGTGGTGTTCTAATTCTACAATTGTGTCCTCTGTACATTGTCTTTATAACATTAATGTATCCATCTTCTATATCTATCTTCTTCATTTCTTCCCAGAGACTTTGCCTGTCAACTGAGTCATATGCCTTTTCTATGTCTATAAAAACCATCATCACCCTTTTGTTATACTCCCAACAAAAACGATAATAAACCTAACTGTTGCAGGTTGCTGACGCTGAACGAGAGCTCTACACCGTCACCCAGCGCCAGCCTCCGAGCAACACCACCGCACAACGTCAAAGGTATCGACATGCATGATACCCACTACTAACAAAGCCTACCCTTGCACGACCTATCGCAGGCAGCAAGACTTCCGCTACTGCTCTTACCACCCGACCTAACTATCGCAGAGGTTTTTTTTCCCTTGGTTCTTGCCTTGGCACTTTTTCTCCTCTGCCCTTCAAACCGCTACCCTTCGTTCGACTTCGACCCAATCTATCTCCAGATGAGCGCGCATTAATGGTTAACCTTAACCGGGCGTACGCAAACTTCGCAGTACCCACATCCTGCGACACCTCACTTTAGTGAAAACTAACCATTATGCAGACATGGCAGTAGACCTTATGAGTTGGCCATCATGCCGGTGTTGGCGTGGAGGGGCTCCACCTCTATAAAACTATCCGGACACCTGGCTGAAGATGACTTAGAAGTTCGTGGCGACCTCCATCGGTAATTCTGGAATTCAATATGGTGTTGGCCCACCCTTGGCCTTGATGACAGCTTCCACTCTCGCAGGCATACATTCAATCACATGCTGGACGGTTTCTAGGGAAATGGCAGCCCATTCTTCACGGAGTGCTGCACTGAGGAGAGGTATCAATGTCGGTCTATGAGGCCTGGCACGAAGTCGACGTTCCAAAATATCCAAAAAAGTATTCTATAGGACTCAGGTCAGGACTCAGTGCAGGCCAGCCATTACAAGAATGTTACTGTCGTGTAACCACTCCGTCACAGACCGTGCATTATGAACACGTGCTCGATAGTGTTGAAAGATGCAATCGCCATCACCGAATTGCTCTTCAGTAGTGAGAAGCAACAAGGTGCTTAAAACATCAATGTAGGCCTGGGCTGTGATAGGGCCATGCAAAACAATAAGGGGTGCAAGCCTCCTCTATGAAAAACACGACCACACCACAACACCACCGCCTCCGAATCCTACTGTTGGCACTACAAACGCTGGAAGATGACGTTCACCGGGCATTCGCCATACCCACACGAATCGCCACATTCTATACTGTGATTCGTCACTCCACACAACGTTTTTCCATTGTTCAATCGTCCAATGTTAACGCTCCTTACACCAAGCGAGGCGTCATTTGGCATTTACAGGTGTGATGTGTGGCTTATGAGCAGCCGCTCGACCTAGAAATCCAAGTTTTCTCACCTGCCGCCTAACTGTCATAGTACTTGCAGTGGATCCCGATGCAGTTTGGAATTCCTGTGTGATGGTCTGGATAGATGTCTGTCTATTTTTTTTTTTTTTGTGGTTTTAGGGCGCACAACTACAACGGTCATTAGCGCCCTGACTACTCTAAGAATGCACCGCGAGGCACAAGTTGACAACAACAACTAAAAGGGAAAACACGATAAAAGACAGACTGACAGGCATAGGATTAAAAAACAGCATCATCAAATGTCCTTAGCGAGGTTTGTCAAATTGATAAAACGAAGAACACGAGCAGCTGCTCGTGGGTCATCCGCTAAAATGGCATCGAAAGTACTTGGCAGGTTAAGATCTAGACGCAGCGTGTTAAAATCTGGACAGGACATTAAAATGTGTGTAACCGTCAGCAAGTGCTCACATGGGCAGAACGGCGCCGGCGCAGCCGTCAGCAGATGGCGATGGCTGAACCGGCAGTGCCCAATTCTTAACCAGGCCAAAACTACCTCCTCCCACCGAGAAGGGCGTGAGGAGGACGTCCAGGCCACGGGAAGAGGTTTTAAGGCCCGAAGCTTGTTGTCTGTAAGTGCAGCCCAATCGGCATGCCACAGCGATAAAATGCGCCGACAAATGACCCTGCTAAAATCGGACGAAGGGACACAACAAGAAGCTGTCCGAGGCTGGAGGACGGCAGCCTTGGCCGCGGCATCTGCAGCTTCGTTCCCAGGGATACCGACATGGCCAGGAACCCACATAAAGCTAACCGGAGAACCGACGTCCACCAGCTGCTGAAGAGTGCGTTGGATCCGGTGTACGAAAGGGTGAACCGGGTACGGATCACTGAGGCTCTGGATGGCGCTCAGGGAGTCGGAGCAGATGACATAAGCAGAATGTCGGTGGCGGCAGACGTAAAGAACAGCCTGGTAGTGGGCAAAGAGCTCAGCTGTGAAGACCGAACAATGGTCATGGAGCCGGTATTTGAAACTTTGTGCCCCGACAATAAAGGAACACCCGACCCCGTCATTGGTCTTGGAGCAATCTGTATAAATGAAAGTCATGTTGATGAACTTCGAACGAAGTTCCAAAAAACGGGAGTGGTAGACCGAACCGGGGGTAACCTCTTTTGGGAGCGAGCTGAGGTCAAGGTGAACGCGGACCTGAGCCTGGAGCCAAGGTGGCGTGTGGCTCTCGCCCACTCGAAAGGTTGCAGGGAGTGAAAAATTAAGGTGTTGAAGGAGGCGACGAAAACGAACTCCAGGGGGTAGCAGGGCAGAGACATAAAACCCGTATTGACGGGCGAGAGAGTCGTCAAAAAAGGAACGATAAGACGGATGGTCGGGCATTGACAGTAGCCGACAGGCATAACGACAAAGCAGTATATCGCGCCGGTAGGTGAGTGGCAATTCGCCAGCGTCAGCATGAAGACTCTCTACGGGACTAGTATAAAATGCTCCGATCGCAAGTCGTAAACCCCGATGTTGTATGGAGTTGAGGCGGCGTAAGATGGATGGCCGTGCAGAGGAGTATACGAAGCTCCCATAATCCAGCTTGGAGCGGACGATCGACCGATATAGACGAAGTAGGACGGTTCGATCCGCTCCCCACGACATACCACTGAGAACACGGAGGACATTTAAAGAACGGGTACAACGGGCGGCCAAATATGACACATGTGGAGACCAGCTAAGTTTCCTGTCAAATGTAAGGCCTAAAAATTTGGTTGTCTCCACGATTGGGAGAGCAACGGGACCGAGTCGTAAGGACGGTGGGAGAAACTCTTTGTAGCGCCAGAAGTTAATACAGACCGTCTTCTCGGCAGAAAAACGGAAGCCATTGGCGACACTCCAGGAGGAAAGACGGTCAAGAGAACGCTGAAGACAGCGCTCCAGGACACGTGTACACTGCGCGCTGCAATAGATGGTAAAATCGTCCACGAAAAGGGAGTCTGATACATCAGCTGGGAGGCAATCCATTATTGGATTGATCGCGATGGCGAAGAAAGCGACGCTCAAAACTGAGCCCTGTGGCACCCCAGATGTCTGCCTGTTACACTTTACGACCCTCTTCAACTGTCGTCGGTCTCTGTCACTCAGCAGACGAGGGCAGATTGTACGCTTTTGCGCTGTACGCGTCCCTTCACGTTTCCATTTCACTATCACATCGTAACCAGTGGACCTAGGGATGTTTAAGAGTATGGAAATCTCGCGTACAGACGTATGACACAAGTGACACTCAATCACCTGGACACGTTCGAAGTCCGTGAGTTCCGCGGAGCGCCCCCATTCTGCTCTCTCACGATGGCTAATGACTACTGAGGTCGCTGATATGGAGTGCCTGGCAGTAGGTGGCAGCACAATGCACCTAATACGAAAAACGTATGTTTTTGGGGGTGTCCTGATACTTTTGATCACATAGTGTATATTGTGTTGACACTGTAGAAGCAGTAACAGAATGGGTTGGTCACGAGGGCTCAGTGACTTCGAACGTGGACTATTCATTAGTTGTCAGCTGAACAACATATCCATCAGGTACATTTCGACACTTCCAAAGCAACCAAACTAGATGGTAATGTGGTTGTGAATGGGAAACGCGAACGAAGAACCACAACTGAAGCAACACCAGTCAGACCTCACGTACTGACAGTCGTGAACCGGAGAGAGAAAGAAAGCAGCGGAATGAATCACTCGTGAGTTCCAAATTGCTACCTGCAATCCATCTAGCACAACGACAGTGCGTAGGGCGTTAAAAAGAATGGGCCACAATTGTCAACCAGCTCCTTATAAACCAGCCATTCTTCTAATCAATGGCCGGCCGGGGTGGCCGTGCGGTTCTAGGCGCTCCATTCTGGAACCGCGTGACCGCTACGGTCGTAGGTTCGAATCCTGCCTCGGGCATGGATGTGTGTGATGTCCTTAGATTAGTTAGGTTTAAGTAGTTCTAAGTTCTAGGGTACTGATGACCTCAGAAGTTAAGTTGCGTAGTGCTCCGAGCCATTTGAACCATGTTTTCTAATCAGTGCTAAGCGGCGCTTGAGGTGGTGTAAAGAGCGGCGTCAGTGGGCTGTGAATGTCAGGAAACGAGTGATTTAGAGTCATGACACACGCTATACCCCGCGGCAATCCGATGGAAGGCTTTTGGTTTGGCGAATGCCTGCACAACGTTACCTGTGTTTGTGTGAAGTGCCTGCTTTGGTTACAGAGGAGGTGGTGTTTCCGTGGAGGGGTGTTTTCGTGGTTAGGGCGTCGCCACCTCATTGGGCTTAAGAAAAGTTTAAATGCGGAAGGATATGAACACATTTTACAGCATTATCTACTGCGTACTTCAGGGAAACAGTTCTGAAACGGTGATTGTATCAGCATTATAATGCACCCTGTCATAAAGCAGCGTCTGCCCAGAGTGCCTACATCAACCCGATGGAACACCATAGGAATGAGTTAGAACGTCGGCTACGCTCTAGTGCCAGTGAACAACATCAGTACTTTCTCAGATTTCGGCTCTTGAGCAAGAATGTGCTGCCATTCCTCCATTGACATTCAGACACTTCATTGAAAGTGTTCCCAGTAGAGATCAAGCCGTCATACAGGCGCAGGGTTGGCACATCCCATTTTAATGCCCACTAATAGGTGTCCGGATGATTTTGATCACATAGTGTACACGCTTTGACATGCAAATGGTCATCAGCTCAGCGCAGCCGCAGAAGGTAAGTAGCAGTATTTACTAGCTACACTCCCGCACTTCGCAACAGAAGTTAAAGAAGGACTTTCGCATACCGTCGCTTTTTAGAGTCCTGTACCTCAGTCGATAAAACCGAAACCCATATAAGATCCCTTTATCAATAAACTCATTTTTCCTACGTAAGAAGCCAAACACATAACACACTTAGGTAAATCTGTACATCGTAGCCAAGTAAATACAATGTTAGTCTGCATTCGTAAAGATAAATAAATGTAAATGTAGTGTGACTAGGGCCTCCCATCGGGTAGACCGTTCGCCGGGTACAACTCTTTCGGTTTGACGTCTCGTCGGCGACTTGCGCGTCGTTGCTGTTGTTGTGGTCTTCAGTCCAGAGACTGGTTTGATGCAGCCCTCCATGCTACTCTATCCTGTGCCAGCTTCTTCATCTCCCAGTACCTACTGCAACCTACATCCTTCTTAATCTGTTTATTGTATTCATCTCTTTGTCTCCCTCTACTATTTTTATCCTACACACTGCCCTCCAACACTAAACTGGTGATCCCTTGATGCCTCAGAACATCTCCTACCAACCGATCCCTTCTTCTAGTCAAGTTTTGCCACAAATTTCTCTTCTCCCCAGTTCTATTCAATACCTCCTCATTAGTTATAGGGATAAAATGATGATGATCAGGACAACACAACATCCAGTCGGAAATCGAACCCGGGCCCTTAGGACTGACATTCTGTCGCGCTGACCACTCAGTTACAGGGGGCGGACATTCGTAAAGATGAGATTGCGGCATTTAATTCTTTCACTGGAGTAAAATTCTGAAAATACATCTGTCACTTAGGTAAAAAGCTAACCGCGTCGTCTATCGGTTTTTTCGTCTACTACGAAACTAACAGCGTGATCTATCGATTTTTTTGGTTCGTCTACTACGAAACTAACAGCGACATGTATTGGTTCTCTGGGGTGCAAAGGTAAACATCCGAAATAATAATATGAGGAGACGCTTAAAACTTTAAATTACGATACCTTTATTTTCAGCATGCGATTGTTATGAAATAAAGCCAGTATGTTGCCCCAAGCTACGCTCAAGCTACCTGTGAAAACCGCATGAAATTTCGTCTCGTAGTTTCGGAAACTGGCGTGTTCAAACAGATAAATAGAAACGACGGTTTCATGTAAAACTTTAACTAATGGAACCTTTTTCTTCGTGATCCAATTTCGATGAAATAAAGCCTATACGTTGCACAAGCTATGTTCAAATTACCTGTGAATACCGATGAAAATTGGTTCAGTATTTTTGGAGATTAGCATGTTCAAACAGTCAGACACGACGTTGTCGGATAAAACCTTAAATCACGATATTTGTCCGTGATTCTATTTCAATTAAATAAAGTTTGTATGCTGCCCCGAACTACGTTCAAGTTACCTGTGAAAACCCCATGAAAAATTATCCAGAATTTTTGGAGATTAGCAAGTGCAAACAGACTGACACGACAGTTTCACAGTTTTATTATTAGTGTGGATACAGATAAGGAAAGATGTCGCAGAGGGATACAGTACTTACTTAAAAGTAGTTACGCCACGTTGAAGAAGGAGAAACACCTATCAACATGAGTCGGCATTCGACACCTGGCAGCATCGTGGTTGTGGTTCTCCGTTATTACCGCTAGCGTTGTGCGGCACCCCCCAACTGTTATGCGAAAATACAGTACTGGCCACTAAAAGTGCTACACCAAGAAGAAATGCAGATGATAAACGGGTATTCATTGCACAAATATATTATACTAGAACTGACATGTGATTACATTTTCACGCAATTTGCGTGCATAGATCCTGAGAAATCAGTACCCAGAACAACCAACTCTGGCCGTAATAATGGCCTTGATACGCCTGGGAATTGAGTCAAACAGAGCTTGGATGGCGTGTACAGGTACAGCTGCCGATGCAGCTTCAACACGATACCACGTTTCATCAAGAGTAGTGACTGGCGTATTATGACGAGCCAGTTGCTCGGTCACCATTGACCAGACGTTTTCAATTAGAGAGAGATCTGGAGAATGTGCTGGACAGGGCAGCAGTCGAACATTTTCTGTATCCAGAATGGCCCGTACAGGTTCTGCAACATGCGGTCGTGCATTATCCTGCTGAAATGTAGGGATTCACTGGGATCGAGTGAAGGGTAGAAAAAAAATGGTTCAAATGGCTCTGAGCAATATGGGACTGGCGTCATCAACCCCTAGAACTTAGATCTACTTAAGCCTAACTAACCTAAGGAGATCACACACATCCATGCCCGAGGCAGGATTGGAACCTGCGACCGTAGCGGTCACGCGGTTTCAGACTGTAGCGCCTAGAACCGCTCGGCCACCCCGGCTGACTCAAGGGTAGAGCCACAGGTCGTAACACATCTGAAATGTAACGCCCACTGTTCAAAGACCCGTCAATGCGAACAAGAGGTGACCGAGACGTGTAACCAATGGCATCCTATACCATCACGCCGGATGATACGCCAGTATGGCGATGACGAATACACGCTTCCAATGTGCGTTCACCGCAATGTCGCCAAACACGGATGCGACCATCATGATGCTGTAAACAGAACCTGGATTCATCCGAAAAAATGACGTTTTGCCATTCGTGCACTCAGGGTCGTCGTTGAGTATACCATCACAGGCGCTCCTGTCTGTGATGCAGCGTCAAGGATAACCACAGCCATCGTCTCAGAGCTGATAGTCCATGCTACTGCAAACGTCGTCGAACTGTTCGTGCAGATGGTTGTTGTCTTGCAAACGTCCCCATCTGTTGACTCAGGGATCGAGACGTGGCTGCACGATCCGTTACAGCCATGCGGATAAGATGCCTGTCAGCTCGACTGCTAGTGATACGAGGCCTTTGGGATCCAGCACGGCGTTCCCTATTAGACTCCTGAACACACTGATTCCATATTCTGCTAACAGTTATTGGATCTCGACCAACGCGAGCAGCAATGTCGCGATACGATAGACCTTTATCAAAGTCGGAAACGTGATGGTACGCATTTCTCCTCCTTACACGAGGCATCACAACAACGTTTCACCAGGTAACGCCGGTCAACTACTGTTTGTGTATGAGAAATCGGTTGGAAACTTGCCTCATGTCAACACGTTGTAGGTGTGGCCAACGACGCCAACCTTGTGTGAATGCTCTGAAAAGCTAATCATTTGCATATCACAGCATCTTCTTCCTGTCGGTTAAATGTCGCGTCTGTAGCACGTCATCTTCATGGTGTAGCAATTTTAATGGCCAGTAGTGTAGATTTTTCCAGCGGAAAAATGCTCCTGTGGGTGCACAAAAAGGCGAATATGCTCCTGTTTAGAGGACTCTCACTGGGAAGTGGAGTACCAGCAGCCTGATTCTGCCTTCTTCGGCACCTTTAAAATTTTTCCCAAAAAGTTTGGCATGCAAACACATCCGCGCTCATTTCAACATGCCACTCACCTGCAACTCCCACAAGCTGCCTTAAACGTAGGACGTTCACACCCACTAGTCCCTCGCTGAAAGTGGCTAGTACCCATCCATTCCCACTCGCCCATCCGCACTCACTCATTCACCTCTACTCATTGTCGTTGTCTCTCTTGTCTCTCTCGCTGCCACTCTCTCCTGTCTCACAGCCACTGTCTCCTTCCTCCTACTGTTGTCCCCTCCCATTGTCAGTGTCTCCCTCTTACTTTCTCTTACTGTTACTGTCTCATTCATTCCTTGCCACTTCTGCTGTCTCTTCTCACTTTCACTATCTCTCTCTCCCTCGTTGTCATTGTCATAAACTTTCTCTCTCACTATCACTGGCTCTCATCCACGTCCATTTTCTATTTCTCTTTATTCCTCCGCCAGTAACATTATCTTTCAGTATTTATTACTTTTCTGTCCCTTTCCCAGTACCACCGGGTCCTTCGCTACCAGCATAAAAATGCGCGAATACGTTCACTTGCCAAAATACACTCCTGGAAACTGAAATAAGAACACCGTGAATTCATTGTCGCAGGAAGGGAAAACTTTATTGACACATTCCTGGGGTCAGATACATCACATGATCACACTGACAGAACCACAGGCACATAGACACAGGCAACAGAGCATGCACAATGTCGGCACTAGTACAGTGTATATCCACCTTTCACAGCAATGCAGGCTGCTATTCTCCCATGGAGACGATCGTAGAGATGCTGGATGTAGTCCTGTGGAACGGCTTGCCATGCCATTTCCACCTGGCGCCTCAGTTGGACCAGCGTTCGTGCTGGACGTGCAGACCGCGTGAGACGACGCTTCATCCAGTCCCAAACATGCTCAATGGGGGACAGATCCGGAGATCTTGCTGGCCAGGGTAGTTGACTTACACCTTCTAGAGCACGTTGGGTGGCACGGGATACATGCGGACGTGCATTGTCCTGTTGGAACAGCAAGTTCCCTTGCCGGTCTAGGAATGATAGAACGATGGGTTCGATGACGCTTTGGATGTACCGTGCACTATTCAGTGTCCCCTCGACGATCACCAGTGGTGTACGGCCAGTGTAGGAGATCGCTCCCCACACCATGATGCCGGGTGTTGGCCCTGTGTGCCTCGGTCGTATGCAGTCCTGATTGTGGCGCTCACCTGCACGGCGCCAAACACGAATACGACCATCATTGGCACCAAGGCAGAAGCGACTCTCATCGCTGAAGACGACACGTCTCCATTCGTCCCTCCATTCACGCCTGTCGCGACACCACTGGAGGCGGGCTGCACGATGTTGGGGCGTGAGCGGAAGACGGCCTAACGGTGTGCGGGACCGTAGCCCAGCTTCATGGAGACGGTTGCGAATGGTCCTCGCCGATACCCCAGGAGCAACAGTGTCCCTAATTTGCTGGGAAGTGGCGGTGCGGTCCCCTACGGCACTGCGTAGGATCCTACGGTCTTGGCGTGCATCCGTGCGTCGCTGCGGTCCGGTCCCAGGTCGACGGGCACGTGCACCTTCCGCCGACCACTGGCGACAACATCGATGTACTGTGGAGACCTCACGCCCCACGTGTTGAGCAATTCGGCGGTACGTCCACCCGGCCTCCCGCATGCCCACTATAAGCCCTCGCTCAAAGTCCGTCAACTGCACATACGGTTCACGTCCACGCTGTCGCGGCATGCTACCAGTGTTAAAGACTGCGATGGAGCTCCGTATGCCACGGCAAACTGGCTGACACTGACGGCGGCGGTGCACAAATGCTGCGCAGCTAGCGCCATTCGACGGCCAACACCGCGGTTCCTGGTGTGTCCGCTGTGCCGTGCGTGTGATCATTGCTTGTACAGCCCTCTCGCAGTGTCCGGAGCAAGTATGGTGGGTCTGACACACCGGTGTCAATGTGTTCTTTTTTCCATTTCCAGGAGTGTATTTGGAAACATTTTTAAAGGTGCTGAAAAAGGTAGAATGAGATAGATCGTACCCAACTTTTTCACTTAGTCTTATAAACAGGAGCATATTCGCATTTTTTGTGCTCCGACAGGAGCGTTTTCCCGTCGCTTCCCTTCTGTTCCCAGCCACACCAGGGCATATCACTCATACGAAAAGAACATTATGGGTCAATAAAATTTTGGTAGTTTACTTATGTGAAATTGAAATAAGGCATAACTGATTTTACACCTTAGACTGTCTTTTTCGTGCACAAAAATTTGCACGTGCTTCAGTATTGCCCAAGGGGTTTCCAGAACACTTCTGATGACAACAGACACCTTACAGCATAATTCTCCATGCTAAGTCACTTTATAAAGTACGTGTTTGCCCCACACCGGATTTTACCTGCGTATTTTACGTGTACAAGTATAAGAACTTTGAACCTCTGTACCTCGAAAACGGATAAAAATGTCAAGAAAACTTTCATGGCTGTGCGAGGTCGGGTTCTTTGAAACATATAGTAAAAATTTCTGCCATTTCCTGCGCACAGATGTCTTGGAATCCGCGCCTGGGTTTTGGTACCCAACAACAATGTTTTTGAGATGTTTCTCGAAAACAGATAACGACACTTTAAAACGGGAAGATGACACTTCTAGATAAATGCCGAGAGAATGTGTAGTTAAAATTTGACCGATTTTCTGCGATTAGTTATTTAGCTATCGGCTTCTGATTGCGAAAATATGATGAAAAACATGTTTTCCCGTTTTCTGAGGAACCTCCCATGAACTAAATGGTGCCTTTACAAGCCCTTTAAGGCGCACCGTGGACCTCATTTAACACAACAAGAACCAACCAATTTTCTCCATTTCCCTAAGCTGGATGAAGTGAATAATATTCAAAAATTGACCTGTACTGTCGGATAGTGACAGTAAGTCTCTTGCCCAATGGCTATCCAAAACAGTTGACCCTTCCTTTCTATCACCAACAGAACCCGAGGTATGAGCTGCGGAAAAATCCCGTTTTCATGCACGGTCTTTTGGAACACACTGGTCACGCGTGCTGTCACTTGCGTACCATTGGGTTCAGTGGGAAGGGGGGGGGGGAGGCATGTGCAGGATCGTAGAGACACATCATGTAACGTTAGTCGGCAATTGGTCTTGTTTGCTGCAAGACAAGAACCAATACTTTGGTATTCCATCAAGGGAAATGGGACGACAGCCGGACACGAAGTACTTGAATAATGCTAAAAAACCAACAGCTGTACTGCAATCCAACGCCTTTTATTCTTTTCAACACCTGCTACCAGTTTCGACACCAGATGGTGTCATCTTAACGACCCAAGCGTATCTGCCATCCATAACCGCAATGACACAGACCAACGAAGTCGTCAAACGGGCACATGTTTCATGTGTGTGAAATCTTACGGGACTTAACTGCTAAGGTCATCAGTCCCTAAGCTTAAACACTACTTAATCTAAATTATCCTAAGGACAAACATACACACCCATGCCCAAGGGAGGACTCGAACCTCCGCCGGGACCAGCCGCAAAGTCCATTACTGCAGCGCCTGAGACCGCTCGGCTAATCCCGCGTGGCCAAACGGGCACAGTTATCAAGCATGTACACCAGCATGTGCAACGAACAGAGTCGCATGCAGCGGGGCCAAAATTAACTAGATTCCGTAGGTAGCAGTAACGAGCGCAGCATGGTCAGACGACAGCTGGAACTCCAAGGCACTCAACGTAATCTGGACAGTAGGAGTTACTCTTACGATGATGTTGCCGGCCGCTGTGGCCGAGCGGTTCTAGGCGCTTCAGTACGGAACCGCGCTGCTGCTACGGTCGCAGGTTCGAATCCTGCCTTGGGCATGGAAGTGTGTGATGTCCTCAGGTTAGTTAGGTTTAAGTAGTTCTGATGACCTCAGATGTTAAGTCCCATAGTGCTTGGAGCCATTTGAACCTTTCAGCTTACGATGAGTTAAGGCTGTGCCCTGTCTCCAAAGTCTCTGCGACGTTATCTTTCAACAAGCTAATGCAAGATCTTATGTTTCCCCTACTACTGAGTTTATTAACAACAAAAAAACCACACCGCCAAACAGGCCTTGAAGCATCAACAGTAGCGACCGGCCGCCATGTCTTCCTCAGTCCTTAGGTGTCACCAGATGCGGATGATACTGATGTTTGGTTTGTGGGGCGCTCGACTACGTGGTCATCAGCGCTCGTACAAAGTCCCAATTTTTACACAGACCAATTTTTGTACACAGTCCAGTCTAACCACTGTCGCGAATGATGATGATGATGATGATGATGATGATGATGATGAAATGATGAGGACAACACAAACACCCAGTTCCTGGGCAGAGAAAATCCCAATGCGGCCGGGAATCCAACCCAGGACCCCGTGATCAAGAGGCAATAACGCTAGTCACTAGACCACAAGCTGCGGACCCCAGATGCAGATGCAGAGGCGCATTTGGTCAGCACACCGCTCTCCCAACCTTTGTCACGTGCGTGCCGATTGTCACCATTCCACGGTTCACAGGATCACGTGTGTGTCTGGAATACTTGACTGAACTCGTTTCTGTCAACAATGGACATTGCTGTTACTGGTCATTGGCGACTAGCACGAACTTCCCGAAGACGGCTTTTGTCTTTTATCTTTTGCTGTTCAACATCCTGGTTGCAGCACCACCATTTAGGGACACCACTAGGTCTGACAAAAATTGGCAATATATCCATGACATCCACGCTCTTTTGTTGCAGAATGATGATGCTGCAGGACTCTACTCAGCGAACGGCTTGATTATCAATTCTTAGGGATGTTTGTTATCCACTGGAAAGTCTTCTTTTGGGGCAGTCCTCTGCAATGTGGTTGGCAGTTTGCACAAGCACCACACCAGCACTTGCGATTCTTTCATAAGCGCTGTTCGTTTATGATTTAACAGTACGGATGCTCTTCAGTCTCGTACTTTTTCGACTGGAGACGCAGTTTTCTCGGCAGGCGATAACCTTGGATGCCAGTTGGACTGCGCACAAACCGAAGAGAAGGAAGATTGTGATTTAACGCCCCATCGACGGCGAAGTGATTACAAACAGAGAGCCGGGTATTTCTCCACGGCGGGAAGACTGTACAAGTTGTACTCAGCCTCGGGGTGTGGTTCAGGAGCTACGCACTTGTTAAGCAGCGGCTCCAAGGTCTGGAAAGCCTACAACGGTCATAAAAGGGGTGTCGTGATCCCAAGCCCTTCCATATCACATCCGAATGACGCCGCTGTCAGAGGATGGCATGGTGGCTAGTCGGTACTGAATAGCCCTTCAGGGCCAGTACAAGGGCTGGTACAAGCACGGATTTTGGAAGGATGTGAAAGATAACTGTCCGTGTCTTTTTCAAAGGAACCATCCCGGGATTCATCTTACAAGATTTAGTGAAACCTTAATGTGGATGGCCGGATGGTGACTTGGAGCTCACTGCGTGTGGGAGGTTATGCATTTGGCTCTCGCCACTCATGTTGCAGGACCTTCTGGTCAAAACCATCTTGTGGCAATGGTGAGGGTTCATCATATGCTGCTCCTCTTCATTTCAGTCCCTTAAATAGTAGGACCGAAGGGCCTCTGAACTGAAACATCCACTAAGAGTCCTAGCTGAGTTCTCCTACGCATATATAGTGGTCAAACTTTTTGATATAATCAGGAGAAATGAACTACTTTTTTCTTGAACCAGACCGTCTAGATCGCTTAATGCATTTCTTTATTTGTAAACATCTATAAGGTCGTTTCGGCTACTGCCATAATCCGATCAAAACTTAGAATTTCAACTCAAAGTTCGGTGTCAGTATCAAAAAGCTTCGCCTAATCGGGTCGCCAACTCACCGCTTCTTCAAGAACGTTCTTCTGGTCGTAAAACTACGTCCTGATGTGATAAAACTACCCCTTGGTTACAATTTCAAGCTGCGTGTTACCCCTGAATTGAAGGCTGCCTGATTTAGTAACCCAATTGTCGGTCGTCGCACATCCAGAAGAATTTTATTGAAATAGACAACGGCCCCGAAAGCCTACGCCCTTATACGTAAATGCGGTAATTGACTGGAGAAACGGTTCCAGTCTCTGCATCGAGTACATTACGGAAAATCACGGAAAGTCTAAAGCAAAATGGGTGGAGCTGCAACGTAACTGATGTGTACCCGTGCTCTTCCACCGATTTATGCCGTCCGCACATAGCGAAACTCTGAATCGCCGTGCGAGGGCGTGGAAGATAGGGTGAATTGTTCGTTGTACCCAAGCATCTGTTTTTAACACTCGGCGTGTCGAACGCACATTCAACACCAGAGGAAAATGCAGTATTCATTATTACACACGAACGAGGAAACGAAGAAAATTCTGGATTCATCCATCCATCCGCTCAAAGTAACATAAACTGCAGGCTCTTTGTAGCAGTCAAGGAGCCTGTAACCACCCTTATACCAACATAACTATGTGAATCGTAATTGCTATTTGTGTACTCGTATTACTTCTTTAAAAAGGAAACGAAACATAACACAAATAATGAAAGCGGTAGTAGAACGTTGAAATACGTGGGATGTTACTTCACATACGTGCTTATTGTCATGCTGACAGTTGATGTCCAGTTAATCTGCTCATTGAATCTTCCGTCGTGTTGAGTAAAAATCATTGTGATATAAGTGCGGCACTCCAGTAAAAATGAGTACGTTGTACTTTTAATTCTAATTAAAGTTTAACCCTTTAGTGACCAAATTATTTCCGGAAGTTGTAGACTTTTTATGAACACTTAATTGGGCTAAGAAACCGTTCATAAAATCATAGTTTAAATCTTGAAAGTGAGAGTTTAGCCTACGAGTATAAAAAAAATTAGTGGGTACTATTGTTCCCACCGAACTCTGGACTAACTTCACTTGCTAATTTAAAAAATATATATTTTCTTTATTTTTTAGTACAAAAACATGTTAAACATTACATTTATATTTGTACTAGTTCATACTGTCCTTTGAGTTCACTAAGGTGATGTACTATGGAACTTAGAGAAGCATGGTGCTACACACAAAGGTACACGACAGTTGCTACACATTATCTTTGTTCTCTTTTCTTTGTTCTTGGTGCTACATTGGCGGCATCCTCTGTTTGTTGTACCTTTTGTAGGGAAATGAGTTCCACCTTTGTTCAGACAAACTTCATCTCGTACTCGAGACACAACTCTTTTTGGTGTTTGAAAATGAACAGGCCTTCCTCTTCTCTTACGACTTGAGAAATCAGAGATAAGCTGCCTTGCCAAGAACAATCTATATGTTAGCTGGTCTGCTTCTGTCTTCTGTTGCTTCCAAATAACGTAGGAATTGACAACTGCCAAATCCACAAGAAAGAAAAACAGTTTGTGCCACCACTTCCATGAATGACGGCCTACAGCATACCGTTCACACTTCACTTCTGCTTCCACTAACTTACCTTGTAATATTTATGTAATTTTCAGTCAAATTCAGCACATTTACACGAATACTGTCTCCCTCATAAATATAAAAGTAGACAAATACATCACAAGTCACTTCACACGCAAAAAGAAAGCACACTATCCAAAAAACGGTGTAGCGGTCGAAACAGTTTTCACGCGGGAACTGCGCTTCTGCATTGATTGACTCACAAGGTAGAAATACAACAGCTTTCGCCTAACTGTTGACAATCTACACATAGTTAGCACACTCTAACAGAGATGGTAGCGCAAGTTAGAAGTGGTAACATGGATTACCACTGAACTTACAGCGAAAACAAATAAGTGGGAACTATAGTTCCCACTGGTCACTAAAGGGTGAAAACCGGACTTTTTTTTTCGCAACACTTTTACAAACAACCACACTCTGACCTTATCTTACTGAAATCACACTGCCTTGGCTGGCGAAGCTGCCGGCACATACATGTATTCGCAATTGCGAATAAGGACAACCATCAGATGTTGAATGGAATGACGGCAATGAAAATTTGTGGCGGACCGGAAATCGAACTCCAGACCCAAACTTCCGTATGTCGTCAATGATTGGTCTACGATCTGCACTCGTACATCCATTATGTACATTCCCGTACAGGTCAGGCGTTGTACTTGAAAATCGCAATTGCGAAAACATTTCATTATTTCATAACGGCTGTAGTCGCCGCAGTGCCTGTTCCTGAAATGCATGCATGTCCAAAGTAACTTTTCATCGTAATCAGAATAACACAGGCTCTGCAATATCGTAATTAAATACAGTAGGAGTCAACAACACAATTTTGATTAAAATACAATCACAAAAACTAATTACAACTGGGACGCAGTATGGCGCACGTTATAAAATGTAAACACAAATTTGTTACTGAGGAATATGAAATGCAGATCATTTTAGTCACAGTTTTGCAAAATATGTTCCTTCAATCACACGGAGTTATCAAATTTTAATTAAACAAGTGATTAGTATTCCAGTTACTTTACTAACATTTATAGTAAAATTTAACACTAGACAGATACATCTGATGTTCCTGCTTTTGTTTGGTATTACATAAATATTCACAATGTGATAGAGTTTACATAGTAAACAAATATAACTTTTCCGTAATTGAATAACATTGTATTTAATAAAATTCAATGATTAGCAATTAACATAAATGAAAAAAACACAGTCATGAGGCTGAGAATTTATGAAAGTTATAACATATGGTTCGACTAGTAAAATAGATAGTATCGCATACTTCAATATGTGCTTCTCGGTCGGCGATATTACAAGCTGTAAGAGAAAAAATCCGAGATTCATTGCTTTTTGAAGAATTATTTGTGTTGTGAACACCACTGTGTTTGCACTTATATCTGTTGCTTTTCTGTCGTTTTTCACCATTTTCACTTGCAATTTTACAGAACGACACGGGCGCCGCTAATCACACAAAAAATACTCCCGGAATGATTTACTATTTCTTGTATATTTTCTCCCATTGCTGCAATTTCTTTTTTCAAACAATAGAGGTATAGAATCATATAAACCTGTAATATAACTTCTTTTCCCAATCCACGCCACGTCTTCTCTATGAAATCTCTCCTCCAGTAGCCTTGGAGCTTATTGTATAAAATGGAATGTTTCTCCACAGCCCGTAAGAAGCTGATGTTCTAAACCTGCTTATTAGTTTTCAAAATATAACAATTCAGAGCTGTGTTCGAGGAGACGATGCATCTCAGGTCGTTTAGCAATGGAGACGACAAGTCTGTGGAAATTCGTTGGTCTATACCAACCGTTTAGTTACCTGGGCCACAATGGAACAGGACGACTATTTTTAGGCTGCACGTGATAGACTTAACCCTACTAACAATAAATGTTGAAAAAAAACGGAATGGACCACTGAGAGAAAAGTATTGTTGGAGGGAGTTCAGTCTGAAAATATTAAATTTACAATAAATTTACATGAACGAAATTTTATGGAATTTTTTTTTCCTGTTGTGTGATAGTTGCTCATTTCTTGGGACGCACTGATACATGTCTTCGGCCGCATGCGGCCCTTGGGTTAGACACACCGGGTCTGCATGATGCCAGCGATTTAATACTAAATAAAAATGTCGTGTGACTAGGGCCTCCCGTCGGGTAGACCGTTCGCCGGGTGCAAGTCTTTCGATGTGACGCCACTTCGGCGACTTGCGCGTCGATGGCGATGGAATGATGATGATTAGGACAACACAACACCCAATCCCTGAGCGGAGAAAATCTCCGACCCAGCCGGGAATCGAACCCGGGCCCTTAGGTCTGACATTCTGTCGCGCTGGCCACTCAGCTACCGGGGGCGGAAATTTAATAGTGAGCGAACAGTTACTAACTTGCGTCGTCATCGAGTCTGATTTATACCGATCCCTGTGCGGAGGTCTTCTAAATCATCATGGGCTCAAAATATTATTTAGTTTACTATTCCATACAGCCTGTACCCCAGATGACTGGTACCGAGCGAGGTGGCGCAGTGGTTAGCACACTGGACTCGCATTCGGGAGGACCACGGTTCAATCCCGTCTCCGGCCATTCTGATTTAGGTTTTCCGTGATTTTCCTAAATCGCTTCAGGCAAATGCCGGGATGGTTCCTTTGAAAGGGCACGGCCGATTTCCTTCCCCATCCTTCCCTCACCCGAGCTTGCGCTCCGTCTCTAATGACCTCGTTGTCGACGGGACGTTAAACACTAACATCCTCCTCCTCCAGATGACTGGTACTACATTAATAGCGGTAATATCGGTAGTGTTTTCGCATCATGACGTAGTGACACACCTGAAAGAGTTTTATTTCAATTAATCCCACCACGAATATGTCCATAGAAATGAATCACTTGATTAAAGAAGAAGTTCCAGGCTTGACATCAAGTAAATTACGAAAATTACGGAGAGTCTGACACAAAATTTGTGGTGTCGGAATTGAAGTAATGCGTGTAACACCACAGCGTAGACACTACATACCTTTTGTAGATTCATTTAGCTTTCTATTTTGTTCAACATCCCATCGTTGAACTTCTGTAATTAGTGTACGATTAATTCGATACTGTAATGAAGAATCTCTGTGATATGCGCAATATGAGCAATTGAAATAAGAACACCATGAATTCATTGTCCCAGGAAGGGGAAACTTTATTGACACATTCCTGGGGTCAGATACATCACAGGATCACACTGACAGAACCACAGGCACATAGACACAGGCAACAGAGCATGCACAATGTCGGCACTAGTACAGTGTATATCCACCTTTCGCAGCAATGCAGGCTGCTATTCTCCCATGGAGACGATCGTAGAGATGCTGGATGTAGTCCTGTGGAACGACTTGCCATGCCATTTCCACCTGGCGCCTCAGTTGGACCAGCGTTCGTGCTGGACGTGCAGACCGCGTGAGACGACGCTTCATCCAGTCCCAAACATGCTCAATGGGGGACAGATCCGGAGATCTTGCTGGCCAGGGTAGTTGACTTACACCTTCTAGAGCACGTTGGGTGGCACGGGATACATGCGGACGTGCATTGTCCTGTTGGAACAGCAAGTTCCCTTGCCGGTCTAGGAATGGTAGAACGATGGGTTCGATGACGGTTTGGATGTACCGTGCACTATTCAGTGTCCCCTCGACGATCACCAGTGGTGTACGGCCAGTGTAGGAGATCGCTCCCCACACCATGATGCCGGGTGTTGGCCCTGTGTGCCTCGGTCGTATGCAGTCCTGATTGTGGCGCTCACCTGCACGGCGCCAAACACGCATACGACCATCAATGGCACCAAGGCAGAAGTGACTCTCATCGCTGAAGACGACACGTCTCCATTCGTCCCTCCATTCACGCCTGTCGCGACACCACTGGAGGCGGGCTGCACGATGTTGGGGCATGAGCGGAAGACGGCCTAACGGTGTGCGGGACCGTAGCCCAGCTTCATGGAGACGGTTGCGAATGGTCCTCGCCGATACCCCAGGAGCAACAGTGTCCCTAATTTGCTGGGAAGTGGCGGTGCGCTCCCCTACGGCACTGCGTAGGATCCTACGGTCTTGGCGTGCATCCGTGCGTCGCTGCGGTCCGGTCCCAGGTCGACGGGCACGTGAACCTTCCGCCGACCACTGGCGACAACATCGATGTACTGTGGAGACCTCACGCCCCACGTGTTGAGCAATTCGGCGGTACGTCCACCCGGCCTCCCGCATGCCCACTATACGCCCTCGCTCAAAGTCCGTCAACTGCACATACGGTTCACGTCCACGCTGTCGCGGCATGCTACCAGTGTTAAAGACTGCGATGGAGCTCCGTATGCCACGGCAAACTGGCTGACACTGACGGCGGCGGTGCACAAATGCTGCGCAGCTAGCGCCATTCGACGGCCAACACCGCGGTTCCTGGTGTGTCCTCTGTGCCGTGCGTGTGATCATTGCTTGTACAGCCCTCTCGCAGTGTCCGGAGCAAGTATGGTGGGTCTGACACACCGGTGTCAATGTGTTCTTTTTTCCATTTCCAGGAGTGTATTTTGTCTTTCTCACATAATCTCTTTGGTTATCTTTAAGATTGAATAATTTTCTTTAAATAATTTTTCTGTAGAAGTACCAATATGTGCAAATGTTCTGTTTTATTTAAAATGTTTGTTTGCTGTTATGTAAACTGCTGACCTTCACTTAGGGTTCTTAGTTAAAAAAATGGCTCTGAGCACTATGGGACTTAACTTCTAAGGTCATCAGTCCCCTAGAACTTAGAACTACTTAAACCTAACTAACCTAAGGACATCACACACATCCATGCCCGAGGCAGGATTCGAACCTGCGACCGTAGCGGTCACGCGGTTCCAGACTGAAGCGCCTAGAACCGCACGGCCACATCGGCCGGCCAGGGTTCTTAGTTATGTCGTATGTAAAGGGTGTTGTGGTTCCCCTCGGGAACGGAACTGTGTAGCGCGCGCAAATTGTGGTTGGCCTAGGTAGGAAAGGTGGAACCAAGAGTCAGTCGGGGACAAGCTACCAAACTGTCAACTGATCATGTAAAAGTTGTGTATTGTGTTGGTTTTGAGAGAGGCTTTTCCTGGCGCTTTCCAATGCTTCGGATGAATGGATAAAGAGCTGGAACTATTCTGGAATTGGCATCTATCATCGCCACCAAGAAATGAGTCCAGCAATTCTACCTGTAAATCCACCTACCAACATGTAGTCGCCACCACATTGCGCAGTCACTGTAATGGAACACTACAGTAATGTACAGTGAAGGATCAGCTCATTGGATGTTGGAGTATGCACAAATATAAGGTAACTTATACTCGAACTATACCTACCTTGACTTTTTATCCCTAGTCACACAACCACTGAAGGTCCTTCCCATGCTAAAGTGATTACCGAGTGTCCTTACTGAAAGAACATTAAAGCTCAGTGTTTTAGCAGAACTGAGTAGTATAGTAAATAATGCTTGCCGAAAATAATTTTTCTATTAAAACTGCTTATTACAATTTTGTTGCCAACATCTAAAGCGAAAGTTCTCAAAACTGAGGCTTATAAAGTTTTGCTTAGTAAATGAACACAGTGCAGTCTGTTGAAAATCAACCGAAGGTGAGCTATTGTCTTATAACCACATCAAGTTGTGTCTCACTGTAGTAAAAGTTGAAAACTGCAATTGTGGAAAGTTATATACTCATGCTTGCTAAGCACTTGTTTCTCTTGTGAATATTGATAGTGTAATAAGATCCACTGTTTATCCTTTATGCTCATGATAAATAACAATTAATAGAAAGACCACTATCTATGAAAACAGCAACTTCTTTTATTCAAAATTCATTTAACTTTCATTCTTAATAGAAAAGTATGTAGCTGAGAGAGACTTAACCTATGACCAGTTCATAATTTTGCAGTGAAATACATTTACAATTTTTTGTCAGATAGGAAAATGTTTGAAAAGTAATATTGAACCTATGTCCAATTTTTTATTCTAAAGTGCACCGTAATAGTAATATTATTGAAACCACTTTGACTAAGCCCTCAAAGTAATATTGTGTATCGTTATCTGTTATAATTATGCAAATTTTAGTTTATTCTGCTCTAGCTGTCAACTCCAAACTTAACGTTAACATATGCAGGTATCTGAGTTCATTGCACTCGCGTGGCAAAGTATAGGTTGTGTTTGTCCGTTAAAGTTACTCATAGTTATTTTCTTGAACAAGAATGTCAATCACTCTCTTGCCTAATTAGGCTGCGCGACCGTTTTTCTTTATTCTTTCAACAGTGTGGATAAGTAAATTATTGTTTGTTACTGTTTGAATATTTACGTAATTCTGACTTTCACTTCCGATAAGCCACCTCCGTTAGGTACAACACGGTCAACATAACAAAATTCCTCTCAGAGGGTAACACTGCTCTGTTGCGTCATACCATAATTGCTTTAACAAGATTATTTCACGACCTGTCTCCAACTTTAAGGTTATGGTATAGCAGTAGCGGACGGAAGTGTTATAAGCGTTCGTCGGAGACAAAGATATCGTCAAAATTACCCCGGGAAAGTGTAATATAACCAAACCTGTTATCTATATTCATAAATGGTTTGAGGAATAGGCTGAACAGAAATCCGCGACTGTTTGCTGATGACGCTGTAGTGTACAAGAAGGTGTCGTCGTTGCGTGACTGAAGGAGGGTATGAAGTAGGGTACAGGATCACTTAGACAGAACTTATATTTTCGCAGCTTGCTCTGAATGTTTTTTTAAGTACGTTAATACAAATGATTAGGAAAAACAATCCCGTAATGTTCGGATGCAGCTTGATACAGTTACATCGATTAAAAATCTAGGCATAGTGATGCAAAGCGATGCGAAATGGTAGGAGCACGTACGGTCGGGTGAAGGGTAGGCGAATGGTCAACTTCGGTTTACTGGAGAATGTTATGAAGCGTTACTCATCTATCAAGGAGACTGCGTATAGAACACTAGCGCGACCCATTCCTGACTACTGCTCCAGTGACTGGAACCCCCCCCCCCCCCCCCCCCCAAGGGGTTGGATTAAACGAAGACATCGAAGCAACTCAGAGGCGTGCTGCTAAACCTTTAAGGGGACCGCCTAACCCAGCTTAATTTAGGCAAGTATTTGACCCATTTCTGAAAAACTATTTGATGCGGGACCTTAATATTTTTACTGTATTTTACATAATGCTAATAGAGTCAACTGTACTAAAATCTACTTTATCCATTTCACAGTTTTTAAGAAATACTTTTTTAAATTTATTAACAAAAAATATTAAGTTTTTTCTGCAGATATGGGGAAATATTAATGAATGTAGTACCTGAGGTGGCTTTTTATATTATGCAGAGTCAGTGAAAATTTCATTCATTTATCTATGATAGTTTCTGATATAATGGGGCATATGTACTGAAAATTTTAGTGTGCAGGAAATTGACTTTAAAGAAAAAACTTTTGAAATTTTTTACTTACAGTTAATTAAAACTGTCCTGCTGCATATGATGGCCCTTCTTTGGCATCTAGCGGGTCTTCCAGCTTCTTTTTCACCTTCCTGGATATTTGTCTTGCTTTCTTGGCCATATTAGATGCAGACTTGCCTGCATCAGTTATCCTCATTTTATCGCAATGTTGCAGACCAGTGATCATATTTTCACCAGGATTAATTCCCAGCTTTTTCAGTACCCAAAACTTTCCAATATTACCACAACTGAATGCAATAACAGCATCATGAACTCCTAGTTTCATTGTATGCATGCCTACAAATATAGTTTTAGGAAGGCGGTTCCAAATTATGCTGTTGAAACATTCATTTGGGTTCTGTATCTGCCCATGCAGACATTTCCTTAGAAGGTCAGGATGAGCCAAGTCTCTGAAAATAGGTTTAATTGCTGTAATAACAGCAGCAGGAAGAGAATGCTAGTGAGAATAAGGTTCTCCAGTTGCCTGAGGCCTATTGTATTTGCACCACAATTTTCTCCTGGTGGACACAATTGCCCGCATCTCGTGGTCGTGCGGTAGCGTTCTCGCTTCCCACGCCCGGGTTCCCGGGTTCGATTCCCGGCGGGGTCAGGGATTTTCTCTGCCTCGTGATGGCTGGGTGTTGTGTGCTGTCCTTAGGTTAGTTAGGTTTAAGTAGTTCTAAGTTCTAGGGGACTTATAACCACAGCAGTTGAGTCCCATAGTGCTCAGAGCCATTTCAACCATTTTTTGGGCACAATCCATGACATGGCTTATCATCAGTGGAGGTCTTGTGGAAGAATATGGCCTAAACATCTCTCTTCATTGCCTCCTGATTTTCTTTATTTCTACTAATTGCCTGCCCATAGTATACCTTCAAGTTTTCTATAACGACTACTCGCAATCACACTTGAACAAAACTAACCGCGTGTTTGAAAGTGTGTTGTTTACAAACAGCAGAAACAAAAGAATACCGACCGTTGCATTCCAAGGATAGCCAACACACACGGGAGTAAAAACAAATCCCTAACGTGCAATGTAGGTAATGTAAAGATCTAAAATATATGCAGAAAAGTGGGTCACAGAAAAGTGGGCGTGGCACATAAACAGACGTGGTAGGAAAATGCTCTTTAAATGCTCGAAAAAACTTTTTTACAGCAAAATCTTTTTCGGAGTACTTAAACAAAACCTTAATCTATCGAAATGCGATGAAAACCGAAAAACGACTTTTTTCGACCTGAACCACGGTGTGGTCCCCTTAACCCGTAGGTTCGATCGACACGCCCGCGAGTATTACGGCAATATTCAATGAACTCAAATTGGAACCGCTGGAGGGAAGAAGACGTTCTTTTCACGGAACATTATTGCGAAAGTTTAGAGGTCCAACATTTGCGACAGACTGCAGAACTACCCTACTGAGACAAACTACGAGTAATATCCTGCTAAGAACAGCGAAGCCAAGTTGACAGAAATGAGGGCTTTATACGAAAGCATACAGACAGTCGTTCGTCTCCCGCTCCATTTGCTAATGGAACAGTAATGGAATGACGACTAGTGGTACGAGGTATCCTCCGTTCTGCTACATACGGTGACTTGCAGACTATATGTGAGAGATAGAAGTAGACTTAGCAAATGCTCTGAATTACAATCGAAATGTAGGTCAGTGGGTCTGTGTAATACTACGAAAAGCCACAAAAAAGAATACGCATGTACGTATTACCATCGACATTTGCACGAAGTGCGCTGCTCTTCCCGCTGCGTTTGTCCAGAAATATTGCCTTTTCGTTATACATATCTTCAAGTGTTGCGAACTGTATCGCCAGGAAGCTGCGTCGTCTAGTGATTCTAAACGTACCGAGCAGTTTTCTTCACAATCCACAGCGAGCTGGCTGCATCCTCGTCTGTTTCAAGGACAGAAACTTGTTTTCGCGGGCAGAGACTTGTTTCTATCAACAGAGTCATGTTTTTATTTGGGTGTGATTACGTTAATAATAGTTTACAGCAAAGCAATCTCCCGGCACGCTAACCTGTCCCAGAGGTGCCGCCTACAGTATCTTCTATCAAGATCAACACAGGAATCCGCAGCCCCGTCGGTAGCTAAGAATAAATAAAGAATGTAGGCCGAAATTTGACCACTAGAGCCACTTTTTCCATCAGTCTTCTGACCGGTTTGATGCAGCTCGCACGACTTCCTTTCTCTTAAACTCAGAGTAGCTCTATGTAGCCATAGCCGTCTACGGGTACCTGCACTATCCACTGACGTCTTAACACGTGTCCTACATTATGTGATCAAAAGTATCCGGACACCTGGCTGAAAATAACTTACAAGTTCGTGGAGCCCTCCATCGGTAATGCTGGAATTCAATATCGTGTTGGCCTACCCTTAGCCTTGATGACAGCTTCCACTCTCGCAGGCATACGTTCAATCAGGAGCTTTAAATTTTCTTGGGGAATTGCAACACAGTTAGACCGTCGTGCAGTCACTCCGTCACTGGCCGTTGATTATGAAGAGGTGGTCGATCGTGTTGAAAGATGCAATCGCCATCCCCGAACTGCTCTTCAAGAGTTGGAAGAAAGAAAGTGCTTAAGACATCAACGTAGACCTGTGCTGTGACAGTGCCACGCAAAACAACAAGGGGTGCAAGCCTCCTACATGAAGAACACGACAACACCATAACACCACCGCCTCCGAATTTTGCTGTTGGCGTTACACACGCTGGAACATGACGTTCTCTGGGCATTCACCACACCCATACCCTGCCATCGGATCGCCACACTGTGTACCGTGATTCGTCACTCCAAACAACGTTTTTACTCTGTTCAGTCGTCCAATGTTTACGCTCTTTATACCTAGCGAGGCGTTGTTTGGCATTTACCAGCGTGATGTGTGGCTTATGAGCAGCCGCTCGACAATGAAATCCAAGTTTTCTCACATCCTGCCTAATTGTCATAGTACTTGCAGTGGATCCTGATGCAGTTTGGAATTCCTGTGTGATGGTCTGGATAGATGTGTGCCTATTACACACTATACAACCCTCTTCAACTGTCGGCAGTCTCTGTCTGTCAACAGACAAGTTCGGCCTGTACACTTTCCTGCTGTACGTGTCCCTTCACGTTTCCACTTCTCTATCGCATTGGAAGCGGTGGACCTAGATATGTTTATAACTGTGAAAATCTCGCGTACAGACGTATGACACAAGTGACACCCAATCACCTGACCACGTTCGAAGTCCGTGAGTTCCACCGAGCGCCCCATTCTGTTCTCTCACGATGTCTAATGACTTCTGAGGTCGCTGATATGGAGTACCTGGCAGAAGGTGGCAGCACAATGCACCAAAACGTATATTTTTTGGGGGTGTCCGGATACTTTTGATCACATACTGTATCAGCTTTATGGATGCTTGACATTGTCAAGTCAGGGGGCGATATAGATTAATGCAGAAACAGAAATAACAGCTTCAGACAGCCAAGATCATTGTTGTACAGCATTTATTGTGATAAGCGGTTTCGGTGAACTACGTCGACATCATCAGATCTGTAAACATAGATCAGCGTATTCAAGCATACTCGGACCATCTGTAAAGGGGCATAACCTAATTTTACACAATCATGGACTATACCATGGAATATAACATACCTTCTACAGTACGTTTAATTGAATCTTGATCAAATGCATATTATACCATGTCATATAATGCAAAGATACTTCGCGAGCATACAATAAATAAGCCGAGTACATTACACTTATTTGGTAATAATAATTTTAAATTAATATTATACAAAATATAAAACCACCTTCCTGTATCTGAGATGATCTCATAGACAGGGAGCATAATGCGACAGCCTTGCATAATGTTCCCAAAGGGAAAAGATTAGATACCTTATAAAATCTACAAATTTATGGTTAGAAGAGAAAATCTCCGAATAATTTATAGAATGACCAAGAAGAATCCAATGAGAATTTTTTTACTATTTTTGATGATCTTCTGTGATTTGTTTTTACGAAACTGATGTGCTGTAACTTCATGGAAGTTGAGGGCTGCTTGTTTCTCGATATTGATTACCTTTCGCCCATACATCAAAATTGTGGAAAGCCCTGTGAGGTAACGGGCGAGTTGTGGCTGTAAGTAGGCTGTTTAGGTTTTTTATATTGGTAACGCCACGTAGCGCTCTGATGAAAATCACTGGCTGTGCTGTGTGCAGTCAGTGGCTGGTTGGCATTGTTGTAATACTCGCCATTGTAGTGTTGGGCAGCTGGATGTTAACAGCGCGTAGCGTTGCGCAGTTGGAGGTGAGCCGCCAGCAGTGGTGGATGTGGGGGGAGAGGTGGCGGAGTTTTGAAATTTGTAAGACTGGATGTCATGAACTGCTATATACATTATGACTTTTGAACACTATTGAGGTAAATACATTGTTTGTTCTCTATCAAAATCTTTCATTTGCTAACTATGCCTATTAGTAGTTAGTGCCTTCAGTAGTTTGAATCTTTTATTTAGCTGTCAGTAGTGGCGCTCGCTGTATTGCAGTAGTTTGAGTAACGAAGATTTTTGTGAGGTAAGTGATTTGTGAAACGTATAGGTTAATTTAGTCAGGGCCATTCTTTGTAGCGATTACTGAAAGTCAGATTGCGTTGCGCTAAAAATATTGTGTGTCACTTTAGTGAATGTTTGAGTACGTTCAGTTTTGCTCAGCTGTTTGAAAAGCAAATAATGTAAGAGGTTTATCAGCACAGTAATTCAGAAATTGTTCTAAGGGGACGTTTCATGGCCCCCTGAAAATATTCTAAGTTCGGAGTTGGCGTGGCCGCATGGGCCGCACGGCAAGCCGGGGCTCGTCAACAACCGCGTGGTGCCGAAGCAAGTGGGGCAGCCCCAGCGTCTGGTCCGGGCCGACCGCGTGGCTGGGAATTCCATGCTGGCGCTGTGTCGAAGAAGTTGCTCTGTGTTGATGAAGGAGATTTGTATGCTGAGAGGTCCAAAGATGGCGGTCTTTGTGAAGCAATAATGGCAGACATTTCACAGTTCATGTAGAAATTAATAGTAACCAGAGGAATCATGATACCTCAAAAAGAAACATGTCCAAAAATGGTTCAAATGGCTCTGAGTACAATGGGACTTAGCTTCTGTGGTCATCAGTCCCCTAGAACTTAGAACTACTTAAACCGAACTAACCTAAGGACATCACACACATGGCCGTGCGGTTCTAGGCGCTACAGTCTGGAGCCGAGCGACCGTAGGTCGCAGGTTCGAATCCTGCCTCGGGCATGGATGTGTGTGGTGTCCTTAGGTTAGTTAGGTTTGATTAGTTCTGAGTTCTAGGCGACTGATGACCACAGAAGTTGAGTCGCATAGTGCTCAGAGCCATTTGAACCAACCACATCATACAATTCCATGACCGAGGCAGGATTCGAAACTGCGACCGTAACGGTCGCACGGTTCCAGACTGTAGCGCCTAGAACCGCTCGGCCACTTCGTCCAGCAAGAAACATGTACATTACCATTATTTGAAGTATGATTCTGATGGTGTAATCAGATTTCCGATATCTCTATTAGTTTAAAGTTTAGTATCTGACTGTAAATTGTACAAGTAACACTCAGCAACGAATTTCCAAAATCCAAACAGTTCATCCGATTTTCTCGATCGACGTGTATTTAGAAAGCTATTAGTGTAAACCTAAATTGGTACGAATTACGGGCATGTAACTTGAATAGTACATGAGTAATTGGAGGTCAAAGTGGTCAATTACTATTGATCGCATCAAGCCATAAGTACTCCACCGTTACACGAAAAAACGGTAGCAGCATGCTTATAAATATATTTCTTCGTCTATGTCTTTGTTTATATCCGATATATACTATTCATGAACAAATTGTTCAAATATTTACTGTGTTATAGAATGCACAGAGACATTAGGCTACCGGCCTACTTTTGTTTTCATTCCTTTGATATATGTTTATTTGATTTGTTTATGCACTTAATAATGTGTGTTAGAGCGTGTTTATGGTCCAGCTGTAGGAATATTTACTTAATTTCAAGTTATTTAAATGTAAATCCAGTATTTCGTATGTGTTTCAATATGTTTGTGAGTGTGCGTTGGCTTGGAGACATGACGGGAGCGCTTTAGCCAATCACAGTGCTAGTTACTATGGTAGGCGACTACTGAAGTCAATGGAGAGACTGTATGGAAGTGGGGGAGGGGCATCAGGTCGCAGAGGACTCGGGGAGGAGTGCTGGATGGGAAGGCGCGACGGACCGTCAGAGGAAAGACTTCGACAGTGTTGAGCAGTTTGAGTGTGGTCGCAGAAGATAGGAATATTTCGTAGTGCCGACTTGTGCACTTGTGAGATTTCCGTGGCTTCTGCAGTTAAGACGTAGTATGCATTTAGAAGCGAATATCTTGCGAGCTATGTTATTGCTCATAACTAATTATGTGAAGTAGGCATCGATTGTTTCCCTGTTACTCAACTTATACGAGGGTTGGAACTTTAATACCGGAAACGATTTATTTACAGCTCGTACAAAATAGATACATGTTTCAAAGTTTTACTGACCTTCAAGGTAGTCACCAGCATTGTGTATAACCCGTTTCCAGCGATGTGGAAGTCGTAGGATAAGCTTAGCAGTGCCAGTTGTGTTGACAGTTCGAGCGGCGCAGTCTATTGCCTGACAAATTTGTAGCAGTTCTGAAGCGAATGCTGCGAAGTGTTTCTTTAAGTTTAAAAATCGAGTTGAAATCACGAGGGCTTAAGTCAGGGGACTGCAGCAGGTGGTGTAACACATAGCAGCCCCATCAGTCAAACAAATCAGTAACAGCTTGCACTGTACGTGCTTGAGCATTGTCCTGCAAAATGATGGTCAGGTCCTGCAGAAAGTGTCGTCACTTCTGTCTCTAAGCTGTTCATAGGTTGTGTTAAAAAATGAACATCATAGAGAAAGAAGTGATGACACTTTCTGCCGGACCTGACCATCATTTTGCAGGACAATGCTCAAGCACGTACAGTGTAAGCTGTTATTGATTTGTTAGACTGATGGGACTGCTAACTGCTGTACCACTTATTGCACACCCCTGACTTACGCCCTCCTGAGTTCAACTCGATTTCTAAACTGAAGGAAACACTTCACGGCATTCACTTCAGAACTGCTACAAATTCTTTGGGCAATAGACCGCACCGCTAGAACCGTCAACACAACTGGCACTGCTAAGAGTATCCTACGACTTCCACATTGCTGGCAATGGGATATGCATAATTTTGGTGACTACTTTGATGCTCAGTAAAACTTTGAAACACGTATCTATTTTGTACAAACTGCAAGTAAATAGTTGCCACTATTAAAATTCCAGCCCTAGTATTTTATTTAATTGCTGGACCATCGACACTAATAAGTGTTTTGCAGAAATAAACGGCATTCTTAAAAGTACTTCTTCTATCGTACCCATCATTTAAAGTCGTTAAAATAGGACCTGCAGGTTTATTTAATTGTAATCTTTCATTTATAAATTTCTATGTTACATTTAAAATTCGCAATTGCCGAGTGATAGGAACCTTCGACTATTCGATTCATGTGTGTATTCATATTGTATACTGTAGACTCAGCAGTATTTGGCACGTAATGCGGCAACTACGTGTGCCAGCCCCTAGACAACGAAACCAGCCAAAACGTTTAATATTTCATCTCTGAGTCTGAGGGTATGCAGTTGAGGGCCACATTTTTTTTTTTTTTTTTTTTTTTCAAAGCCCGCAGCCCACACTGGAATAACATCGTTTTCACTCTTGGTTTGACGATGTTCATCGTAACGCTTTGGCCTCGAACATTATTTTATAGACTTACGTCACATATCACGCAGACATTGGGCGACACACTATTAGTTTGTGACGTTACTGATCACATTCTGATTTGGTTTTTATTAATTTACAAAATATATACAAATGTTAAACATTGCGACACGACAATTTTTGGGAGTGTGCCATTTGTTCGTTTTGTCCCTGTTAATTCCTATTTCACACTTAGACCTCGATCACTATGCTAGTACCTAAACCTCGAGGAACACGTTCATAGCTTAACATTGTGTGAATTATGTATAGCAAGCCACATATTCATATTTGTACAGCTGTTGACTGTAACGACTTGTTCATGGTATTTATGAGTACAATAATTGATTAAATTACCAAATTTATTTTTACTGTACTACATCGCAAGTTTCAGGATTACGCTATTATTCCTGTGGTCTTGTCATCCGTGTCTTTCACATCAAGACCTAAAGTCAATCTACATATTGATGGCGTAAATGTCGTGATTTGCATAAAACCAGCTAAGTGATTTCATTGTATGGTTGCTGTACTTCGAATGACGTGTTTTTGGTAATTATGAGTGGAACACTTGATGTTCCATTTGTAGTTCCTTCATGTTTGCTTAACTGCGTATGGTTGTTCATGCTTTATGCTACCTGCGTAATATGACATGTATATTTTGATCGCATTTGTTTTTATAATACAAACATGCCATACGACTGGCTTCGCTACTTGGGTATTAAACGATATACAGAAGGTCCAGTGTCTCCTTTTTTGCTATTTAAGGTGGTTTTAAATTTTATATAAATGAATTTAGAACTATTATAAACAAAATAAGTGTAACGTAATCTGATTTGGATTATTTATTGTATGTCTCCAGTGTAACATTCTTGGATCGTTGGTTTGTCATTATATTTTTTATGATATGACGTAGTTTTTTTTGTAACTACTGCCACAGTGCCACATGGTGGCTGGTTGTAACGTCTATGATGTTTACTTCAGAATCTGATTGATTCTGCAAATGTGCAAACATGAGCTAGTATAATCGGTGCAGTACGTACACTCTTTTACATAATAGTTATTTTATTATTGACTTCCTGATGTACTATTGTTCTCATGCTCGTAAAATATCATTCCAGGACATGAAACGGCGTAATACGCGTTTGCTCAAGGGGAAATATACTGCACAAGGTATCTTATAATGGCATAGCCCATGTCAATCTGAAACTGTACTACGCCCCTTTACAATTGATCCCGGTGTGACTGAATATGTAGATCTACGCTTTACAGATCTAATGATGGTAACGTAGTTTGCTGAAACCAGTTATCACAATAAAGGCTGTACGATATCGATCTTGGTTGTTTGAAGTTGAACTTCCTCTAGTCAGTGTTTTCCTCCTATTCCTTTATTCGCTGGTTCACCTCCTCATTTCTTACCTTATCAGTTCATCTAAGTTCCCACATCCTTCAGCATCATCACATCTCAAACTCTTAGATTCTCTTCGTGAACGATTTCCCCACAGTCCATGATTTACTTCTATCAACAGAGTGCTCTCAGATGGACATTCTCAGGAATTTCTTTCTCAAATCGAGGTACGTGTTTGATACAAGTAGACTTGTGCAAATGGTGGACAAATTTAAATACCTGGGAGAATTTATAACAGGAAGTAACAGGAGCAAGGAGGGAATAACAGAAGGGATAAAGAAGATGAGGCCAGCCTTCTGCATGACGAGAGAGATATACAATAAAAAAATGTATCCACAGAGGCAAAGATAAGCCACTAAAAGGCAACAGTGAGGAATGCAGTATTATATGCTGCTGAGACGATGCCACTAGGAAGAAATGGGGCAGAACAACAAGAGAAAGAAGAGAGAAAAATACTGAGAAAAATACTAGGTCCCAAAAGAGGTGGAGAGAGGTGGATGAGAAGACCTAGGGAAGAATTGTACCGGAACATGAGAACAATATCCGGGGAAATCAGACTCAAAAGGGTAAGGTTTGCTGGACATGTATTTAGGATGAGTATGGACAAAATGACGAAGAGGGTATGGGAAATAACAGAGAGGACAAGGAGAAAGACAGGAACCAAGTGGGTTGTTGAACTTCGGAAGGACTGGTTGGAATTGGGGATCAAGGTAGAAGTAAAGGAAAATTGGAGGAACAAATATACACCGACAAATATGTCGGAGATCAATGACGGAGAAGAATACAGGAAAAGATTAGAGTGTCACCAGTGGAGCCGACAGGAAAAACGAAAACTGAAGATCTCGGAAGAAGAGCGGGAGAGAAGAAGAGAAAGAATGAAGAGGTTCTGGGAGAAGAAGAGGGAAATGCAGTCCACGAAGGGGCTACCCGTGGTCCTACAGTGGCCGTAACGCAAGACACAAGTAGACTTCTTCTGGTGATGAATGTCGTCTTCGCTTGTGCTAGTCTGTTGTATATGTTCTGCTCGGGTCGCCGTCATGTGCTGTTTCGCTACGCTGCACTTTCGCATTTCTCGGTTTTCAGCAGCACTTTTCTTGTAGAACGTACGGATCACACAGGCGAATTATGCGCCTTTCTATGGCGGCAGCACTGTGCTACCTTTCGCTATGGAATGAGAGAGAGAGAGAGAGGGAACTATAACTTCTGAAATTTTCCCGTCGTATTGCTTCTTCTAATAATTTTCGGGTGTACTACCGGATCCTGTCGACATTCTGCCACGATATCGGCCCAGAGACATCTGCACATCTTCAGGTGAGTAGACAACTATTGAAGAGCCCAGGTGCATTCATGGTATTTAAGCCAAATCTCGCGCAGCCGAAATGTGCTGGCGTCTACCGGCGCATGCGTCAAGAGATTAAATACGAGGGACAGCCGAGTTGTGTGTGCTGCCCTCGGTGGTGCAAGTGAGGGATGATCTTATCACTGAGTATCGAATGACCCCGTTGATTCCACTGTGACTAAATAATTTTAATTACAGAATTCTAATTTTTATCCAGTTGAAAGCCGTTGTCACGATTTATAAAATTATCGGCAAATCGTATTTCCACTGATTGATTACTAGATCCTAAAAACTGAAAACTAGAGCTAAAATTTTTGCTCTATTGTATTGCATTAAGTGCCCCATGGCAACACAGTGTTCTATTTCAGCTGATTTTAACGGTTGCCGGAAACGGGTGTATTTTTCGTGTTCTGTACAACGCTCCTGGACAGTTCGTATCGTCCGGGCTATACGAGATGCATTCCAGTTTCCAAGGCCTCCAATTTTTTTTCTAATTAACTACTCACCCGAAATCAATGAAACTGGCTTTACTTCTCGACGTAATCGCCCTGCAGACGCACACATTTTTCACAACGCTGACGCCATGATTCCATGACAGCGGCGAAGGCTTCTTTAGGAGTCTGTTTTGACCACTGGAAAATCGCTGAGGCAATAGCAGCACGGCTGGTGAATGTGCGGCCACGGAGAGTGTCTTTCATTGTTCGAAAAAGCCAAAAGTCACTAGGAGCCAGGTCAGGTGAGTAGGCAGCATGAGGAATCACTTCAAAGTTATCACGACGAAACTGTTGCGTAACGTTAGCTCGATGTGCGGGTGCGTTGCCTTGGTGAAACAGCACACGCACAGCCCTTCCCGGACGTTTTTGTTGCAGTGCAGGAAGGATTTGTTCTTCAAAACATTTTCGTAGGATGCACCTGTTACCGTAGTGCCCTTTGGAACGCAACGGGTAAGGATTACGCCCTCGCTGTCCCAGAACATGGACACCATCATTTTTTCAGCACTGGCGGTTACCCGAAATTTTTTTGGCGGCGGTGAATCTGTGTGCTTCCATTGAGTTGACTGGCGCTTTGTTTCTGGATTGAAAAATGGCATCCACGTCTCATCCATTGTCACAACCGACGAAAAGAAAGTCCCACTCATGTCGTTGCACATCAACATTGCTTGGCAACATGCCACACGGGCAGCCATGTGGTCGTCCGTCAGCATTCGTGGCACCCACCTGAATGACACTTTTCGCATTTTCAGGTCGTCATGCGGGATTGTGTGCACAGAACCCACAGAAATGCCAACTCTGGAGGCGATCTGTTCAACAGTCATTCGGCGATCCCCCAAAACAATTCTCTCCACTTTCTCGATCACGTCGTCAGACCGGCTTGTGTGAGCCTGAGGTTGTTTCAGTTTGTTGTCACACGATGTTCTGCCTTCATTAAACTGTCGCACCCACAAACGCACTTTCGACACATCTATAACTCCATCACCACATGTCTCCTTCAACTGTCGATGAATTTCAATTGGTTTCACACCACGCAAATTCAGAAAACGAATGATTGCACGCTGTTCAAGTAAGGAAAACGTCGCCATTTTAAGTATTTAAAACAGTTCTCATTCTCGCCGCTGCCGGTAAAATTCCATCTGCTGTACGGTGCTGCCATCTCTGGGACGTATTGACAATGAACGCGGCCTCATTTTAAAACAATGCGCATGTTTCCATCTCTTTCCAGTCCGGAGAAAAAAATCGGAGGCCTTAGAACTTGAATGCACCTCATACAACGCTCCTGGACAGTTCGTGTCGTCCGGGCTATACATGCAGCACCACATGCACAGGGAATTTTGTGAACGCCCACTTTTTTCAGTTGTAAGTCGTCTTTAACCGATCCAACCAGGGCCAAGCTCTTCGCTGGTGGACGGTTCCGTAAATGCACTTGGATTCTGCTCACCCGAAGATGGTCGGACGTCTCTCGGCTGAAATATCGTGGCAGAATGTCGACGAGATCCGACTGCTCACCCGAAAATTACCAGAAAAAGGCAGGGAACTATTCAGGACTCACTTCAAATGGTAAACAGAGTACTAACTACAACAGCACATAGTATGATTTTGACTACAAGTTTAGTGATAAAATACATTTCGTTGATTGTCTTCCATAACTTTTAGAAATTGTGGAGATGACTTCTTAAGTAATAGAACCCAGTACGTTGTCCTCAATGGTGAGTGTTCATCGGAGGTGAGGGTATCATTAGGCGCGTAATGGGGCCCCTTAGGGATATGGCAGCAAGGGAGGGGAAGAAGACCAAAGTGCACTCCGTGTGCATACCGGGGGGAGTCATTCCAGATGTGGAAAGGGTCCTTCCGGATGCCATGAAGGGTACAGGGTGCACCCATCTGCAGGTGGTCGCTCATGTCGGCACCAATGATGTGTGTCGCTATGGATCGGAGGAAATCCTCTCTGGCTTCCGGCGGCTATCTGATTTGGTGAAGACTGCCAGTCTCACTAGCGGGATGAAAGCAGAGCTCACCATCTGCAGCATCGTCGACAGGACTGACTGCGGACCTTTGGTACAGAGCCGAGTGGAGGGTCTGAATCAGAGGCTGAGACGGTTCTGCGACCTTGTGGGCTGCAGATTCCTCGACTTGCGCCATAGGGTGGTGGGGTTTCGGGTTCCGCTGGATAGGTCAGGAGTCCACTACACGCAACAAGCGGCTACACAGGTAGCAGGGGTTGTGTGGCGTGGGCTGGGCGGTTTTTTAGGTTAGATGGCCTCGGGCAAGTACAGAAAGGGCAACAGCCTCAACGGGTGCGGGGCAAAGTCAGAACATGCGGGGACCAAGCAGCAATCGGTATTGTAATTGTAAACTGTCGAAGCTGCGTTGGTAAAGTACCGGAACTTCAAGCGCTGATAGAAAGCACTGAAGCTGAAATCGTTATAGGTACAGAAAGCTGGCTGAAGCCAGAGATAAATTCTGCCGAAATTTTTACAAAGGTACAGACGGTGTTTAGAAAGGATAGATTGCATGCAACCGGTGGTGGAGTGTTCGTCGCTGTTAGTAGTAGTTTATCCTGTAGTGAAGTAGAAGTGGATAGTTCCTGTGAATTATTATGGGTGGAGGTTACACTCAACAACCGAGCTAGGTTAATAATTGGCTCCTTTTACCGACCCCCCGACTCAGCAGCATTAGTGGCAGAACAACTGAGAGAAAATTTGGAATACATTTCACATAAATTTTCTCAGCATGTTATAGTCTTAGGTGGAGATTTCAATTTACCAGATATAGACTGGGACACTCAGATGTTTAGGACGGGTGGTAGGGACAGAGCATCGAGTGACATTATACTGAGTGCACTATCCGAAAATTACCTCGAGCAATTAAACAGAGAACCGACTCGTGGAGATAACATCTTGGACCTACTGGTAATAAACAGACCCGAACTTTTCGACTCTGTAAGTGCAGAACAGGGAATCAGTGATCATAAGGCCGTTGCAGCATCCCTGAATTTGGAAGTTAATAGGAATATAAAAAAAGGGCGGAAGGTTTATCTGTTTAGCAAGAGTAATAGAAGGCAGATTTCAGACTACCTAACAGATCAAAACGAAAATTTCTGTTCCGACACTGACAATGTTGAGTGTTTATGGAAAAAGTTCAAGGCAATAGTAAAATGCGTTTTAGACAGGTACGTGCCGAGTAAAACTGTGAGGGACGGGAAAAACCGACCGTGGTACAACAACAAAGTTAGGAAACTACTGCGAAAGCAAAGAGAGCTTCACTGCAAGTTTAAACGCAGCCAAAACCTCTCAGACAAACAGAAGCTAAACGATGTCAAAGTTAGCGTAAGGAGGGCTATGCGTGAAGCGTTCAGTGAATTCGAAAGTAAAATTCTATGTACCGACTTGACAGAAAATCCTAGGAAGTTCTGGTCTTACGTTAAATCAGTAAGTGGCTCGAAACAGCATATCCAGACACTCCGGGATGATGATGGCATTGAAACAGAGGATGACAAGCGTAAAGCTGAAATACTAAACACCTTTTTCCAAAGCTGTTTCACAGAGGAAGACCGCACTGCAGTTCCTTCTCTAAATCCTCGCACAAACGAAAAAGTGGCTGACATCGAAATAAGTGTCCAAGGAATAGAAAAGCAACTGGAATCACTCAACAGAGGAAAGTCCACTGGACTTGACGGGATACCAATTCGATTCTACACACAGTACGCGAAAGAACTTGCCCCCCTTCTAACAGTCGTGTACCGCAAGTCTCTAGAGGAACGGAAGGCGTTCGATACAGTTCCGCACTGTCGCCTGATAAATAAAGTAAGAGCCTACGGAATATCAGACCAGCTGTGTGGCTGGATTGAAGAGTTTTTAGCAAACAGAACACAGCATGTTGTTATCAACGGAGAGACGTCTACAGACGTTAAAGTAACCTCTGGTGTGCCACAGGGGAGTGTTATGGGACCATTGCTTTTCACAATATATATAAATGACCTAGTAGATAGTGTCGGAAGTTCCATGCGGCTTTTCGCGGATGATGCTGTAGTATACAGAGAAGTTACAGCATTAGAAAATTGTAGCGAAATGCAGGAAGATCTGCAGCGGATAGGCACTTGGTGCAGGGAGTGGCAACTGACCCTTAACATAGACAAATGTAATGTATTGCGAATACATAGAAAGAAGGATCCTTTATTGCATGATTATATGACAGCGGAACAAACACTGGTAGCAGTTACTTCTGTAAAATATCTGGGAGTATGTGTGCGGAACGATTTGAAGTGGAATGATCATATAAAATTAATTGTTGGTAAGGCGGGTACCAGGTTGAGATTCATTGGGAGAGTCCTTAGAAAATGTAGTCCATCAACAAAGGAGGTGGCTTACAAAACACTCGTTCGACCTATAGTTGAGTATTGCTCATCAGTGTGGGATCCGTACCAGATCGGGTTGACGGAGGAGATAGAGAAGATTCAAAGAAGAGCGGCGCGTTTCGTCACAGGGTTATTTGGTAACCGTGATAGCGTTACGGAGATGTTTAACAAACTCAAGTGGCGGACTCTGCAAGAGAGGCGCTCTGCATCGCGGTGTAGCTTGCTTGCCAGGTTTCGAGAGGGTGCGTTTCTGGATGAGGTATCGAATATATTGCTTCCCCCTACTTATACCTCCCGAGGAGATCACGAATGTAAAATTAGAGAGATTAGAGCGCGCACAGAGGCTTTCAGACAGTCGTTCTTCCCGCGAACCATACGCGACTGGAACAGGAAAGGGAGGTAATGACAGTGGCACGTAAAGTGCCCTCCGCCACACACCGTTGGGTGGCTTGCGGAGTATAAATGTAGATGTAGATGTAGATGTAGAGTGCCCCAGGGAAGTGTGGTAGGTCCGCTGTTGTTTTCTATCTACATAAATGATCTTTTGGATAGAGTGGATAGCAATCTGCGGCTGTTTGCTGATGATGCTGTGGTGTACGGGAAGGTGTCGTCGTTGAGTGACTGTAGGAGGATACAAGATGAATTGCACAGGATTTGTGACTGGTGTAAAGAATAGCAGCTAACTCTGAATATAGATAAATGTAAATTAATGCAGATGAATAGGAAAAAGAATCGGGTATTGTTTGAATACTCCATTAGTAGTGTAGCGCTTGACATAGTCACGTCGATTAAATATTTGGGTGTAACATTGCACATCGATATGTAGTGGGACAGGCATGTAATGGCAGTTGTGGGGAAGGTGGATAGTCGTCTTCGGTTCATTGGTAGACTTTTGGGAAGATGTGGTCTCTATAGCAGACCGCTTATAAAACACTAATACGACCTATTCTTGGGTACTGCTCGAGCAGTTTGGGATCCCTATCAGGTCGGATTGAGGGAGGACATAGAAGCAATTCAGAGGCAGGCTGCTAGATTTGTTACTGGTAGGTTTTATCATCACACGAGTGTTACGGAAATGCTTCAGGAACTCGGGTGGGTGACTCTAGAGGAAAGGAGGCGTTCTTTTCGTGAATCGCTACTGAGGAAATTTAGAGAACCAGCATTTGAGGCTGACTGCAGTACAATTTTACAGCCGCCAACTTACATTTCGCTGAAAGACCACAAAGATAAGATAAGAGAGATTAGGGCTCGTACAGAGGCATATAGGCAGTCATTTTTCCCTCGTTCTGTTTGGGAGTGGAACAGGGAGAGAAAATGCTAGTTGTGGCACGAGGTACCCTCCGCCACGCACCATGTGGTGGATTGCGGAGTATGTATGTAGATGTAGATGTAGACATCAAGTAATACCTAAAGCCGCTGTTCAACGTATTCTTTTCTAGCGATCAGCCTCGGCGTCGCAAGGTTAGCACTAAGTATGTATGGCAAAACGACTTGTCTGGCGCAGCGGTAATAGATTACACACTACTGGCCATTAAAATTGCTACACCAAGAAGAAATGCAGATGATAAACGGGTATTTATTGGACAAATATATTATACTAGAAGTGACATGTGATTGCATTTTCACGCAATTTGGGTGCATAGATCCTGAGAAATCAGTACCCAGAGCAACCATCTCTGGCCATAATAACGGCGGTGATACGCCTGGGCATTGAGTCAAACAGAGCTTGGATGGCGTGTACAGGTACAGCAGCCTATGCAGCTTCAACACGATACCACAGTTCATCAAGAGTAGTGACTGGCGTATTGTGACGAGCCAGTTGCTCGGCCACCATTGACCAGACGTTTCCAGTTGGTGAAAGATCTGGAGAATGTGCTGGCCAGGGCAGCAGCCGAACATTTTCTGGATCCAGAAAGGCCCGTACAGGACCTGCAACATGCGGTCGTGCATTATCCTTCTGCAATGTAGGGTTTCGCAGGCATCGAATGAAGGGTAGAGCCACGGGTCTAACACATCTGAAATGTAACGTCCACTGTTCAAAGTGCCGTCAATGCGAACTAGAGGTGACCGAGACGTGTAACCAATGGCACCACATACCATCACGCCCGGTGATACGCCAGTATGGCGATGACGAATACACGCTTCCAATGTGCGTTCACCGCGATGTCGCCTAACACGGATGCGACCATCATGATGATGTACACAGAACCTGGATTCATCCGAAAAAATGACGTTTTGCCATTCGTGCACCCAGGGCCGTCGTTGAGTACACCATCGCAGGCGCTCCTGTCTGTGATGCAGCGTCAAGGGTAACCACAGCCATCGTCTCCGAGCTGATAGTCCATGCTGCTGCAAACGTCGCCGAACTGTTCGTACAGATGGTTGTTGTCTTGCAAACATCCCCATCTGTTGACTCAGGGATCGAGACGTGGCTGCACAATCCGTTACACCCATGCGGATAAATAAGATGCCTTTCATCTCGACTGCTAGTGATACGAGGCCGTTTGGATCCAGCACGGCGTTCCGTATTACCCTCCTGAACCGACCGATTCCATATTCTGCTAACAGTCATTGGATCTCGACCAACGCGAGCAGCAATGTCGCGATACGATAGACCTTTATCAAAGTCGGAAACGTGATGGTACGCATTTCTCCTCCTTACACGAGGCATCACAACAACGTTTCACCAGGCAACGTCGGTCAACTGGTGTTTGTGCGTGAGAAATCGGTTGGAAACTTTCCTCATGTCAGCACGTTGCAGGTGTCGCCACCGGCTACAACCTCGTGTGAATGCTCTGAAAAGCTAATCATTTGCATATCACAGCATCTTCTTCCTGTCGGTTAAATTTCGCGTCTGTAGCACGTCATCTTCGTGGTGTAGCAATTTTAATGGCCAGTAGTGTACTTGCCATGCGAACCAGAGGTGATTGTGTTCTGTTCGCCAGTGGCATCCATACCAGTCCGTGACACTACAGTCGTCTCCGCGCTGTCCGTGTGAACAGGAGTCTCGCTGCAAACAATTTCACTTCCTGAGTCAAGCCGTATGACGTATTTGTACCATCCCGCACGGCTGAGCGTACAGTGCGTCTCTCCTCTCAGGCTCTAGTCACGTGGGGCCTTTGAGACCTTGCATAGCGTTGATTACAAAACAAAACTCCGTCCGAACGGGCCATGAAGATCCAACGGTACTGACCGACAGCAATGTCATCCTCGGCCCATAGGCGTCATTGGACGCGGATATGGAGGGGCACATGGTCAGCACATCGCTCTCCCGGCCGTCGTCAGTTTTCGTGACCGGAGCGGCTATTTAAAAAAAAAAAAAAGAAGTAGCTCCTAAATTGGCTTAAAAGGGCTGAGCGCGCACCCCATAGCGTCTTTTTTAACCAGCAAATTCTATAGTCGTATGGAAATTGTGGGGCCCCGACCAAACGCGAGCAACAATATCGCGAGTCTATAAACAGCAGTCTTCAGAAGCCACCATCTCTCTGATGACGAATGCCGACACGTGCTTGTAAGCGTTTCAGCTTCTTACTCGAAGCTTAACAGAATCGTCTCACAAACAAAAAACATTCACAACATTTCTGAATGAGAAACGCTCTGAGTCATGTTTGTTTATGTACAGATGGCATTATTCAAATGGCTCTGAGCACTATGGGACTTAACTGCTGCCGGCCCGAGTGGCCGAGCGGTTCTAGGCGCTACAGTCTGGAACCGCACGACCGCTATGGTCGCAGGTTCGAATCCTGCCTCGGGCATGGATGTGTGTGATGTCCTTAGGTTAGTTAGGTTTAAGTAGTTCTAAGTTCTAGGGGACTGATGACCCCTGCAGTTAAGTCCCGTAGTGCTCAGAGCCATTTGAACTTAACTGCTGAGGTCATCAGTCCCCTATAACTTAGAAGTACTTAAACCTAACTAACCTAATGACATCACACACATCCATGCCCGAGGCAGGATTCGAACCTGCGACCGTAGTGGTCTCGCGGTTCCAGACTATAGCGCCTAGAACCGCTCGGCCACTACGGCAGGCTGGCATTATTCCTGCCCAGTTTGAGTGACTGTGCTAGAATGATGAACATTTGAGGAGTTGAGAACCAAAGTGCCTAAATGCATGCTGCTGACATCTATTGATCTTACGGGGAGCCAGCTTTCAGTCTCTGCTAGACCCCTATACTGGTACATATGAACATTTGTGAAAAGCGGTCTCACCGATTACTCTGATATTTATTTCCGTACGGAACCAAAGCTGCAGCAACATTCACTGGCTCACTGACGGCCATTTCTTCATAAAACCTGGAAGCTATTGAAGGAATTTCCCTTCACAACCTCAAGTTCCATGGTTTCAGCACTCAAGTTTGTAACATGGATGTTGAGGATTTCAAAACCTGTAAGAGTGTTACCAAGCTCGCTACTAAAGCAAAAGTTGATGTTCATGCTAACAATGTGCATTTCACCATTATAGGTGAAGTTCTCAACAGGTTGTCGTGAAATTTTGTTTAAAATAATATATTCTTCACTGGAGTCGTGGGCGGTCACCATTTTATTTAAGTCACATCGAGGCAGACCACAATTTATTTCCCCACAGTCTGTATCAGCCTTGCAAAATCTAGTAACTAAATACGTAGGTAGAAGGTTCATTTAAGTGACTGAAGCAGTATAAATTATTTCATAAATTTACAATATATTCGCATTTCTTAAAAAATTCCATATAACGTGATAAATTTAAGTGACAGTGAACTGATAGTTCCATTGCGACTCGTTACTCTGTAACGACGGAATATGGTATGTAATACAACTTTTGTATTGTAATTACATAGAATTTTCTTGCTTTGCAATATTGTAAACAGCGGATTAAACTCCAATTGTAATTTTTTTTTATTGTGTAATATATCTGAAAATGGGAGACTTTGCCCGAAACCGGTCGCAGTGAAATAAAAATAGTGATCGACAGACAGAAAATAAGCCTATTCTGTATAAACTAGTATGCCCTGTGGTCGAAATTCGATCAATTGTGTCAGTGGACCTGATCTGTGATGGCAAATGTCATGTGTCTGACATTTTAGCCGCAGAACTGACCCGTGGCAAATGCTGCATTGTAGCTACGTGTATTCTTGAAGTAATTCTTTGATTTCTCTTTTAATTGTTCGATCATTTGAAGTGAGTCTTTGACACACTGCGTTGAAAAATAAATTTTGTGTTAATAGCGGCAAATTAACTTTACCTTTACGACAACACAAAATGAATGCCGTTGTATGAATTTATTTGCGTTATAAAATCTGCACTGTAAATTCATCAAAGCGCAACTACAGTTGTCAAAAATATGTTCAGTGCACATTTAAATGTATCTTTCAGAACGACAATAGAATTCTCGTCAACAACATCTGCATTATTCCTATTACTTTTTCTACTCAAAAATTGTCTCTCTCTAAATCTCCGTCTTTCAATCCGAACCGTTAATGTTTTTCTTCGAAGCACAGCCTAAAACAAATATCGTTTCTTTACAATACGAGACGTTGTAGCCACTCAAAATGAAGATACTGAAAATTAGGAACACACTAAATTTTATGGTGACGGTGGCAGAATTAGTTCCGTTTCCTCTTACACCAAAGCAAGTGAAAAAAACGACGCTAATAAACATCGTTTGCTGTCCCCGACAGCTTCGTTACCACGTTTCATTTTCCAGTGTTGATAATATCAACGAAGTAGCAGTTGTGGCATTGTAGCTGCCTGCTATGCACGTTTTACTGCAAATGAACCATGTACACATGAAAGCCCCTAGAAAGCTATTTCACGAACTATTACTTTCGTGTGTCATTTATACCACAGCACTTGATGCGTGCGCATGGCAAAGTTTGGTAGCTCTTCAGTTTTCGATGTTCTGGTATCGGAGATTTTAATGCGTGGTAGAGAGTGAAACATCAGTGTTATGAATGTGAAAGCTTCTACTTGATTCTACCACTCTGAACGGCTACATACACACGTTGTTTTTTCTTTGTGCACATCAGTGGTAAAGTACCTTTTGAATTATATAAGTATCATTGGCCTCATTATACAATTAATATTAAGAATGGGTACTTCAATTTTCGTGTTCACGTATTAATATTACCATAAGGCTCATGGGTAACTCCCTGTGACAAATATGTCTAGTTTCGATTTATCAGAATCACACACAGTGAATAATGAAAAATATTGTCATTCCGGAAGTAGTACCAGATGAGGCGTACAAAGCGGTTCGAGGTAATGCGTGAGGTAAAGCGCCTGTCCATGACAATATTTCAATACAAATGGTCAAAGGAACTCACACATTGTTTACATAATGTCTGCGGAGAAATACAGTTCCACTAAATGGGAACAGCTCTGAAACAAGACAGGGTACAGTACAAACTACACCTAAGATCCAGAGACCGTTCAGACTCATAACAGATTTTACTGGGACAAAGGTAAGAGAAGGCTTAATAAGTAAGAAAAAGATTTTAAAAAACCGACAGTTCTTCAGCGAGGAATGGAGAGATGCGTACAGGGAATTACTAAGAGGAATAGCAGGAAAGAAAAAAAAAGTGTTTCGGAGGGCAAGTAGAGGTGGACGACGTAATTATGCACGTAATGAAGAAACTGAAATGAATGTGGGCGCTACACGTTGTCAGGCAAAGGCACTGTAGATGACTCAAGGAAGTTGTTTGCTGGATTCCAAGAAATAAGAAAGACACAAACGATAACCTAATGGAAGTTTGGTTGGCACTGGAAAGAGCCTACGAAGAGGACTTCAGCAACATAACAACTTGAGGAAACAGTTACAAGATAACAGCGCTACCTGGAGAAAGGGCACATGACCCATACCCCCTACTGTCCACCCAGTCCTCCCGTTGAAAACCGGTAGCTGCAGACGTACTTCTGGTCGAAGCTGTAAAAATTTTTTTCGCTTCTGTGGTGACAAGGAAAAATGGCTTAGATTATCCTGCATGTCGAGACCAAATGGTAACGAACCTCTAATGCTTAAATGTGAATTAGTGAAGCCGGCCGGAGTGGCCGAGCGGTTCTAGGCGCTACGGTCTGGAACCGCGCGACCGCTACGGTCGCAGATTCGAATCCTGCCTCGAGCATGTATGTGTGTGATGTCAGGTTAGTTCTGGGGGACTGATGTCCACAGAAGTTAAGTCCCATAGTGCTCAGAGCCATTTGAATTAGTGATTTTTGTACATGTTCGTTTAGCGTTACCTAGGGAGGAAGGGAACCGTCCCACACCCCATTATAAATTTACATTTCTTAGTATACTTTTAAACACATTTACAATTTCGTTGTCAGTATGTCCATATTTATAATTGAAAATAATTTGTATTTTTCATGTTAATTAGTATTTTCGATCACAACAAATTACGGAACGTACTGAAAAACATGGGTGTACCAGATCAACTCATTCATCTGATACGGAGTTTATACCTTGACCAAGAAGCCACGGTGAGAACTATGTATGGAACAACGAAATGGTTAAAGATTCAGAAAGGGGTCCGGCAAGGCTGCATACTGTCACCGTACTTATTCAATGTGTATGCAGAACATGTTATGAGGAATGCGAGGCTAGATGAAGGAGAAACAGGAATTAAAATAGCTGGAATAAATGTAAACAACCTCAGGTACGCGGATGATACGATCCTGTTGGCAGAAAGTGAAGAAGAATTGAGAACACTCTTACTGAAGGTGAAAGACGAAAGTGAAAAGGCCGGTCTTATGCTGAATGTGAAGAAAACGAAAATTATGGCAACTACACCTACCAATTCGTGGGATATAGCAGGAGAAACCATGGAGGTAGTGACCACATTCAGTTATCTCGGCTCCCAGATCTCTGCTGATGGCGACTGCAGCCATGAAATCCGGAGACGCCTGCTACTCGGTAGACAGGCTATGTCAAACCTTGACAAGGTTATGAGGTCCAGAGATATAACACTAACAACAAAGATCCGTATTGTGAGGGCTATGGACTTTCCAGTTGTGATGTATGGATGTGAGACCTGGACCACTAGAAAGGCTGAACGGCGAAGATTTGACTCCTTCGAATTGTGGTGTTGGAGGAAACTTCTTAGAGTTCCATGGACTGCAAAGAGAACCAACAGATCGATATTGGAGCAAATAAAACCAGATTTCTCCTTGGAAGGTCTAATGTAAAAACAAAAGCTGACCTACTTCGGACACACAATGCGAAGGCATGCCTTGCTGGAAAAAAAACATTAATGCTGGGGAAGATTGAAGGAACTAGAAGAAGAGGACATCAGAGGATGAGATGGAAAAAATGGTTCAAATGGCTCTGAGCACTATGCGACTTAACTTCTGAGGTCATCAGTCGCCTAGAACTTAGAACTAATTAAACCTAACTAACCTAAGGACATCACACACATCCATGCCCGAGGCAGGATTCGAACCTGCGACCGTAGCGGTCGCTCGGCTCCAGACTGTAGCGCCTAGAACCGCACGGCCACTCCGGCCGGCGGATGAGATGGATCGATGGCATCACAGAAGCAATGTGTTCCAACCTGGAAGGTCTACGGGAGAAAGTGCAAGACAGGAAAAAGTGGCGTGATTTGGTTCATGGGGTCACGAAGAGTCGTAACCGACTAAACGAATAGAGAGAGAGTATTTTCAGGTTTTACACACAAACACAAAAAACCGACGCAGCACGAAGGAATAATCCGAATTGGACGAAAACAGGTAGATGCGATGTTCACGAACAGACAAACAAACGACTACAATTTCAGAAAAATTTGATCATTTATTCGAAAGAAGGATCTTCACAAACTGAGCAAGTCAATAACGTGTTGGTCCACGTCTGGCCTTATGCAAGCTGTTATTCGCGTTGGCATTTATTGATAAAGTTGTTGGGTGTTGTCCTGAGGGATACCGTACCAGATTTTGTCAAATTTGCGCCTTAGATCGTCAAAATCCCGAGATGGTTGGGGGGCCCTGCCCATAACGCCGCAAACGTCCTCAATTGGTAGAGATCCGGCGATCTTGCTGGCCAAGATAAGGTGTGGCAGGGACGAAGACAGGCTTGCCGTGAGGGGAAACCTAACGAGTTGTAGAATATCTTCGACGTACCGCTGTGCTGTAAGGGAGCCTCAGATGAACATCAAAGCGGTCCTGATGAAAATAAATGGCACCACGACCATCAGTCCTTGTAGCTGGGTCGTACGGCAGCCGACATTCAGGTTGGTATCCCACCGCCGTCCGGGGCGTCTTCGGACATACCTTCACTGGTCATCAGGGTTCATTTCGAAGCGGGACTCGTCACTGGAGATAATTCTACTCCAGTCAATGAGATTCCAGACCGAAGACGTGTCTGAGGTGCCATTTCTTTTCATGGCATCCGCGTAAACCTAACAGCACAGCGGTACGTCGATGATTTTCTACACTCCGTTTTGTTGCCCTTAATGGCAAACCACCCTGGGCTCACGTTTCAGCAAGATAATGCCCGCCCGTACTCGAGGAGAGTTTCTACTGCTTGTCTTAATGCTTTCCAAACCCTAACTTGGCCCAAATGTCGCTGTATCTCTCCACGATTGAGAACATTTGGAGCATTATGGGCAGCCGAGACGAATAAATTCTTGCATGAGGGCCAGAGGTGGACCAATGCGTTACTAACGTTCTCAATTTGTAAAGCTCTTGCTCTTGAATGTCTCATACAGTTTTCTAGAGAATGGTAATCATTTGTTTCTCCGTAAATGTACATGACATCTATCGATTTCCGTCCCATTCGATTAATTCATTCGCGTGCGTCGCTGGTTCTTTTTAGAGTGTATTTGTTTTTTGAGGAACTGATTGAAATTTTGGTTTCGAGTTGAACTTTCTTCGATACACAAGAAATCTGTATCTACCTGGATTGCAGGAGTAGAACTGACTAGCGTAATTTTTCTGGGAACATTCTCAAACATTGGTGGTTCTCTGTCTATGGCAACTTAGTTCTGCGCACATGGATAGAGGAATGAGTGCGTTTTCGTCAATAGAAGTATCCATTAAGTAATCACAAAGCGTTTGCAGTTTTCCATATACAGGCACTGCTGACATTAAGTCCTTAACAAAACAGTTACCAACCATATCAGCATCCAGAACTGAGGAACCAAATATACAGGGTGGTCAGAAACAGTCTGAAAAGCTTTTAAGGGTGTTGCAGGGTAAGTTTTACTGAGAAATAGTTGTTAACGTAGGGACTGTGTGCTATTGCTTCTTGTATTAATCGCGTTAGTCTCGTCATATGCTGTTCTTTATCAATGGCGTATTTTATTCTTCACGCTTGCAGTTTCTTGAACTTCTTTTATAATGTTCGCAAAGAGAGATCGTGAGTGCTTGGCTTGATCAGAATACTATTCAGCATTAAATATCACCGGTGGTATAACAATTTAATAATGAAAACCATACAGATATTTTTGTTCTGTCGTATACACGCTGTAAAACATACGTATGGCCAAACTTTCAGGACACATTCCTTACACATAGAGGAAAAAAAATTTGTTACATGGACATATGTCCCGAAAGACTTTATTTCCCTGTTGGAGCTAATTTTCTACCTCTCTTCATAATGAAATAAATCATGGCAAACACGGAAACAGGGAGTACGTGCGTTGCATGAAACGTTTTCTTAGACGAAACGTTCAAAATACGCCCTTGGTTACATTTGGTTGGAATGTACATTAAGATTAGCTTCACCGTCGGTGTTTGTTGTTCCAACTGAACGAAGGTCGTGTTGATTTGTAACTCACTTCGTTGCTTTCGTTGGCGTAAGACTATCTTCATTGCCTTCCTTGCATCATGCACATATCATCAACTGTTGAGTATACATCGCGGACTTGGTTTCCTGTACAGTGCAGTGGGAGTGTACTCCAATTCGGATATGGCACATGCCTATTTTCAAGAACGACAAGGGCCCTACAATAGAACGTTTGAAGCAACAGACCGTCAGACATACGAATCTACTACTCGCGACTGGGGGAGACCTAGAAGGGCGAGGACAGCTTAACTCGAGGAGAAGCAGTTGACGACAGCCCTTGTGTGAGTGCAAGACAGTTAACTGCAACAAGTAATGTTGACTACATGACTGTGTGGAGAGTGCTACATGAGAACCTGCTGTATCCATACCATGTACAGCGTACGCAGGCAATATCAGCAACTGACTTTTTCGCACCGAAACACTTCTGCGAATGGTTCATTCAACACCTCACTTTAGTGCAAATTTGCTGTTCACGGATGAGGCTTCATTTCAAAGTGGATGATTAATGTGTTGAAGAGTTGTAAGAAATGAGCCCTAACATGGAGCCCGGACACATTTCCATATAACCGTATTTTCTTCCTTTAAGTGTGAGGAATGTTTCCTGGAAGTACGGCCACACCTTTTTGTTACACCCTGTAATTGTGAACGTCCAACTAGCTTCACGAGTAACTTGCCTGATTGCTACAACAGCTAAGCACAGACTGACAGACTTCAAATGCATAGGTAAACATACGAGGGGCGTTTGAAAAATCCGTGCAAAAATAAAAACTGCTTGCATGTTTGGGGTAAACTTTTTTATTTTTCGACATAGTCTCCTTTTAGGTTTACACACTTCGTCGAACGCTGTTCTAATTTGTTGATCCCTTCTGAATAATAGGAATTGTCCAAGTCTGCAAAATAGCTATTAGTTGCTGCAATCACCTCCTCATTTGAGTAAAATCTTTGTCCCGCTAGCCATTTCTTCAAATTGAGGAACAAATAGTAGTCCGAGGGAGCCACGTTTGGAGATTAGGGGGGATGTGAAACGAGTTGCAATCCTATTTCCATTAATTTTGTGACCATAACTGCCGAGGTGTGTGCTGGTGCATTGTCGTGATGGAAAAGGACTTTTTGTGGTCCAATCGCCGGCGTTTTTCTTGCAGTTCGGGTTTCAAACGGTCAAATAGTGATGTATGATATGCACCTGTAATAGTTTTACCCTTTTCCAGATATTCGATGAGGATTATCCCTTGCGAATCGCAAAAGACAGTCAACATAACTTATCCGTCCGAAGGACTGGTCTTCACCTTTATTGGTGCAGATAGTCCCTTGGTAACCTATTCTTTAGATTGTTGTTTGGTCTCAGGAGTATAGTAATGAATCTATGTTTCACCCACAGTGACGAAACGACGCTTGAAGTCCTGCGGATTCTTCCTGAACAGCTGCAAACCATCCTTGCAACACTTCACACGATTCCGTTTTTACACAAGCGTGAGCAATCGCGAAACCCATCTTCCTCATGTCCAAATGCTTATGCAAAATATTATGTACCCGTTCATTCGAGATGCCCACAGCACTAGCAATCTCACGCACCTATCATCGTTCACCATATCATGGATTTTATCAATGATTTCTGGAGTCGTATCCTCCACAGGGCGTTCAGAACGTTCAGCATCACTTGTGCCCATATGGCCACACTGAAAATTTTGAAACCACTTACAAACTGTTGTAATCGAAAGTGCAGAGTCACCGTAATGTTTATCAAGCTTATCTTTAGTCTCCTGAGGCGTTTTGCCTTCCATAAAGTAATGTTTAATAACCACACGAAATTCTTCTTCGTCCATTTTTTGACAATCAATCGACTTCCTCGACTCACACGAATGGCAAACACAAAGAAATAGACCAATATGGCTGAAATTTGGTGTGCGTTCTTTCCAAAGATGCTACTAACTAAACATGACCTCGATCATGGAAGTAATAATAGAGGGAGACGCCGTGACGTCACAGATGTGAAGCTATGTGAAGCCGAGGGTAGCCATCTCAATCCGACCAAAACATTGCTGCTGTAAGCCTGTGTGCATAGGCTTGTCGCTCGCTTTTGGAAGAATTTTGCGCTATTATGGTGACTTGTGTGGTGTTCGGATGTACGAATCGTTCTGATTGTGACGCGAAATCGAAGGGAATAACATTTCATGTGTAAGTTGTCTCGTTAAGTGTGATTTTACAACTTCATTGTGAATGAACGTGTGCTACATCGGTACTTGTACTATAGCGTGTTTTTCTCCTGTATGATTTTAGATTTCCTAAAAATGAAAGTCGGAAAGCTCTGTGGGAGAATGCCGTGAGGAGGAAGAATTGGCGTGCGTCTAAATGGAGCACTATATGTTCTCAGCATTTCCGAGAAGAGGACATAGACCGAACTTCCCTTTCAACAGTAAGGCTCCGAGAAAATGCTGTACCATCAGTTTTCCCTACACACCCAAAACATTTGAAAAAGATACGTTAATTCAAAGAATTAAATTCTTAGTTTTCAAGTTCACGTTTCAGTATAATACGTACGTATCGTCGATAATCGAAGTGTTGAGTAACTCATATTGTCTTCATCATGTACCAAATTAAAAGCTAACACTACATTAACTGACGTAAAGTATAGGCCTAAACAGGACACTGTGTAGATTTGCCATTCTATGTACCGTATTTCAGTAAATATTGGTGGTAATGAACAGTGTTTCCCAGTAGTGTAACGTAACTGAAATGTCCCAGTACATATTACAAACAAGATGTATTTATGGAGCTTTGGAGGGACGGTATAGCTTACTTAGTTTTCAGTTTCTATTATTTGGTTTGTGATACACGTTTATTACTGAATTAACAAAATTGTGTCGTTTACATTGAAGGCTAGCTATTCGTAATATTACATTAAAAACTATTTTTAATCAGAAGAAACGCGGAATTTCGCCTTTACGAGATTTTATTTTAAACAAAAACTTTGAAACAACCAATCTGATGACGTTACATGCGTATATGGCACAATTAGCGACTGTAATACACGCAGCGCTATAGCACACTGGCAATGTTTTGGTCAGAGTGTCATGGCAGCGAGTCACGCCCCCATGGCTTCAAAACGTAGTGCGGCTGGGATACGTAGCGCCATCTCCCCTTATTCTTACCTCCATGATCTCGATACGCGCTGGGAGTGCCATCTCTTGGATTTTGCACGGACTTTTCAAACGCCCCTCGTACACTGACGTGGCGAAGTCATGGGATAGCGATTAGCATGTAAACAGATAGCGATAGTATTGCGTACACAAGGTATGGCAGTGCATCGGCAGAGCTATCAGTTATACCCAGACGATTCATGTGAAAAGATTGTAGATGTGATAATGGCCGCACGACAGCAATTAACAGACTTAGAACGCCGAATGGTAGATAGAGCTAGACGAAAGGGACATTCCATTTCGGAAATCGTTAGAGAACTCAGTATTCTGAGATCCACAGAGTCAAGAACGTACCGAGAATACCAAAATTTCTGGCATTATCGCTCGCCATGGGAAACGCCGTAACCGACGGCCTTCATCTAACGACCTAGAGCAGATGCGTCTGAGTAGCGTTGTCAATGCTAAAGCCGTCGGCACACGGACCATGCATCCGAACGTTGAGCGTTGAGCGTGCCCAGTTTCTGACGTCATAGCGTGGAATAGCCGACACCCCCGGGATAACAAGGCCGCCCAGCAGTGTTAGTGACGTCACACTAAGCGGCCCATAGCCGACGCAGCAGTCCACGGACACCTCCGTACAGACGCGCCTGATGCTAACGATCTTCTGTCCGTCATACAGAAAGGAGCGAACTATAATTCGAACCAAAGACCAAATTATATATATTCTTGTAAACAGCATAAAGGTTCACAACGAAATACCGATTACATGTACGGGCAGGAATAAGTTTAATCGACTGAGGAACTTTGCCACTATTTTACAATTGTCAGAACACTATTTAGCTTTAAAACTCGCATACAGGTGGTGACAAATGCCAACTGACAGCAGGACTTAACATTTTCAAGCTATTACACTGAAAGTAGCAGATTCAGAAGGATGTAGGTTGCAGTAGGTACTGGGAGATGAAGAAGCTTGCACAGGATAGAGTAGCATGGAGAGCTGCATCAAACCAGTCTCAGGACTGAAGACCACAACAACAACAACAACAACACTGAAAGTAAATTATCTTAAACACTGTCATACATAGCAAAACCCTCACAACTTTCGTTTACAATAAGGTAACAAAAGTTCGCTTTATCTCATAAAACACATGACTATTGTGAATTTACTCATATGTTCATGGTGACAGCTCTTTTTAAGAATTTTTGCAAGTGTATCCCCAGTAATAAAGAATGGAAACAAAAGATAGATATCAAATATTCTCCTTTTAACATAGATTCTGTCTTGCACTGTGATACTAAGGGACTGCTCTTTCCTTTAAGAAAAGCCTGACAATTTGAAGTTCACTCTGCTATTGAAGATACACTTCTTGAAACAACATTAAAAATGTTATGAAAGGTAAGGAAATGAAAAACAACCGAGTGCATTACATGTAAGAATGTGAGCAAAAGGCTGAGGCTCTCTTTACTTACCATTTTCAATCTCTCTACAGCTTATTTCCTTTTCCACGTAGAAATCACCAAGTGCAAGTCTCATTATTGCTGCCTGTTATTAACAAAGTGCTTTTCTATTTAGAAAACCTGACAATTTGATGTTCATTCTGGTACTGAAGATAAACACTTTTCAGAGGAGCTCTAGAACCTATTCCTGCCCGTATATGTAATCGGTGTTTCATTGTGAACCTTTATGCTGTTTACAAGAATATATATAATTTGGTCTTTGGTTCGAATTATAGTTCGCTCCTTTCTGTATGACGGACAGAAGATCGTTAGCATCAGGCGCGTCTGTACGGAGGTGTCCGTGGACTGCTGCGTCGGCTATGGGCCGCTTAGTGTGACGTCACTAACACTGCTGGGCGGCCTTGTTATCCCGGGGGTGTCGGAATAGCACGCTCGGGAGTCTTTCCGAACGTGCAGAGCAATATCTAGCATGTCAGATATTCTGAGCGTGCGTCTGAGCGTTGACCAATGAGATGACACAACGCCATCTACGTCACAAGCACTCCGTCTCCCTTCAGTACAGAGTTGTGAGGCGCCATATTGGCATTCATTTCAAGCCTATACGTATATATGCCGTTTCCGAGCACCAGCAAATTGAGAATCACAGGAAAACCCGTTGTTAACTGTGTAATTCGTTACAATAAAATAATGAGAAACATCATATTCGTGGCAAAAGAATTATTGTAACTTGCGTATTGTGAGAGTAGGCTATTTGAAGGCAGCGACACACTGAAGATCGGACCAAAACGTATTTTTCTTGGTACAATTTGTTATAATTAAATTTCAGTTAGTAACATATCTACTATTAAGGATTTCAGCAATAGGTAAGATAACCTGATTAGTTGACGAAGGTGTGATGTTGGTTTAGTGTAATGAGTAGAGTTACTGACCAAGGAAGAGTTTTATAACGAGGCTGTGGTTCGCATCTTGACTCTCCCGAAATTTTTTTCCTAACATTCGTGCTTTTATTAGGTTCTTATATTTTATTATTAGTTTAATATAAGCATATATTATAATATTTGATGTTATGTAAATATAAGTTCACCTTTTTTTTAGGGGTGACTTTGTTGGATTGGCTTAATCTACAGGACAGCTTGCGCTACTTGTATGAAGATATTTTGTTCCTTTTTCTTTTACGCCTCGTAGTTCACAAGTTGCAAAGTTTCTGCTACTGCGTAGGAACAGTGATCAAGTAAGACTGACCTTGGGGTTTTTACTAAAATGTGGGAATAATGAAATCTTATGCGGAGAAGTATTCCAAATTTGTAATGCACTGTTTATAATGGAACTTCCATAAGCCTGTGTCCTTATTAATTGGACATGGTACTTTCCTTTTCGGGGACGATGGAGGAAATGTGCGTTTTAATAGAACTAGCGTGGGAATTTTACGCGCTCCCGTTGAGTAAACAGTGTGATTACGAACTAGAAGCATCCCTCAACTGCCGCTGGAGTGCGTTGGGATCGGGTATACCACGTTGGGGCCCACGCACCGTATGCACAAGTCGCATCGTTCCTGAGCCTTGAGCAGCACGTTGAACTTGCCACGCTCCACGTTAACGTTCAACAGCACGGTCCGTGTGCCGACGGCTTAACAGACAAGTAACACTAAGTGAAGTAACCGCAAAAATCAATGTGGAACGAAAGGCGGAAGTGTCCGTTAGGACGCTACGACGAAATCAGCCATTAATGGGCTTTGGAAGCAGACGACAGAAGCGGGTGCCTTTGCTAAAGCCGTCGGCACACGAACCGTGCTGTCGAACGTTAACGTTGAGCGTGCCAAGTTCAACGTTCTGCTGAACGCTCAGGAACGATGCGACTAGTGCATACGGTGCATGGGACCGAACGTGGTATACGCGATGGCAACGCACTCCGGCGGCAGTTGAGGGATGTTTCTAGTTCGTAAATCACACTATTTACTCAACGGGCGCCCGTAAAATTCCCACGTTGCCTCTATTAAAACGCAAGGAAAGTCCCATGTCCAATCAGTAAGGAAACAGACTTCTAAAAGTCCCATTACAAAGAGTGCGGTACAAATTTGGAATACTTCTCCGCATAAGATAAACATTATTTCATCATTCCCACATTTTAGTAAAAAAAAAGATCAGTCTTACTTGATCACTGTTCCTACCCAGTAGCAGAATCTTTGCAACATGTGAATTATGTAGCGGAAAAGAAAAAGGAGCAAAATATCGTTATACAAGTAGCGCAAGCTGTCCTGTAGATTAAGCCAATCGAACAAAGTCACCCCTCAGAAAAATGTGAACTTATATTTACATAACATCAATTATTATAGTATGTACTTACACTCCTGGAAATGGAAAAAAAGAACACATTGACACCGGTGTGTCAGACCCACCATACTTGCTCCGGACACTGCGAGAGGGCTGTACAAGCAATGATCACACGCACGGCACAGCGGACACACCAGGAACCGCGGTGTTGGCCGTCGAATGGCGCTAGCTGCGCAGCATTTGTGCACCGCCGCCGTCAGTGGCAGCCAGTTTGCCGTGGCATACGGAGCTCCATCGCAGTCTTTAACACTGGTAGCATGCCGCGACAGCGTGGACGTGAACCGTATGTGCAGTTGACGGACTTTGAGCGAGGGCGTATAGTGGGCATGCGGGAGGCCGGGTGGACGTACCGCCGAATTGCTCAACACGTGGGGCGTGAGGTCTCCACAGTACATCGATGTTGTCGCCAGTGGTCGGCGGAAGGTGCACGTGCCCGTCGACCTGGGACCGGACCGCAGCGACGCACGGATGCACGCCAAGACCGTAGGATCGTACGCAGTGCCGTAGGGGACCGCACCGCCACTTCCCAGCAAATTAGGGACACTGTTGCTCCTGGGGTATCGGCGAGGACCATTCGCAACCGTCTCCATGAAGCTGGGCTACGGTCCCGCACACCGTTAGGCCGTCTTCCGCTCACGCCCCAACATCGTGCAGCCCGCCTCCATTGGTGTCGCGACAGGCGTGAATGGAGGGACGAATGGAGACGTGTCGTCTTCAGCGATGAGAGTCGCTTTTGCCTTGGTGCCAATGATGGTCGTATGCGTGTTTGGAGCCGTGCAGGTAAGCGCCACAATCAGGACTGCATACGACCGAGGCACACAGGGCCAACACCCGGCATCATGGTGTGGGGAGCGATCTCCTACACTGGCCGTACACCACTGGTGATCGTCGAGGGGACACTGAATAGTGCACGGTACATCCAAACCGTCATCGAACCCATCGTTCTACCATTCCTAGACCGGCAAGGGAACTTGCTGTTCCAACAGGACAATGCACGTCCGCATGTACCCCGTGCCACCCAACGTGCTCTAGAAGGTGTAAGTCAACTACCCTGGCCAGCAAGATCTACGGATCTGTCCCCCATTGAGCATGTTTGGGACTGGATGAAGCGTCGTCTCACGCGGTCTGCACGTCCAGCACGAACGCCATAACAGCACGACATCGCCTGCAGAGCATTTCCTGGGCTCGTGACCGCACCGGTTAGGCCCTAGATGACTGGAAAAACGTCGCGTGGTCAGACGAGTACCGATTTCAGTTGGTAAGAGTTGATGGTACGGTTCGAATGTGGCGCAGATCCCACGAAGCCATGGAGCCACGTTATCAACAAGTCACTGTGCAAGCTGGCGGTTGCTCCATAATTGTGTGCGCTGTGTTGCTATGCAATGGACTGGGTCCCCAGTTATGTTCAGTGACTTGGAAACCATCTGCAGCCATCCAGGGACAAAATGTTCCCAAACAACGATGGAATTTTTACGGACAACAATGCACTATGTCACCGGGACACAGTTCTTCGTAATTGGTTTGAAGAACATTCTGGACAATTCGAGCGAATGATTTGGCCACCCATATCGCCAGGCATGGAATCCCATCGAACATTTATGGTACATACTCGAGAGGTCAGTTCGTGTACAAAATCCTGTACCGGCAACACTTTTTTCGATTATGGACGGCTGTAGGGGCAGTATGGCTCAATATTTCTGCAGGGGAGTTCTAATGAATTGTTGGGACCGTGCCGTGTCGAGTTGGTGCGCTACGCTGGGAAAGAGGAGGTCCAACACGATATTGGGAGGTATGTCAAGACTTTTCTCACCTCAGTCTACTGTCTCGACATAGGTAACACGCTTGTTCACTGTGTCGAATTGCGCGGTTTCTAACCTGTAGCTGGTGCCAAAGATCTTTTTGCTTTGAACATTTTTATGTTACGATTCACAAATCCAGTGTAAAGGATTGAAATCAATTGGTGTTTCATGAAAGAAGTAGCGTAGCACTATTTAATTATTAACAACGCTGTTGTCTGTTATTTGTCTTTGGTATACACAGCTACAGGATACCAGTACAACAATATTATTGAAGTAATATTGAAAAAAGCCACGGCTGCAAAATACTAACACGAATTCTTTACAGACGAATGGAAAAACTGGTAGCAGCCGACCTCGGGGAAGATTAGTTTGGATTCCGTAGAAATGTTGGAACGCGTGAGGCAATACTGACTCCACGACTTATCTTAGAAGACAGATTAAGGAATGACAAACCTACGTTTCTAGCATTTGTAGACTTAGAGAAGGCTTTTGACAATGTTGACTGGAATACTCTCTTTCAAATTCTGAAGGTGGCAGGGGTAAAATACAGGGAGCGAAAAGCTATTTACAATTTGTACAGAAACTAGATGGCAGTTATAAGAGTCGAGGGGCATGAAAGGGAAGCAGTGGTTGGGAAGGGAGTGAGACAGGGTTGTGGCCTATCCCCAATGTTATTCAATCTGTATATTGAGCAAGCAGTAAAGGGAACAAAAGAAAAATTCGGGGCAGGAACTAAAATCCATGGAGAAGAAATAAAAACTTTGAGGTTCGCCGATGATATCGTAATTCTGTCAGAGACAGCAAAGGACAAGCAAAACGAGGATAATGGAATGTAGTCGAATTAAATCGGGTGATGTTGCGGGAATTAGATTAGGAAATGAAATGCTTAAAGTAGTAAATGAGTTTTGCTATTTGGGGAGCAAAATAACTGATGATGGTCGAAGTAGAGAGGATATAGGATATAAAATGTAGACTGGTAACGGCGAGGAAAGCGTTTCTGAAGAAGAGAAATTTGGCAACATTGAGTATAGATTTAAGTGTCAGGAAGTCTTTTCTCAAAGTATTTGTATGGAGTGCAGCCATGTAGCCATGTATGGAAGTGAAACATGGAGGATAAATAGTTTGCACAAGAAGAGAATAGAAGCTTTCGAAATGTGGTGCTACAGAAGAATGCTGAAGATTAGATGGGTAGATCACATAACTGATGAGGAGGTACTGAACAGGACTGGGGAGAAGAGAAATTTGTGGCGCAACTTGACTAGAAGAAGGGATCGGTTGGTAGGAGATATTCTGAGGCATCAAGGGATCACCAATTTAGTGTTGGAGGGCAGCGAGTAGGGTAAAAATCGTAGAGGAAGATCAAGAGATGAATACACTAAACAGATTCAGAAGGATGTAGGTTGCAATAGGTAGTGGGAGATGAAGAATCTTGCACAGGATAGAGTAGCATGGAGAGCTGCATCAAACCAGTCTCTGGACTGAAGACAACAACAGCAATGACATGTGCGTTAGGTTGACATACACTCTAAGAGTAAAAAGAAAAGAAAAGAAAGAGGCACCACGAAGGAATTATCCGTATGGGTCAGAAATAAGTAGGTGTGATGTACATGTAGAGGCAAACAAATGATTACAATTTCAAGAAAAGAGGATGATTTATTCAAGAGAAAGTGCTTCACAAAGTGAGGGATGTCGTTCCAAATTCTGTCCAATTTGCGCGTTCGATCGTCAAAATCCAGAGGTAATTGGAGGGTCCTGCCCATCGGGCTCCAAATGTTCTTAACTGGGATGACACCCAGTGACCTTGCTTGCGAAGGTAGTGTTTGGCATGCACGAAGACAAGCTCTCGTCGTGTGCGAGCGGACTTTATCTTGCCGAAATGTAAGCCCAGGAAAGCTTGTCATGAAGGGCAACACAACAGGGCGTAGAAGATCATCGACGTGCCAATGTGCTGCGGATGTCAACCAAAGGGGTCCCGCTATGAGATGAAAAGGCACCCCGGACAACCACCCCTGACTGTCGTGCCGTATGGCAGGCGACATTCAGGCAGGTAACCCAGGGCTGTCTGGGGCGTCTCCAGACACACCTACGCTCAGGCTCAGTTCGAAGCGGGACTCATCATTGAAGGCAATTTTACCCCAGTCAGTGAGGTTTCAAGCCGAAGACGTGCCTAGAGCGGTCCCAGACAGTGGTGGGATACCAGCCTGACTGCCAACAGCCCAACAACCAGGACTGATGGTCTGAGGTGTCATTTCTTATCATAGGATCTCTTTGCTTGTCTTACAGCACAGCGGTACGTTGACGATATTCTACGCTCCATTTTTGTTGCCCTTCATGGCAAGCCTTTACATTTCAGCAAGATAATGCCCACCTGCACACAGTGAGAGTATCTGCTTCTCGTCCTCATGCTTGCCAAACTCTACCTTGGCCAGCGAGGTTCCAGGTCGCACACAAATTGAGAACGTTTGGAGCACTATGGTCAGGGCCCTTCAAACGCGCCAATCGGACAGAATTTGGAGCGATATCCCTCAGGGAGACATCCAACAACTCTATCAAGCAATACCAAGCCGAAATACTGCTTGCTTTGGGTTCAGAGGTGGACCAATGTGTTACTGAATTGCTAAATTTATGAAATTCTTTCTCTTGAATAAATTATTACTTTTTCTGAGCTTGTAATCACTTGTTTGTACATGTACATTTTACATCTATCGATTTTTTTTTCTTAGAGTGTGTAATGTGCTCATATTAGTTTATACACTGAAGCGCCAAGAAACTGGTATAGGCATGCGTATTCAAATACAGAGATATGTAAACAGGCAGAATACGGCGCTGCGGTGGGCAACGCCGATATAAGACAAAAAATGTATGCAGCAGTTGTTAGATCGATTACTGCTGTTACAATGGCAGGTTATCCAGGTTTAAGTGAGTTTGTACGTGGTATTACAGTCAGCGTACGAGCGGTGGGATACAGCGTCTCCGAGCTAGCGATGGAGTGGGTATTTCTCTGTACGACCACTTCACGATTGTACCGTGAATGTCAGGAATATTGTAAAACATCAGATCTCCGAAATTATTGCGGTCAGAAAAAGATCTTGCAAGAACAGGACCGGCCGGCCGATGTGGCCGAGCGGTTCTAGGCGCTTAAGTCTGGAACCGCACGACCGCTACGGTCGCAGGTTCGAATCCTGCCTCGGGCATGGATGTGTGTGATGTCCCTAGGTTAGTTAGGTTTAAGTAGTTCTAAGTTCTAGGGGACTGATGACCTAAGATGTTAAGTCCCATAGCGCTCAGAGCCATTTGAACCAAGAACAGGACCAACGACGACTGAAGAGAATCTTTCAACGTGACAAAAATGCAACCCTTGCGCAAATTGCTGCAGATTTAAATGCCCGGCCATTAAAAAGTGTCAGCATGTGAACCATTCAACGTAACATCATCGATATGGGCTTCCGGTGCCGAAGACCCGCTCGTGTACCCTTGATGACTGCACGACTCAAAGCTTTACCTCGCCTGGACTCGTAAACACCGACATTTGACTGTTTATGATTGGGAACATGTTGCTGGGTCGGATGCGTCTCGTTTCAAATTGTATCGAGCGAATGGACGTGTAGGGGTATGGAGGGAACCTCATGAATCCATGGACCCTGCATGTCAGCGGGGGACTATTCAAGCTGGTGGAGGCTCTGTAATGGTGTGGGGCGATTTCAGGTGGAGTGATATGGGACCCCTGATACGTCTAGATATGACTGTGACAGGGGACACGTACGTAAGCATCCTGTCTGATCACCTGCATCCATTCATATCCATTGTGCATTCCGACGGACTTGGGGAATTCCAGCAGGACAACACGACAGCCCACGAGTCCATAATTGCTACAGAGTGCCTCCAGGAACACTCTTCTGAGTTTAAACACTTCTGATGGCCACCAAACTCCCCAGATATGTTCATTATTGAGTGTATCTGGGATGCCTTGCAGCGTGCTGCTCAGAAGAGATCACCATCCCTTCATACTCTTACGGATTTATGGACAGCCTTGCAGGACTCATGGGGTCAGTTCACTCCAGCCAGACATAATAGAGTCCATGCCACGCCGTGTTGCGGCATTTTTGGGTGCTCGCGGGGGTCCTACACGATATTAGGCAGGTGTACCAGTTTCTTTGGCTCTTCAGTGCATTTTTCGTCTAGAATAACATTACATTATTGGGACAGGATTTCAAAACATGTTGGGCAGTTGTGTCCACCATTCTGATCCTCTTTCCTCCAGACTGTACGAATAGGAGGGCTCTGGTTGTCACTCTTCTCTAGTGTTTCACGCATGCCGGCTGCAGTGGGGAGGAGCAAGCGCCAACTGGTGCGCGCAAAATTTGAAAGCTGTACTTTTAGAGAGCATAACAGGATATTATTACACTAATGGCCATGAAAATTGCTACACCACGAAGATGACGTGCTACAGACACGAAATTTAACCGACAAGAAGAAGATGCTGTGACATGCAAATGATTAGCTTTTCACAGCATTCACACAAGGCTGGCGCCGGTGGCGACATCTACAACGTGCTGACATGAGGAAAGTTTCCAACCGATTTCTCATACACAAACACCAGTTGACCGGCGTTGCCTTGTGAAACGTTGTTGTGATGCCTCGTGTAAGGAGGAGAAATGCGTACCATCACGTTTCCGACTTTGATAAAGGTCGGACTGTAGCTTATCGCGATTGCGGTTTATCGTATCGCGACAACGCTGCTCGCGTTGTTCAAGATCAATGACTGTTAGCAGAATATGGAATCGGTGGGTTCAGGGGGGGTAATACGGAACGCAATGCTGGATCCCAACGGCCTCGTATCACTAGCAGTCGAGATGACAGGCATCTTATCCGCATGGCTGTAACGGATCGTGCAGCCACGTCTCGATCCCTGAGTCAACAGATGGGGACGTTTGCAAGACAACAACCATATGCACGAACAGTTCGGCGACGTTTGCAGCAGCACGGACTATCAGCTCGGAGACCATGGCTGCGGTTACCCTTGACGCTGCATCACAGACAGGAGCGCCTGCGATGGTGTACTCAACGACGAACCTGGGTGCACGAATGGCAAAACGTCATATTTTCGGATGAATCCAGGTTCTGTTCACAGCATCATGATGGTCGCATCCCTGTTTGTCGACATCTCGGTGAGCGCACATTGGAAGCGTGTAGTCGTCATCACCATACTGGCGTATCACCCGGCGTGATGGTATGGGGTGCCACTGGTTATACGTCTCGGTCACCTCTAGTTCGCATTGACGGCACTTTGAACAGTGGACGTTACATTTCAGATGTGTTACGACCCATGGCTCTACCCTTCATTCGATCCCTGCGAAACCCTACATTTCAGCAGGATGATGCACGACCGCATGATGCAGGTCCTGTACGGGCCTTTCTGGATACAGAAAATGTTTGACTGCTGCCCTGGCCAGCACATTCTCCAGATCTGTCGCCAATTGAAAACGTCTGGTCAATGGTGGCCGAGCAACTGGCTCGTCACAATACGCCAGTCACTACTCATGATAAACTGTGGTATCGTGTTGAAGCTGCATGGGCAGCTGTACCTGTACACGCCATCCAAGCTCTGTTTGACTCAATGCCCAGGCGTATCAAGGCCGTTATTACGGCCAGAGGTGGTTGTTCTGGGTACTGATTTGTCGGGATCTATGCACCCAAATTGCGTGAAAATGTAATCACATGTCAGTTCTAGTATAATATATTTGTCCAATGAATACCCGTTTATTATCTGCATTTCTTCTTGGTGTAGCAATTTCAGTGGCCAGTAGTGTAGAATTACGGCCCAAATTTCAGCGCGGGATCGATTTCTGAGGCTGATTTCTTGCTAGTGTTCTTTTGTCCTTATTAAAATATGAGGTCGAGTTGGTGATGTTCTCTTGTTAGTCTTGCCCCCGGAGCTTTTATCTTTTCTCCAAAGATTACTTTAATTTTCGTGTATGTGGAACCAATCTTCCACGCATGCTTACACAGCTTTTCATTAGTCCTCTAGCAATTCCTGCTTTGCCATTTCGCACTTTCTGTCACTCACTTTTTTTTTACACAGCTCTGCTCACATTTGGCAGCTTTATTTGGTGCATTTTCAGTTTTACTCCTTTCATCATCAAATTAATCATCTCGTGTGTTATACAGGGATTTGTGTTAGGTTTCATCTTTCTGCCTAATTGTTTCTCCGATGATTTCGCCATTTCATCTCCCAAGGCTGCGCGTCCATCTTATATATTATTCCTTTCCCCCCTTCAAGTCAATAGTTGCCTAATGCTCTCTTTGAAACTTTCAACAACCTGGTGTTTTATTCTTTCAACTTATCCACGACCCATTTTCTTTATTTTCTACCTTTTTGCAGGTTCTTTAGGTTTAAGTTGCATTTAAAGGCCAATAAATTACGGTCAGAGTCCATATATGCTCTTGGAAATACGCCACATTTAAAAATCTGGTTTTTAATCTCTGCCTTACCACTACATATTTATCTGTAACGCCCTGGTGTATTACACGTATAGTTTCTTTCATAGTTCTTATACCAAATGTTCCCAATGATGCAGTTGGGATTTGTGCAAAATGCTGTCAGGCTGTTTGCCCTTTTATTCCTTTTCTCCAGTCCACGTTCTCGTAGTAGTTTCTTTTCTCCCTATCGAATTCCAGTTGCTCACCACAATTAAATTTTCATCTAATCAACGAACTGAATAAATTCTTTTATGCCGCGTGGTCTAGGGCGCCTTGCCGCGGTTCGCGCGGCTCCCCCCGTCGGAGGTTCGAGTCCTCCCTCGTGCATTTGTGTGTGTGTTGTCCTTAGAGTAAGTTAGTTTAAGTAGCGTGTAAGCCTATGGACCGATGACGTCAGCAGTTTGGCCCCATAGGAACTTACCACTACCATCACTAAAATCTTTTATCTCATTATATTTTTTCGGTTTCTTCATTACCTACAGAGCTAGTGGGTAGTCAAAAAGTCAGTATAAATTGGAAAACTTAATAAACCACGGAATAATGTAGACAGAGAGGCAAAAATTGACGCACATGCTTGGAATGACATGGGGTTTTATTAGAACCACCCCATATTGTTAGACGCGTGAAAGATCTCTGGCGCGCGTCATTTGGTGATGATCGTGTGCTCAGCAGCCACTTTCGTCAGGCTTGGCCTCCCAGGTCCTCAGACCTCAGTCCGTGAGATTACTGGCTTTTGGGTTACCAGAAGTCGCAAGTTTATCGTGATCGACCAACATCTCTAGGGATGCTGAAAGACAACATCCGACGCCAGTGCCTCACCATAACTCCGGACATGCTTTACAGTGCTGTTCACAACATTACTCCTCGACTACAGCTATTGTTGAGGAATGATGGTGGACATACTGAGCATTTCCTGTAAAGAACATCATCTTTGCTTTGTCTTACTTTGTTATGCTAATTATTGCTATTGTGATCAGATGAAGCGCCATCTGTCGGACATATTTTGAACTTTTGTACTATTTTGTTCTAATAAAACCCCATGTCATTCCAAGAATGTGTGTCAATTTGTACCACTCTATCTACATTATTCCGTGATTTATTCAGTTTTCAATTTTATACTGACTTTTTGATCACCCTACTGTGGTGGATGTTGACTTCCTGTCTAACTTGATTATGAAATTAGTTTACTTTTGGCGATTTACTGGTAATAGATATGCAACCAGTCGCTTTTTTATGATTTATCCAACTATGAACATTATGTCATGGACCAAGTGTAGCTACTTTTGTAATCCCGTACCCGCCTGACCGTTACTCGTGTTCTACCTAACTCCGCATTTCACTAAGTAACACTTAATCATACTTAAACCTATTCATTTGTCTTTATAAACTCACTAACTTGATGAGAACACCTTCCTGAGCAGTCCACGCCCAGAGATCCTAATAGGGGTCTATTTTACCTCCAGAATATTTTACCCAAGAGGATGCTATCTTCATTAGGCTATACAGTAGGGCTACATGTCCTCTGGAAATATAGCAGTTGTATTTTCCCCTTACTTTCAGTCATGCTGCAATACCAACATAGCGAGGCCATGTCAGCTATGTTACATGGCGAGATGAGCCAAGCATCCACCCTGCTAACCCTGCAGCTACTGGAAACGCTGCTGTCTTACTTCAATAACAATGCGTAATTTTTTAAGGTCTTGTGGGTTAGTTGGCAGACAACATATTCACAGGTCTCCGTTCGATCCCCAGTTGTTTAAAGGGTCATCCAGGAACTCAGAACATAGGGTCCATAGATTTACGGTCTGACAGATTCTAGCACTATCTCTCAGAGATAAAATTTTTATAATCTTTAGTGGAGTTCCTATTTTTAATAATTACCTGTTATGTGGCTAGTGAGCTCCCTTGGCTGACGTAACGTCTTAAAAGTATTACACGAAATCATTTCGCGGGAGCATCCACGTTTAAAATAATTTAGGTGTTATATGCAAATTCTCTCTCAGCTTTCCCAGAATTGCCTCCGTTATCTTCGTGAAGGGTAAAAAAACGTTATAATTTCTGACAGAAATTGCCGATATGATCTCACACCATGTCAAACTCACTGATAGTCCTTAGCTTCCAAATGTTTTGGTTCTCTTGGGAGACTTTCGAGTTTTATACCACTCTTAGAATTTTCAGCACACGGTGACATTCACGGCTGAAAAACTTGCTCATAAGTTTTCAGTGTAAAGACAGGATATTTCGCAATCGATAATCGCACCTTTCAGCCGCAAAGTAGGTACTCTTCGTTCCATTTATAATTCGGACTAGAAGGCGATTATAGCTCACGGGCAAGTGAAATAATCAGAGTATTCCCAGAAATACGGATGTCTGCCGATAAAACAATCACATACTGTAAATGCGAGAAACTGTAACTTTCCACAAGTAGGATACAGGCAATAAATAGAATTCCCTCAGAGCAAATAGTGACAACCGAAAATTGGATTATCTCAATGAACATGAACAAACATCTCTAAAAATCTATTTCAAAAATCGAAGCCAATAGCTTTATGTTGTCCTAAATAAATTTTGTCACAAATTCCTTGTTGGGTGGCTGTAAACGGTAAAACGGCGATTTCAGTACGTCAAGATGTATTCGAAATGATAAAGCTTGCTGAGAATTTACTGTGACATGTTCAGGCTGCTGTTCACACAACCGAGTTTTCTCAATCGCTCCCTACTACTCATCCATAACGTGTACCCCACCTTTCCTTCCAAACAGCGGCCCCCAAGCTCCCTAATGGGGAAATTCCGCTCCTAAACGAGGCCGAACTCAAAACATAAACGTACCCTCCGTTTCCACCGTTGTAAGACATTTTGCGTTCACTTGTATCTCGAACTAAAGAAGATCTGAGAGCTGTTATCAACCAAGTACACAAATTTATTTTTATGTACTTCGTCACAAAAATACATCGTTTTCATAGCAACCGTCTGGTACAGATACGCTAAATCCCAGTAAGTATGAATATTACAGATGACACCGACATAAAAGTATTGCGCTATGACGTCTTCTTTAGTGTTTTTGTTTCTACACGCACATACGAATTACGTAACGTAAACATTAAAAACAAAGTTTGGCTACACAATTTTAAGCATGTTTCTTCCCTGTTTTATTTCCTTGTTTAAGAGTCTTTTGGTCTACACTGAGCTCAAGAAAACTGCAGAACTGTAGACACACCGTGTATAACGTCTTATGCCGGATCACATGCTCCATTTTCTCCCTATTGCGATTTCCTAACAATTGATTTAGGTGGTAATTGTAATGTCGTTACAAAGCACGGGTGTCCGAAGTTGCTTGCAATACCTTAAATGCAATCGTAGGCTCACATTTAGTGCAAATATATCCACATGAATATCAGGGTTATATGACAAACAGAAACCAAATCTGTAAACTGATGAGCCATTCCAGACTATATGTTATTATGGCTATGCATGCCATAAGCTTTAAAACTGTTGATGTTTTTAGTCCCACACTATTTTCCTACATTTTAAACGTGTTATTCAATTAGTAAGCTACTGACAGTTCAGTAACAACGAATGGATCTACATTGCCAATACAAAATATTTAATTATCCTCTAGTCTTAAAGTGTTTTAGAAAAATTCTTCGGTAACGTCTTCTAATGAAAGAAAGCCCAAAAAGGCAGTGCTACACCTAGCTGTGAAAAATGCACAAAGGCACATGTTTCAAATCTAAAAGAAGCTTAGGGAAACAACAACAGACAACTGCAAACGAAGACAAATGAATTTGTTATAAATGTAAGACCTGCCCAGTTACACAATTTCGTAGTTTTTAACTGTGTGAATAAAGCATTGAATAAGATAGACACACCTCAAAACTAATAGCACATGTATTTACGATACGATACACCGCGCTTATGTAGCTACCTTAAATAACTCAAGTGTGAGTTGTATAACGGGGCTTTCTTCGTGCCACAACAGGCGAAGGTGGTCGGTTTCTATCTTATCCAGCGTTATATTCCACATAGCAAAATCATACTTAATACAAGCAGGAAAGGTATGTTCAACAGCTGTTCTTAAATGAAGTATTTAGCAGCGTGGTCCGAAAATTTGATGTAATGTGACTCCTGAAATACCTCGTAGAATAATTCTTTTCATTTTTACAATTGCATTTGATAAGATTATATTCCGAATATTAAATGTCCTGTTTTTCAAGGACGCATTACGATTTGGCGGCTAAGATACACATACACACGTTGGCAGCAACTTCTTGCGTGATGCAATCGGCTTAAAGAAAAATAAATTACATCTTCTCAACAGCCGCTCTAAAATAGAATCCACAGATCTTTAAAGCCGTTACGTTGTCCCACTGTGACAAGCGGACATCGCGGCACGTCTGTCACTTTCGCTTCTCTCGCGTCAAGGATTCCGCAGCGCGCTGTACCACCACCGAGTTGCACCAGCACCGCCTACCAACAACAAGGCTCCCGTAACGTCAACGCCGAGATACTCACCTAGGACGGCCTGTAGAGCTTGATCCTCTCCAAGAACGTCCATGGCCTGCTCCTTTCACCTTGTCAAGCCATTTTCATTAAGAAAATTCATCTTCGTACGATTGTCTTTTCCATTTTTCACACGATTCACTGGAAACCGTCCCCGTTACAGCAATGAACTTTCCTCCAAAGCCACTGTTATCACGTGACGTACGGTGCGCTGTAGCGTTTCCGCAACGCACCAACAGATGGCTCTAGCCTACGGAGCAGCATGGAGATTTGAATGCACGCTTGTTGTCCTCGGTAGTCATGACAACAGGAATTCCGACAACCATTCGCATACGCAGAGTAGAATTGACAGTAGGGAGGCAGAATGGCTAAACATAAATACGTGATATATGACGCAGGAGATAAAGTAGATGTTGCTTCCGAAGGTAAATTAATACGGTACCAACATTAAATTATTAGAAAGCATTTCATAGTTAGCAGACGGTGCACTTCCACTGTCCGAACAATATTAAAGTATGAACTGTTTAGCATGTGCAATGTAACCCACTTCAAATGATATTTGCCTTGAATAGACGTCACATGCCGTACAGCAAGAGTAATGCATCAACGACTGTTATCAACATATTTTAGTTTGGAAGAATATGAGGGACTTTATTAGGTGGATGTCAGTAATCCGTTTTACCTGCATCCATGAGATCTGTAATTCATGCCTTCCAAAACTTATGATACATGCTAATGTCTCTAGAAACTATTAAGATAGTAGTCAGCTAGGTGGTGAAGAGCAAATAAGGTTTCAAAATTACAACTCGTTTTTTTTTTTTTTTTCATTCATGAATTAACTGCTATTGTAAGTAACAATGAAATATATTAGGATATTTGCATAGTTCAGTGAATGATTTTCAGAACGTTCTTGTATTAAACTGAGTAGTCTACATCAGAACAAAAATTAATATTGTGTGTGATGTCCATGGACAAGACTGTTGTGGGCACTGATCATGTTTATGTTTCATGTTTTCTTATGTGTTTCATGAGTATTCATGTATTTTCCCAAATGTTATCAACTTGATCTTTTAATATGGCAGGTGTTAGGCAGGATATCTGGCCACCAACTGTCACTAACATTATCATAACTCATACAACATGCTGATCCCATAGAGAACAGGAGAAAGACGAAGAAGAAAAGAAGGTCGATTAAGAAGATGTCTTCCCATTCATTAATTAATTTTGTTCCTTAAAGTCCATCAGGTAGTACAGCCTGCAGGGGTAGGGAATAAATCAAGGTATATATTAACAAAGGATAAGGTAATCACAGAAATTTAATGTGTATCTTGTGTTAAAAACAAACTATTCCTGAATTGAAAACGAACTATCACTATACTACTTAACACTATTTACACGTATTTCATCTGAATTTTATCAAGTATGCTAGAGAGGAAGCTGCTACTTTTGAGTAAAAAGGAAAGGAAAAGATGATGATGCTGCATTCTTAGTTACGGTATACTACAAGGCTGTTGTTTATGTACTTTTAGGTGCTTTATTTCCCTGAGTACAACAGTATTTTTTTTGAAGTACCTACATGAGTAACATGAAATATATTCCAGCACTGTTTCAGAAGATCTTGTGCCATATCAGTGAGAAGTCAAAAGGTAGCCATTTTATGTATTTTTTATTTCGATATGATACAATATGGTCACCAAATTTTGCATGCAGGTTTGAAACTTGATCATTACACACTATCTTTTATTTGTATGGATAAGATTTCAAAAGAAGCTTTCCTAAACTATCCATTAAGAGGAAGAAAACATGTTTATATAAAGAGTAATATTTTATATGAGTTGTCATCTTTGACCAGTGATGTAGGAAACATGTGACAAACCCCATAAACAACATGGCAACTGTAACATGATATAAGTGATGATTTTTTCAAACATTGTAAGGCACAGATTGGACTGTCACCACAATCAGTCTTTTTAGTTTCACATCCATTGGCTTTTGTTAGCTCACAACCAAACTGTCAACTTCCAACCTAACTGAGACCTAAGGCAAAGTGACAGATCAGTTTGTCACTGCAACCAGGCTTTTTAATTTCACGTTTGTTGGCCCTGCCAGCTCACAACTAAACTGTCACTTTCCAACCTAACTCAGACCTCGGACAAAAGCTACAGACCAGTCTGTCACCACGACCAGGATATTTTTCCCTTCCACACCAAAAGATGATATCACAGCAGGCATTAAGATTACGACAGGGGACAAAGTCGGTGACATGTATTGACTATTCCTCTTGAACTGAATCACATTACTCAGTGAAAACCAAATTTCCCATCATGCTGAATGGGGAGGGATTTGGAGGGCACGGGGAGGGGAGAAAAGGTCATGGGGACAGGAAACACAATTAGTTCGCTGCTGTCACTGTGTGTGTGTGTGTGTGTGTGTGTGTGTGTGTGTGTGTGTGTAAGTTGTCTAATTCAGAAGAAGGCCATTTTGGCTGAAAGCTTAATTGTTTGACAGTCTTTTTCTTGTGCCTTATGACTCAGCATCTTTGCTATATAGTGAGTAGCAGTCTGTCCTTTTCATGATATTGTTAAATACAAACATTAGTTATTGCCTGATGGTGGCCTTGTAAGCCAAAAATCGAGTAATTAAATAAATTAATACCATAGAACACCAAAAGTGTTGTGCTTTATATTTATAAACAAACATTAGGGATCAATGTAATTTCTGTCCCTTAACCCAGATGTTATGGTAAATTGTAGCAGTGGCAAAAGAGGCATTCCTTTACTGTGTTTTTTAGTATCCTACCTGATATCTGTTGGCCACTTGTTATAGACTTTTGCACAAGACTATAAAAAACTATTATGAACAGTAGACAAGGACGTATTATTTGAATGGGAATTATTTTTACCTCCAGAACTGTGGTTGTGAATTGCACAGTTAGAGAGTTGGTGCTTAAGTATAATAATCCATAGGTCCCTGAAGACACTTCTGTAAGGTGTGAAGAGAGGTATTAATGCTCCTGAAGAAGAGCAGAATGTGAATTGTGATGAGGTAGATAAGTATTTCTGGACAAAGGGGCCAGTAATGTTCTGTAGAAGAAAGATAGTCATCTTGAGGAAGGACATCTTAAAGATCTGTAAAACAGGAGCATGAGAAGAATAATGGGCAGAATGTGTACTGAAGGAACCATCAGGCCCTGTCTTACATCTAACCAGCAATTCTACATATGTTTCATTATGTTGATATTGATACACACAAAAAAAGACCTTGATTTACTTTGGGGTATTAAAATGAGTAACTAATTAAGGAGAGGAAGAAGGGCAAGAGGTGTAAGTGAGCATAAAGTGATGTGATGGGAAGAGAAAAGTTGCAGACAGAGAGATGTCATTTATCTGCAGGAATGTGGAGAGGGAAGCAGTAGCTGTTTGTGTGAAAAGAAGTGTTTGTTTCACTATAATTCAGTATGAGGAAAGTCAAAAGAAATAAGACAGCTCCTTATTAATCAGCATATTTTAACAACATAAGGAGACAGGAACTTCTGGGCTAAGGGAGACAGAAAACAAATAATACACATGGGCTGTGGTTAAGAGAAAGTGAAAAATACCATACCTGGGTACAAACTGATTTCAAATTAGTAATGTATAGTGCTTGATATGTAAATATGAAAACAATTATGAATTTTCACTCTCATATTACAAAAAAATGTTGCAGTATTATTTTATGTAGAAGTACACATTATATACTGAAAAGAGTGATTGGTGTTTATGAGGGCTCTTGTCTTCAGAACGGAAACCGGAGAGTCACAGCAACAAACTGCATTACAAGACTGAAACTAACCCCACAGCAGGGGAAATATAAAATATGCAGTCTCACAGGATTTAGTATTGAGTTCTATCCTGTTCCTAAAATATATACATGTTCTTTTATTGCTCTAAAAGATTATTAAAAACTTGCAACATTTCCTGATCCCCAGTGCCCAAACTCGGCCATACTAGACTCGTTTCAGATGGCAGCTGAACAGACGAACGTCTCTTTCTCAGTCTTAATTTGATGATAAGTCATCTTATTGTTCTTAGTAATGATTAATGAGCTGCTCATACTTATAGGACTATGTACAGTTGTTATATATTAATTGATCACAATGGACCACTTGAGTCATTCCACATTTACTTTTTATTAGATGGCTGATTGGCACTTTCAGTTCACTCTGTACCTTTTCATTCCTTCTGATCATGATTCCCTCAGTTTGCTCGAAATCTTTGTAGCATTTATGTGTATTATGTTTTGCTAAAAATTTGTCAGTCTTAAGAAGAGTGTTAATCTAATCTTTATTCTATGCATCTGCTCTTCAAGTTCAACTGCTTTGCGGTATTGCTGTATTTATTGGATCCACTGTGCTCTCATCTTTTCTGAATTTCTCAGCACTAATTGTCATAAGATCCATTTCTGGCTGTTGCAAGATGTGAAAAAGTAAGAGCTTATTTTATTCTTAATTGTTCTAATAATTAAGTTAATCTCTCAATAGGCAGTTTCATTGGAGGGAGGATTCTCCAAACTTCGTTGACATGAAATTTTTTATTTACGCAAATTCTGATAAATCTTCTGTAATTTTTGAGAAGGTAATCAGTTCTTCTTTCATTTTTAATTTGGAATAGAGTTTTTCAAGTGTAAGAGACATCTGGGATAGTTACGGTTTTACAGTGTTGGATCTTTGTGACTGTTGTCAAGCATTTCCTGTGTTACATTTGCAGATTAAAAACTGGACTTCATAAATTTTGCTTGATCTGTTTATCCATGTTACTTTCTCACTTATATCATGCTTGCTGATTCACCCATGTATTTAAAATGCAACATTGTGTTCAATTTCTAATAATTTATCGAGACTTTGTTTATACACAGGATTTCAATGACATAATCTCAGTTTTCTGTAGTATTCCAATTTCTTATTTTGAAGACTGGTAGTTTGGGCATGAAAATTTTCCATATTGAGGACTGAGAGAGCTAGAGTGTCTACAAACTTGAAGCAGTTTGATCTGTTGGGGATATTGCTGAAATTTTGGCTCTAAGTGGATTTTCTTTTTGCCAAATATTCATGATGTAATTGAGGGCCACATTAAAAAGTTGTGGGGATTATTTGTCAACTTATCTGAGACCAGCCTTCATTGTGAAAACTTTTTACTCTTCTCCTGTGAACCTTGATTCAAAATTTGTTGCTTTTTATTAATTTCAGGTGGTTGCTGCTTTATCCGAGGAGTTTTAAAGGTGTGGTTCTATGGGTACTATGGCATTTTTAAAAATTTGTGAATGAAATAGAGAGCTTTTATTTCTGTATTGTTTGTTTCTGTACTGTAACATTCCATTATTAGCTTGAAGCAGAGAATTTGTTCTGGGTAGGTTCTGTATGGACAAAGTCCTCTTTGGTATGCCCCAACTTGAGGTTTCAGACAGTTTGGACCTTGTTGTAAATTACTTGGGAGAACATTTTATATGTGCAGCATGGAAAGACTATTCCTCTACAATCATCTAGGTTGTTTTTCTCCTTTTTTAAACTTTTCTGGCATTTTCTCCCCCATTTGAATCAGACATTGCTGGAGATTTATAATTGCAGGTTTTCCTGTATTCTTACAGATTTCTGCACAGACTAGGTCTGCACCAGCTGCCCTGTAATTGCAATTTCTATTTAACTGGTAGTTCAAAGATTTATTCAGTTAGAAGTAGTTACAATGGGTCTGATGGATGTGAATATCTTTTCATTTTCTTGGATCCTGTGAATTAACTTTCCTGATTTTTCTCTCAGTATTGGAGTTCATATTTTGTAAGATAACTGTAGAGGAATAGTCTTTCCGTGCTGCACATATAAAATTTTCTCCCATGTAATTTACAACAGGGTCAAAACAATCTGAAACCTCAAGTTGGAGCAGACCAAAGAGGACTTTGTCCATACAGAACCTGCCCGGAACAAATTCTCAGCTTCAAGCTAACAATTGAATGTTACAGTAGAGAAACAAACAGTACAGGAATAATCTCATTAATATATTTTTCTCTTAAATTCTGTTCTATCCTTTCTGGGTATTCTTGAGATGTTTATGTTTTGTCAGTATAGTAAATGAAACAACCTTCCTTCACTCTATTAATGACCTCAGTTGTTAAATTAGAGTTGACAGTACAATAGCGCAATCACTTAATAAGATTAAGGTGAACTGCTTTTTATTTAGTGGAAGTGCAGATACCGATAATGTTTTTTTGCTTAAAAGACTACTTTTCTCTGATGATCCTAGTTGTGTTATATTTTGGAGTGTAGATCATAAATTATCATGGGAACATCATGTAGAATTAATTGCTTATGGTAGAGCTGGAGCAATCTGTTAAGGTATCTTATAAATTATGTACCTGGTGTTTATTTTGGAACATTTCATTTTGCATTTTTTCAAAACATTGTGACATGAGCTATATAAAACTAAAGACAGCTATGGAGAATCTCAATACTGACCTGCATGCACTATCAAAATGAACACACAATATATGATTAAGACTCAGGCCATCCAATACCCAAACAGTACTAGTTGGTCATTCTAGGCTCATTAACCAGAAATATTATAAATTTCTACCATCTTTAATCCTAAATGGAACAAATATCAACTTCTCTCCCTTAGCAAAGAGTCTAGGAGTACTAATAGATGAAACTCTAAATTGATATGAGCATGTAACTGCAGTGTACAAGAAGACATCGGCATCTCTCTATGCTGTACAAAAATATAAAAAGCTCTTCCTTCTTGACTTAAAAAGAAACTTGTACAAATACTTCTACTTCCAATTAGTGATTACAGTGATATTATCCTGCAAGGTCTTTGCTAGGAAAGCTCACATCACCTCTAACTTGCTATGAATACCTGTGTTCAATAAATTTGTGATAGTCGACACTTTGCTCATATTTCACCACCATGTGCACAGTTGTCCTGGCCTCATGCAGGCAAGTGAGGAGATTTCCACACCCTCTTTCTTCTCTACTGTCTTATCAATGCATACTACCCCTCATATCTCTCCTTGACCTCAAAGCTTTTGCCTGAATAACAAAGCAGAAACACCAGTTTCCATCAAAGCAAAATCTTTTCCGTCCCACTCCATTGTTCAGCCACTTCCTTGAATTCCTTTGTAGCAGTAGGAGTTCAACTCTGGAGGAATAACCTCCCACTTTGTATTAGAGAACGGAATGTCTTCAGCTTCAGAAGACAGTTAATGAGACATCTTCTGGAGCAACAATAATGACTACCATTGTCCCTGTGTGCAGTTGTTGCAACTTTGTTAGTTCATATTCATTATTATTTACTCACATTGTGTCTATAGACATTCAAATCATTTTAATACTATATGTCATACTAAAATTGCTATTTCTTGGGTAATGATATTATGAAAAGGAAAGTTCCTACTCACCATGTAGCAGACATGCTGAGTCACAGATAGGAACAACAAAAGGATTGTCACAGATAAGCTTTTGACCAACAAGACCTTTCTCAAAACAGACACACACACACACACACACACACACACACACACACACACACACACACACACACACACACACACACACACACATAGTCAGTCGTGTGTGTGTGTGTGTGTGTGTGTGTGTGTGTGTGTGTATAGTCTGTTTTTGACAAAGGCCTTGTTGGCTGAAATATTATTTGTGACAGTCTTTTTATTGTGCCTATCTGCGACTCAGCATCTCTGCTACATGGTGAGTAGCAACTTTCCTTTTCATAATATTGTTACATTTCCTCCGGGATTTTCCATTGTTTTATTTCTTAGGTAACTATGATGTAAAATACTGTTACACTAAACTGTCATTTCTTAGGTAACTATGATGTAAAAAAAAGTACTGTATATATCTGATGTAAGAGAAGGTGTGATGGCTCAAATCAGATTGAGTTAAATAAATAAATAAATAAAATTATCTTGTGTGGTAACTGTAGTTACAGTCATGGCATGCTGGAAAAGCAGAAGAAAGTATTGGAATAACTATAGGCTCTCCATATAAAGCACATTGCCAATATTGTATTTGCAAACAAAAAGTTTTGACTGAAGTAAATTAATACATAATCAGTATTTTAATTTATGCAAATATTAAGTATTTAGAAGTAAAATTTTTGGAAAACATCAAAACTGACAGACTGTAATGTGTTTCACTCATGCATGGCTTCATATAGATCCCATCAAAAAGAAGAACTTTCAGGGATGTGGAATGAGTCTTATAAGACCAGTAAATCATAAATTTTAACTATTCACTGTATTAAAAATAAACTGTCACAGTATTTCTGAATACTGTTTTTGGTTATACCACCTAGATTTAATCGAGTAAATCAGAAAGAAACTGCCGATTTGAAGCAGACTGTTGCCTCCTCAGTTATGCTATTCAGGGTGAATATATAAAACTGACAAACTGCAGGGATAGGTTTCTGACAGGAAATGCAAAAAAAAAAAAAAAAAAAAAAAGTCCTATAAACATGTGACCGAAAACACATCGTTGCCATGGTAGATGGTGCTGACAAATGAAAGTTCCTCTGACCAAGTGCTCTGTGTTCCCTGTGTGTTGCAGGCTGGCTGATTGATGCAGCATATACAAAATAATGTGAACATCAGTACTTACTTGGTAATGGTTTATTAATAAGGGATTGGACCCCCATTTGCCTGTAATTAACCCAGCCCGATGTTGGAAATAACGAAAATGTTGACTTCTTGGACAATATGACGTGTTTCCACTGATCAGCCATCCATGATTTATGCTCCTGACACCATGTTTTATGCTTCTTTATGTTGGTTGTCATCTCTAATAGTTTCAGTATAGCAGCTCGTCCTTGAATATTTGCTTTAAGGAGTTCTCGGTGGACAGCGTCAATAGATATGGGGTCTAGAAGATGGATATTGAGCTCTGCAGACACTTCATCCACCATAGTTTTGTATTGTTTTGTCACAATTCATCCAGATTAAGGGTTTCTGCACTTTCCCTTAATCAGTTAAGGCAAATAGTATAAGTTTGATTTGCACCCGTTATTACATTTACATGATGATATCTTTCCATGTTTTTTGTAGGCTGTCATGACTGTTGAAACAGTTGCTCTTGAAACATTCAGTAAGTTGGCTGTCTTGGTTACTGATGCTCCAGCTAATCAGGCTCCCACAATCTGCACTCTTTGGAACCCTGTTAGGTCTTTCATAGCATGTCAACCTCGGCCTCTGAATGCAAATACAAAGTGTGCACTACCTGTAAACAACCTGCACTGACACCTAGTCCATACTGAACATGCACAGTCCAGCACAACACGTGCCTTACCTGTATTGTTGACTATCAAACGAAACCATCCTATTACTGCGACTGTTCACATTATTTTGCCTATCCCCTGTACATGATCAACAACTCAATGGAAGAGCCTCATCTGACACTTTACTGGATTCCCTGCTGCAATCATTCCAGTGAAACATCGACCCACACTCCTGAGATGTTTCTCCCATACTAATTAACCTACAGCATCATCCACATCTGCCACTTTTTCTGGCAGATAGTTGCTTTGTATTAATGTATTCTGAATCACTGTAATTTCTAGTGACTCTTAAATCATGTGTGATTATACCCTAAATTACAGTAAAAAAGTGGTCTCTTCTTAAATGTATTGTTAATAACTCACCTCATGATTGGATATCACAAATTTCAGTCTAGACAGCATTTTGTTAGTGTTATTTGGCTGTCTTGGACCATTCACTTTCTTCCTATTGGGGAAAATTTTAGGCAATATCACATGTGAGACTATTCAAGAGACGTAAGACAACAAATAAGATTTTACATTAATTGCCACATTGCATGTAACACCAGAAATAAGTATATCTGGAACTCTGGAAACTTTAAAACCTACAACAACTTATATCATAAAAAAGAGGAGACACTGACACTGAGTTCTCTAAAGTTTCCAGAGTTCCAAATATACTTCCTTATTAGGTATGATATGTGTAGACAGTATGAAAAAAACAGAGTAGAGCAGGCCGCAATGTCCTCTGAAAGTTGGTACAAAGTGAGGTGACACAGTGATTAGCACTGCAGACACATATTCAGGAGTGCATCATTTCAGATCCCCATCCAGATTAAGGGTTTCTGCACTTTCCCTTAATCCGTTAAGGCAAATAGCATGGATCTTTTTAAACTGACATGGCCAACTTCTTCCCCACTGTACACTAAGATGACAAAAATCATGGGACAGTGATATGCTCGTATACAGATGGTGGTAGTGTCATACACACAAGGTATACAAGGGCAGTCCATTGACAGAGCTGTCATTTGTATTCAGGTGATTCATGTGAAAAGGTTTCCTATATGATTATGGCACACAACTGGGATTAAAAGAATTTGAATGCAGAATGGTAGTTGAGGCTAGATGCGTGGGACATTCCATTTCATAAATTGTTAGGGAATTCAATATTCCAAGATCCACAATGTCAAGAGTATGCTGAGACTACCAAATTTCAGGCATTACCTCTCATTACTGACAACACAGTGGCTGACGCCCTTCACTTAATGACTAACAGCAGCAGTATTTGTGTAGAGTTAGTGATCAGTGCTATCAGACAAGCAACACTGCATGAAATAGCCACAGAAATTAATGTAGAGCATACAACAAATGTATCCATTAGGATAGTGTGTAAAATATGGCATTGATGGGCTATGGTAGCAGACGACTGGTGTGAGTGGCCTTTGCTAACAGCATAACTTCGCCTGCAGTGCCTCTTCTGGGCTTGTGACCATATTGATTGGACCCTAGATGATTGGAAAACCATAGCCTGGTCAGATGAGTCATGATTTCAGTTGATAAGAGCTGATGGCCAGGGTTGAATGTGTCACAGACCCCATGAAGCCATAGACCCAGGTTGTCAACAAGGCACTGTGCAAGTTGGTGATGGCTCCATAAAGATGTGGACTGTGTTTATATGGAATAGACTGGATCCTCTGGTCCAACAGAAGTGATCATTGGCTCCATAAATGATTATGTTCAGCTACTTCATCACCAATTCCAGCCATTGATGGATTTCACGTTACCAAACAATGATGGAATTTTTATGGACAATAATCCACAATGTCGTCAGGCCACAATTGTTTGCAACTGATCTGAAGAACATTATGGACAATTCAAGAGAATTACTTGGTCAGCCAGATCACTCATCCCTTCAAACATTTATGGGACATAATTGAGAGGCTAGTTTGTGCACCACATCCTGCACCAGCAACACTTTTGCAATAATGGGTGACTATAGAGGCAACATGGCTCAATATTTTTGCAGGGGCTTCCAACAGCATGTTGAGTCCATGCCATGTAGAGTTACTGCAGTATACCCAGCAAAAGGAGATGTGATACACTATTAGGAGGTATCCCATAGCTTTTGTCACCTCAGTGTAAACTTGCATCACATCTCTAATGGTCTCATCACTGATGGACAGTAACACTAGAAAAGGAAGAGGTCAAAAGACACCTTTCACTTTCACTTCTGCAGTAACAAATTCAGTTTTTAACATTTCCACCAATCTTTGTGACTTTATTTAATTTTTTCTTCTTTTCACAATGATGTACTGCAATTTACTGAATTTTTCACAATTTCATGAAAATCTCATGAAGTGCACATAGAATGGTGGGAGTGGTCAGTTGACCCCATTTTGGGATGTTGCTGTCTTTATAATTACAAAGGTGCTTGCACTGCAATTGTTTCAGTCAATAATCTGTGCTTCAGATGAAAAACATGCATTGTCAGAAGGTTTTGCACTCTAGATTTTGTTACATAACTTTTCAGTTTTGTGTTGTGTGTTGCTATTGTTTTTCATAATTTAGATAACATTATTTTTTTATGTATGTTTTTACTGTAAGAAGTTTTTCATTCATGTCACACCTGTGTGGTATTACTCATTAAGATGCTTTGAATATTCTGCCTAACTAAAATTCTGAATCAGAAAATGCCTTGTGAGTAATAGAAGCAAATTAAAATAAACTGTAAAAATCAAAATCTAGAAGAAGTGGCTTCTGTTAAATTTTTAGGATTCGACCTAGACAAGATTTTAAATTGGGTCAAACGTGGAATATCTAACAAACAATCTATGTAGCTCTGTATTTGCAGTACAAATATTGGCAACTGCTACTGACATGGACATGAGGAAAATTGCATACCATAGCTTCATAAGGTACACGGTATTATTTAACTTAATGCACGTACTGAAATTACAGAAGAGAATCATTAGAAATATTTATGTACTGTGCATCCAAGGAAGTCATGCCACCCATTGTTTAAAAACATGAAATTATTAACAACAGTATCCTCCCTGTATATCTATGATATCATTTTTTGTGTACCACTTTAGAATTATGCAAGGAGAACTGCTTTGGTCACACTTATCGTACAAGAAATAAAGAAAATTGAATACTCCCTGCTCATTACTTAAACTTATATGCTTAGACTCCCCAGTATATGGGAATGTAAATTTATAACAAATTAGAGGCCAAGACAATTTTGAGTATGAATCTAGGTTCACTAAGAAGAAAGCTACATGGTGCTCTGCTTCAGCGATGCTGCTGCTCTGTTGAAGATTTCATGAACAATGAACTGAATATTTGAGCAGAATGTAATTTACAAATTGTCTTGTTATTTGAATGTGTAAAGGTATCTTTCCACAAATTATTTGCATTAATGTTTAAATACAGCTCCATCTTATTAACTATAGCTTTATATTGGTGAAATTGCATTAATTATATTTTGTCATATCTACTGTACCCAACCAAATGATTAGCACATGTATGTTATGAGATGAATAAATCACAATTCACAGTTCTGCCAGAGGCAATTAAAATAGTAATCCCAAGTCAGAGTTTCTCTAAACAGATTTCTCTCCATTTCAGTTATCTTCTCACTGGTTTCAGAAGTTGAGGAGATAACAGTGAAGGTGGCTGCTAGAGACTGAACAGAATGGATGATTGCTAACATTTGTGTTAATTGTGTTTTGACATGTCTCCTGTACTCTAATCAAAGGATTAGCATATGTATGTTATGAGATGAATAAACCACAATTCACAGTTCTGCTAGAGGCAACTAAGATAGTAAGGCTGAGTTGAAGTTTCTGCTACTAGATGTCTCTGCATTTCAGTTGTCTTCACAATGGTCTCAGAAGTTGACTGAGCCAATTGTGAAGGTGGCCACTAGAGACTGAACTGAATGGAAGGTTGGTAACATGTTGTTGCCTGGAAGAAAAGCAGCTGTGGATGTCCTGAAGGAGAGGGTATAGTCCACTGCATATGCATGGCACCTAGTGGATGATTCTGTCATCAGTGCCCTCCAACTTGGAGAACTTTGGGGTAATGATTGCTTTCATGTTCACCAGAGGCACTTCTTGTGCTAAACGTGTTTCCCAGGATGACATTTGGTCACATTGTTGGGGGCCTAATTTAATCAGGATAAAATGATAAGAGAGATATTCCATGAACTCATCAAATTCATCCTCTCCGATGAGAAGTCATTCCAAGTTCAACACATCTTTGCTGAGAAGTTCCCTCTTATATATGAAATATGGATTAAGTTTGTGGAAAACTGTCTCCACTTTTACCACTCTGGTGAAAATATTGCAGTTGATGGGCAGTTACTTCCCAGCAAAAGCAAGGAGCAAGGTACCCAGTTGATGCCACACCAATGTGAAAAATTTGGACTCAGTTTCCAGATGGCTGTAGATGTGGCATCAAAGTACATTTGCTGCAATACCTTTGCGTACCTTGGTAAGGAGGATAACTGACCAAACAACCAAACATTGGGAGGGTATGCCATTCTTCACCTCATGGAACCATTTGTAAATAAAAGAATTAACTAAACAAACACACTTTTTTGTCTTGTTTCACAAATGTTATTATGGTTACTGCACAATGTAGGTTTCAGGCTATAAGCCAGCTTTCAAGTACATTGTGATTCCAAAAATGATAAAGCAAAGATAAACATGATGATAAGGCAAAGATAAACCTCTGAACTTCTTAATGTATTGATTCTTGACTTAATGTAAAATTGCTTCAGTGACAATTTTTTTGACAAATTACATATGGAATTACAAAATTTAGCAGTTGCACTAACATGACTAAACTTACCTAAGAATAAAGTTATGCATCAGGCTGTAACCTTTTTATCTACTGATGGACTGAGGCCCAAAGCTTCACTTCTATCTAGGAGTTGTGATATCATCTCAAAGAGGTGAGTAATTGAATTGGGTTTGCTCATTTAATAATATGAGTGGAAATATACACTTTTTTTTATTTCTAGAATTTCTAACTGGCTGAGTTTTTCCCCCTTTTCCTCTGTGTGTAAGACTTGTAAATCTATTATGTATTTATGGTTTTTGTTAAGGCAATTTTTTGCAAAGGCTCAATGAGGCTTATTCAGTCTCCAGCTTCTATGATATTCCTTAAGCCTGGTGCAGATTGACCTCCCAGTCTGTCCTATGTAGCAAGACTGACACTCTTGGCATATTTTATAAATGCCACTTTTTGTGATGGCTGGTTGTTTGTCTTTTGCATTGAACAAGCAACTATATATTTGCTGAGGGTCATGGGAAAACACAGAGAAACTCTTTCCCTTCAAATTGTTACTTAACCTGTTTGACATTTTCCTGTGAAAGGTAATCTGCAGCATTTCTTTTCCAGTTTGTCTGTGTTGTTTGTTGGGGATAGTAGAGACCTGGTTCACTTCTTCATCTTTTTACTTAGAATTTTGTAAATGATGTTGGGGTCAAATTTATTATTTGTGGCTATTGTTTTTATTATATTAAGTTCCAGTTGAAAGTCTTATTGGGACATGGGGATAGAAAGGAGATGGTTGATCATGTGGTAGAGGGAATGAATGTGTCAGTGAAGAAGTATTTGCAATATATACGATTTCCATTCTTTTGGACATGTCCAAACGAACAGACACCAATTTGATCCAGCAGTCATTATGAATTAAGATGCAAACGAGTTATAGACTTTGGTTGTGAGTAGGCACTGAATGAAAGCAATGGAGAAAGTTGAAAATTTGTGCTAGACCAGGATTTGAACCCAGAGCTCCTGCTTACTAGACAGTTGGTCTTACCACTAAGCTATCTGGACACAGTGGACATTGCAACTGCACAGACTACCCAAAATATACGTGGTGTCTGTTCTTTTGGATATGTCTGAAAAAACAGACACTTGTTTGATCCAGCAGTCATTATGAATTATGACACAAAAGAATTAAAGACTTCGGCTGCGAGTGGGCATTGAATGAAGTTGAAAATTTGTGCTGAATCGGGTTTGAACCTAGGTCTCCTGTTAACTAGGCACTTTCTCTCTCCACTAAGCCAACCAAACGCAGTGGACATTGCAACTGCATGGACTACTCTAGCATGCCTACCATGAGATCCAGATTCTCAGTTATCCACACACTTATCCTCATTACTCACAGCATTTTGTTGATTCCCGAAAATGTACTTTGGTGTGTGTGTTCTTTTGGGCTATTGATAACTTCTGAATTTGGTTTGGTCATCTTTAGTTGTGTTGTGGTGCTAGTGTTTATAGTGTGTGTTGGCTTTTGACGTATGCTCTACATGCTGAGGTTTTAAATTTTCATGCACAGCACTCTCTTGCATTTATGTCTTGCAAATTACACTGGTATGCATCTGTGGAAATATCAATGGCTGTCAAAAAGTCACTCAACTGCTATTCCTCACTCAGCTGCATTTCCACAAGTTGTTTGTGTGTTTTAGGGATGCTATTATTTCTGCAGTTCTAGTGTTAAACCCTAATCTTTCTGCATTCCAGGTATCATTGTTGAGAAAACCATAAGGCAGTTGGCACTAATTGTCACTACCGTCATAGGGGTTCTGTTCTTAAATCATGGAGTACATCTATGATCATCCCACTATTTGAAAGACAAAGTTCCCATAATACCAGAAACTATTATCCTATCAGTATTCTCTCGTGTTGTATAAAATGTGCTTTTGAATCCTCTTGAACCTTATTAGTTTGAACAGTGATTCAGTCCAGCCTGTTGGAAGACTGTTCCACAGTGGCTTTAGAACACTAGACCATCTTTTAGTCTTCTGTGAAAGCATCAGTAAAATTAATGAATACTAGTTGCCTCTCTGTGAAGCTTTTGTCTATGTTAAAAAGTCATTCAAGTCAGTCACACAGTGATCATGCAAACCTTCCTGGAACAGTGGTGTACCATAGGTCTCTAGAAGAGCGTAGCATTCCAAAGGATTGGAAAAGGGCACAGGTCATCCCCGTTTTCAAGAAGGGACGTCGAACAGATGTGCAGAACTATAGACCTATATCTCTAACGTCGATCAGTTGTAGAATTTTGGAACACGTATTACGTTCGAGTATAATGACTTTTCTACTTTTCTGGAGACTAGAAATCTACTCTGTAGGAATCAACATGGGTTTCGAAAAAGACGGTCGTGTGACACCCAGCTCGCGCTATTCGTCCACGAGACTCAGAGGGCCATAGACACGGGTTCACAGGTAGATGCCGTGTTTCTTGACTTCCGCAAGGCGTTCAATACAGTTCCCCACAGCCATTTAATGAACAAAGTAAGAGCTTATGGACTATCAGACCAATTGTGTGATTGGATTGAAGAGTTCCTAGATAACAGAACACAGCATGTCATTCGCAGTGGAGAGAAGTCTTTCGAAGTAAGAGTGATTTCAGGTGTACCGCAGCGGAGTGTCATAGGACGGTTGCTATTCACAATATACATAAATGACCTTGTGGATGACATCGGAAGTTCACTGAGGCTTTTTGCAGATGATGCTGTGGTGTATCGAGAGGTTGTAACAATGGAAAATTGTACTGAAATGCAGGAGGATCTGCAGCGAATTGACGCATGGTGCAGGGAATGGCAATTGAATCTCAATGTAGACAAGTGTAATGTGCTGCGAATACATAGAAAGATAGATCCCTTATCATTTAGCTACATAATAACAGGTCAGCAACTGGAAGCAGTTAATTCCATAAATTATCTGGGAGTACGCATTAGGAGTGATTTAAAATGGAATGATCATATGAAGTTGATTGCCGGTAAAGCAGATGCCAGACTGAGATTCATTGGAAGAATCCTAAGGAAATGCAATCCGAAAACAAAGGAAGTAGGTTACAGTATGCTTGTTCGCCCACTGCTTGAATACTGCTCACAAGGGAACCTCCCCATCGCACCCCCCTCAGATTTAGTTATAAGTTGCCACAGTGGATAGGCCTTGAAAAACTGAACACAGTTCAACCGAGAAAACAGGAAGAAGTTGTGTGGAACTATGAAAAAAATAAGCAAAATATACAAACCGAGTAGTCCATGCGCATGATAATCAACTTCATGGACAGCATAGGCTCAGGAACGCCGTGGTCCCGTGGTTAGCATGAGCAGCTGCGGAACGAGAGGTCCTAGGTTCAAGTCTTCCCTCGAGTGAAAATTTTACTTCTTTCTTTTTCGCAAAGTTATGATCTGTCCATTCGTTCTTTGACGTCTCTGTTCACTGTAATAAGTTTAGTGTCTGTGTTTTGCGACCGCACCGCAAAACCGTGCGATTAGTAGACGAAAGGACGTGCCTCTCCAATGGGAACCGATAACATTTGATAGCAAGGTCATAAGTCAACCAGCCGGCCGGAGTGGCCGCGCGGTTAAAGGCGCTACAGTCTGGAACCGCACGACTGCTATGGTTGAAGGTTCGAATCCTGCCTCAGGCATGGATGTGTGTGATGTCCTTAGGTTAGTTAGGTTTAAGTAGTTCTAAGTTCTAGGGGACTTATGACCACAGCAGTTGAGTCCCATAGTGCTCAGAGCCATTTGAACCATAAGTCAACCGATTCCACCACAGGAAAACACGTCTGATATATTCTATACGACACTGGTGACGGCATGTGCGTCACATAATTGACTGAAAATAAAAAAATTAAAATTTTCATTCGAGGGAAGATTTGAACTAAGGACCTTTCGTTCTGCAGCTGCTCACGGTAACCACGAGACCACGGCGCTCCTAAGCGCAGGTTGTCCTTGATGTTGCCTATCTTGCACATGGACTACTCAGTTTGTATATTTTGCTAATTTTTTTCATAGTTTCACACAACTTCTTCCTGTTTTCTCAATTGATCTGTGTTCAGTTTTTCAAGGCCTATCCACTGTGCCAACTTATAACTAAATCTGAGGGGGGTGCAATGGGGAGGTTCCCTTGTCAGCAGTGTGGGATCCGTACCAGATAGGGTTGATAGAAGAGATAGAGAAGATCCAACGGATAGCAGCGCACTTCGTTACAGGATCATTTAGTAATCGCGAAAGTGTTATCGAGATGATAGATAAACTCCAGTGGAAGACTCTGCAGGAGAGACGCTCAGTAGCTCGGTACGGGCTTTTGTTAAAGTTTCGAGAACATACCTTCACCAAAGAGTCAAGCAGTATATTGCTCCCTCCTATGTATATCTCACGAAGAGACCATAAGGATAAAATCAGAGAGGTTAGAGCCCACACAGAAGCATACCGACAATCCTTCTTTCCATGAACAATACGAGACTGGAATAGAAGGGAGAACCGATAGAGGTACTCAGGGTACCCTCCGCCACACACCGTCAGGTGGCTTGCGAAGTATGGATGTAGATGTAGATGTAGATGTAGATGCAGAACCTACTTATATACAAGTGTTTACACCCACCCCACATACTCAAACTTCAGAACTATTGGAGAACAGACCAAAGATTTTTCAATAGAAAAGGGTGCCAAACAACGTGATTCCATTCCATGTAAGCTATTCTCATCTGTCTCAGAAAGCGCGATGTCAAAAACAAATTGTGGAAATAACGGATTACAAATTAATGGGAAAAGGCATAAGAACTTGATATTCATAGGTGACAGTGTACTATTTGGCTAAAAACACCCTTTAATTACAAATTTCTGAAACTAAAATTATGTCAACAAATGGATCAAAGCAGAAAATATATGTATTCAGAACTGGCCTCTGAACAATGTCAGTGAACATATCTATTTGGAACTGCTCATAAATATGAAGGGTGATGTAAGACCTTGTCTCCATATCTGAATATCTGCCATCCTAGTTTGAAGTTTCTTCATGTTAAAGATGCAAGTAAAAATGAAGAAAGTAGTCCACAATTACAGTGTCTGCAAGTACTGACCTGTGGCTCCAAGTCCTGGAAACTGAATATATCCAATAAAGGCAAGTACAGAAGACCCAAAAAAACTATGGTATATTCCAGGTTGATCTTCACAAAAATATAAATAAGTAAAAATGTTAGCATAACGTGTGACCTGATCCAAAGATTAATGACATTCTGGAAAGGCAGCTTCATCAAAATGGCAGTGGACTGGCTATATTGCCAGAAGCAAGGATGAGGGATGCACAATCCTGACATTACAGAGGAGTCCAAGAAAAGGAAGAAGATGTAGGGGAAGGTCACCAGACCAACTGGATGCCCAGAAAGTCTCTAGGCTCAATTGGCAGAGATCAGCCCAAGATTGCACTAGCTGCAAACAAGTGCTGAAAGTGTGCTTCAGTGCATGATTTGAAAAGGCCTTGTCATTTCAAAACAGAGATGGTTGATGGTAATGATTACTCTTGGGGTGTTATACAACTGAAACACATTTTACTGTATGCCAGATAGCTTTCTATTGGTCATATTTTGGACAGTTATCATATGCAAGACCATTCAAGAGCCATGAGACAACAAACAAGACATTTCATTTATCACTACATTGCAAATTATACTTCAGACATAAGTTTGTCTTGAAACTTCAAAACCTATTACAGCAACCTATACCATAAAAACAGAAGAGAGACTGACACTGTCTGTCTTGTTTGAAGTTTCCAGGGTTACACATATACTTTCTTATTAAATAAGATTCATGATAAACAGTATTAAAAAAGGGACAGCTGTAGGCTGTGATGGTCTCTGTGTTGATTTCTCCAAGACAGGACTAAGGTAAGGTGACACAATTGTTAGCACACTGGACCCACATTTGGGGGCGGAATGGTGGTTCAAATCCCCATTTGCCATCTAGATTCAGATTTTTCATGGTTTTTATAAATTGCCTCAGGCAACTGCTGGGATGGTTCTTTTGAAAAGAACACAAGTGGTTTTCTTCCCCACCATTCCGCAGTCCAAATCTGAGTTTGATCTGTAATGACCTTGTCAATGATGGGTGATCAGCTCTTAATCTTCCTTACACTGAGGTGACAAAAGTCATAAGATACCTCCTGATATCGTGTTGGACCTCCTTTTGCCCAGTGTAGTGCAGCAACTCAATGTGTCATGGACTCAACAATTCATTAGAAGTCCTCTGCAGAAGTATTGAGCCATGCTGCCTCTATAGCCATCCATAATTGCAAAAATGTTGCTAGTGCAGGATTTTATGCACAAACTGACCTCTCAATTATGCCCCATAAATGTTTGATGGGATTCATGTTGGGTGATCTGGGTGGCCAAATAATTCACTTGAATTGACCAGGATGTTCTTCAAATCAGTTGCAAATAACTGTGGCCTGGTGACATGGCAGATTATCATCACCATAGAATTGGGAATCACCATAGAATTCATCAACCGACCACGGCATAACAGCCCAGATAATTATAATGGACATAAAAATCATGTCATTGTTTGGGAACATAAAGTCCATGAATGGCTGAAAATGGTCTCCAGTATCCAAAAGTAATGATTTCCAGTCAGTGATTCATTCAGTTGGACCAAAGGGCCCAGACTATTCCACATAAACACACCCTGCACCATTATGGAGCCATCTCCAGCTTTCACACAGTGCCTTGTTGACAACTTGGGTCCATGGCTTTGTGGGGTCTGCATCACACTCAAACCCTACCATCAGCTCTTACCAATTGAAATTGAGACTCACCTGACCAGGTCACAGTTTTCCAGTCATCTAGGGTCCAACCAATATGGTTACGAGCCCAGGAGAGGCACTATAGGCAATGTTGTGCTGTTAACAAAGGCACTTTCATGGTCATCTTCTGCCATGGCCCATGAGGCCAAATTTCATTGCATTGTCCAAACAAACATTTGTCATACATCCCACATTGATTTCTGTGGTTATTTCTGCAGTGTTGCTTGTATGGTAGTGTTAACAACCCTATGCAAACACTGCTGCTCTCGGTCATTAGGTAAAAGCTGTTGGTCATGGCATTATCCTTGGTGAGAAGTAATGCATTGAATTGAACAGAGAACATGTGTTACCTTATAAACTGTATTTATAGCATAATATCAGTTGTAATGTTTGAACTTTTGTTTTAGACTGAGTTATTCAACATTGCTTGTGATGTGTCTTTTATGACAGTGGATCTGTAATTACACTGGTAACTTATTCTGACATTCTCTCTTGCAGGGGACATACCTCCACCAAGGGATCTGGTTGAGCAGATGTACTGCTCTGAACAGATTCACATCCCACCAACCTTTCCTTATATTCTGCGTCAGTACTGCAAGGCAGCTATCCGCACACAGCCATATGATCTGCTCAAATGGTCGACTGCTTATTTCCGTGCAATGGCAGATGGAGAAATACCACCTGTTAAACACCGACTTGAGTACCCACCCACTGATGTGCCCTCAGGGCTGACACCTGGGTATCTCAGGGTAATACTGAGGCAGGTATGTTTGTTCTACCACTCTTGTTGTCATAACACCACAATTCTTGTTACAGATTTGATACACAGTAGTCTGGAAGACATTTGCAGATACATTATAAGAACTAAAAACTAAACTCTGCCCAAACAGGCCATGAAGGCCCAACAGTACCAATTGGCCACCATGTCATCCTCAGCCCACAGGTGCTCTGGATTCAGATTTGGAGGGGCATGTCATCAGCACACCACACTCCTGGCCATATGTCAGTTTACAAGACTGGAGCTGCTGCTTCTCAATAAAGTAGCTCCTGAGTTTGCCTAAAGAGGGCTCAATGCATCTCGCTTGCCAACAGTGACCAAATGGCCACCCATCCGAGGGCTAGCCCATCCCAACAGTGCTTAACTTTGGTGATCGAATGGGAACCGGTGGTACCACTGCGGCAAGGCCATCGACTTCATTATAAAAACCAGGCTCTTAAATTAATTACATGCAGATGGTGGAGAATGGGTAGTAGCAGCTATCAGTCAAGAGACAAAAAAGAAATCACAATACTCTTTAGAATGTAATGTTGTGAGATGGTTACATAATCAAAATCAGGTAGGCTGCAGAAGCATGCTGGAAATTATAAAGAGAAGATTCATTCATTCAGGGTCTTTCATAATAAGAGAAATAATCAAGGGAGAGAGAGGGGTATCAACATATACAGTAAATGAAACACATCTGAGCAATTAATGGAGCATTAGAAATGCAGTCAGGTAGGAAATAGATAGACTAAATGGCTTTTTGGAGGCAGATATTGAAATATAAGGGGCTTTGACAATTCATAATAAGATGTCTGTTGTTCAGAGTCTTTCTGTCTGGCATTTTCAGCTAAATCCCCAATTATAAACTTTAGGTGAAGTTTAATTTTATCCATTCATTGCAAACTTCAGGTTGACCTGGTGTTTTACTGTTTAAAAAAAATTGACGAGATCAGTTATATACTGTTATTTCACCCTGAACTTTCCATTGTCAGACATTTCACAGACCAACATAGCAATACAACATTGTAGAGTGATGTGACATGTTGTTAATTATGATTTCTATGAACTCCCTGAGAAGCGAATGCCATTCTTCCTGCAAACAGCTCTCAGTGCAACCATGTTCTTCAGAGAAAGGCTGTGAGAGGAGTGTGCCTCCCAATACATGCTCTGCAGGATTCAGGACAAGAGATGAGCCACTCAGTGAGTTCAATTTTTTGCAATTGGAAATATTTGTATTCATGATGAACCTGTGTAGTCAAGCATTTTCACCTTGTATGAAAAAATCATCATCTTTGGTAACAAGGTGGGGACATGTGTAAGAATAAAGGAAGTCATCTCTGTAGACCTGAACACTCACAGTTTCACACTGGTGACTTAGAGGTCTGTGTATCCACCAAAGGATGTACAATTGTTTGGAATTGAATTAGAGATAGCTATCTATTGAAGAAGAAGAAGAAGAGGACATTTTTGTGGCAGGAGAGAGAGAGAGAGAGAGAGAGAGAGAGAGAGAGAGAGAGAGAGAGAGACAGACAGACAGAGAGAGAGAGAGAGAGAGAGAAAGAGAGAGAGAGAGGTCCTGGTCAGCATTGTGAATGGAATTTTGTCAGGCACACATATATTTGTGGCTACAGTATTAGTGGCTGACACATTGAGACACTCCATCTATGGGGTCTTACAGGGACAGAGCATTTCACTCATCACCATGTCAAGGATACGAGGTGTGTTCAGAAAGTAAGATGATTTTATATTTGTATGAAAAAATATTTATTTATTCATCGGTATTCATGTTGTCCCCTTCAATGTAATCCCCCTCAGATACAATACACTTGTGCCAATGCTTCTTTCAATCCTTGAAGCACTTCTCATAAGCACTTTTTGGTACTGCCTTGAGTACTTCCAGCAATGTAGTTTTTATTTCATCAATGGTTGAAAATCTTCATCCTTTCATAGGTCTCTTCAGTTTTGGAAACAGGAAAAAGCTGCAGTGCCAAATCCAGTGAATATGTTGGTTGATGCATCATTATCATGTTGTTTTTGATCCAAAAAATCTCTCACAAGCAACAATGGATGAGCAGGTGCTTTGCCATGATGCAAAAGCCATGGATTGTTTTTCTACAATTCCAGACATTTTTTGCGTATTGCTTCTTGCAAATGGTGCATAACATTAAGGTAATACTCTTTATTGACCATACGACCTTGAGACAAAAATTCATGATGCGCTACATCAGGGTAATTGAAAAAAACAGTGAACAAAAATTTGATATTTGATCAAACTTGGCATGCTTTTTTCGGTCTCGGCTCTTTGGGATGCTTCCATTGCGACGATTGGGCTTTGGTTTCAATGTCATAACCATAAACCCAAGTTCTGTCACCAGTTATGACCCTTTTGAACAAATCAGGATCATCACTGATGTCATTCAAGAGCTCCGGAGTGATGCTCATGTGTCGATTCTTCTGATCAAAATTGAGGTTTTGGAACAAACTTCGCTGACACACATCTCATGCCCAAAACATCCGAAAAAATTGCATGACATGAGCTGACCAAAAAGCCAACATTCTCAGCAACTTCTCTTATGGTAATTTGACGATTTTTCGAAACAATTTTCTTCACAGCTTCAGAGTTATCATCTGTTTGTTGTTGATGTGCTGTGGCGTCCAGAGCGAGGTTCGCCATTGGCATCTTCTTGGCCATCTTGGAAAAGCTTGTACCACTTGTAAACATTTTTTTTACTTAGAGCAGACTCATTGTATGCCACTGTTAACATTTCAAGTGTTTTAGAGCTCTTGATTTCATTTTTCACACAAAATTTGATGCAAATTCTGTGCTCCATTTTTTTTATAATAATCAAAAATCACTGAGCTCATTAAAATACGCCTAACCTTTCTATCTGCCAAAAACAATGAAAGTATGCTGTACACTTGAAACTGTGAACATATGTTCATGACATATGTACCAACATAACAAAAAAAAAGATCGATAATCAAATGTACGTTGCCTGCACAGTTTGAAAAGTCACCTTACTTTTTTAGCAGACCTTATATACTATGAGTATCTCGATTCGGGGAAAACTGCTGTTTCATGCATCACAGATATAAGCTTGGGAACACAAACACTATTATCAGATGCTTGAGGCATTAAAAATATCACCTGAGCTCATAAGTCACAGTATCAGACTGACACAGATCAATTGCAGGGTAAGAGTACACTGAAAACCACATAAGACAATGAATCCCACTTGTCAACATGACACCTTTCAGGCAATTGCTGAGCGTATTCTCAAGGAGGACGTTTATGTGGGATTTCATATGGCCACTTATATATTTTCCACTATTTCTCACCAGCAAACAATATAGGAAATTACTGTCCAATAATGTGCATCCATTTCTTTGCTGTCAACAGCTTGTATGTGACCAGTGCCTTCAGCCAGACAATACACCCTCCTATCAAACCCAAATTGTACCAGAATGGTCTAAGAAGCTCTCTGCAGACATGAATGTGCTTATGTGGCACCACAGGTCACATGACTGCAAACCAGTTGATAACAAAAGGGACACTATCAAGGGATATTTCAGGCCTTGTATCTAGCTACTGAAAAGTAATCAAGTAGCTATCAAACAGCACTGTGATTTCAACCTCATTGGATCCACACCACCATCACTGGGGTGTGCTATCCTGTACAAAAGTCTAATCATAAATTGTCATTGGTCATCATCATCCAAAATTCTGGATGCCAAACTTGTGGTCATAAAATTGCACACAAACCCAGTCTCTCCCATCTACTCAATCTCCCTCTTCCAGCTCCACTCCCTCGAAAACCTCAAAATTCTAATCAACACAATCTGGAACCACAACACCCTAATTCAATAGTTAACCTTTCCTTCAAACCTCTCTCCCAGTCCGAAACCTCCGTCCTATCCAAAGGCCTCACCTTCAGCTCCATCCCAGATTCAACCAAACAGCCCTCGTCAAAGATTTACTGTCGTACACTCGTACTCTCTGCTGGAAATATCACTTTGCCACGAAGAAAAATGATCCTAATCCTACTCCTAATGATCCACCTCCCCAAGACACTATCCAAATTGAACCCTGCCTGGAACAGTTCCATCCTCTGTCACAGCGGGACCCACCTCCTCTTCCTCAAAATCACCCTCTCCAAACCTTCCAGGAATTTCTGACTTCCAGCCTTGCCTCTCAATCCTTCTTAAAAAACCTTAATCCTACTCCCAACATCTCCACTGCTGAAGCCCAGGCTATCCGCGATCTGAAGGCTGACCAATCCATCGTCATCCTTCCGGCGGACAAGGGTTCCACAACTGTGGTACTTGACCGTCGGGAGTATGTGGCTGAGGGACTGCGTCAGCTTTCTGACAACACCACATACAAAGTTTTCCAAGGTAATCCCATTCCTGATGTCCAGGCGGAGCTTCAAGGAATCCTCAGAACCTTAGGCCCCCTACAAAACCTTTCACCTGACTCCATCAACCTCCTGACCCCACCGACACCCCGCACCCCTACCTTCTACCTTCTTCCTAAAATTCACAAACCCAATCATCCCGGCCGCCCCATTGTAGCTGGTTACCAAGCCCCCACAGAACGTATCTCTGCCTACGTGGATCAACACCTTCAACCCATTACATGCAGTCTCCCATCCTTCATCAAAGACACCAACCACTTTCTCAAATGGCTGGAATCCTTACCCAATCTGTTACCCCCGGAAACCATCCTTGTAACCATTGATGCCACTTCCTTATACACAAATATCCCGCACGTCCAGGGCCTCGCTGCGATGGAGCACTTCCTTCCACGCCGATCACCTGCCACCCTACCTAAAACCTCTTTCCTCATTACCTTAGCCAGCTTCATCCTCACCCACAACTTCTTCACTTTTGAAGGCCAGACATACCAACAATTAAAGGGAACAGCCATGGGTACCAGGATGGCCCCTCGTACGCCAATATATTCATGGGTCGCTTAGAGGAAGCCTTCTTGGTTACCCAGGCCTGCCAACCCAAAGTTTGGTACAGATTTATTGATGACATTTTCATGATCTGGACTCACAGTGAAGAACAACTCCAGAATTTCCTCTCCAACCTCAACTCCTTTGGTTCCATCAGATTCACCTGGTCCTACTCCAAATCCCATGCCAGTTTCCTTGATGTTGACCTCCACCTGTCCAATGGCCAGCTTCAAACGTCCGTCCACATCAAACCCACCAACAAGCAACAGTACCTCCATTATGACAGCTGCCACCCATTCCACATCAAACGGTCCCTTCCCTACAGCCTAGGTCTTCGTGACAAACGAATCTGCTCCAGTCCGGAATCCCTGAACCATTACACCAACAACCTGACAACAGCTTTCGCATCCCGCAACTACCCTCCTGACCTGGTACAGAATCAAATAACCAGAGCCACTTCCTCATCCTCTCAAACCCAGAAAATCCCACAGAAGAACCACAGAAGTGCTCCACTTGTGACAGGATACTTTCCGGGACTGGATCAGACTCTGAATGTGGCTCTCCAGCAGGGATACGACTTCCTCAAATCCTGCCCTGAAATGAGATCCATCCTTCATGAAATCCTCCCCACTGCACCAAGAGTGTCTTTCTGCCATCCACCTAACCTTCGTAACCTCTTAGTTCACCCCTATGAAATCCCCAAACCACCTTCCCTACCCTCTGGCTCCTACCTTTGTAACCACCCCCGGTGTAAAACCTGTCCCATGCACCCTCCCACCACCACCTACTCCAGTCCTGTAACCCGGAAGGTGTACACGATCAAAGGCAGAGCCACGTGTGAAAGCACCCACGTGATTTACCAACTGACCTGCCTACACTGTGATGCATTCTATGTGGGAATGACCAGCAACAAACTGTCCATTCGCATGAATGGACACAGGCAGATAGTGTTTGTTGGTAATGAGGATCACCCTGTGGCTAAACATGCCTTGGTGCACGGCCAGCACATCTTGGCACAGTGTTACACCGTCCGGGTTATCTGGATACTTCCAACTAACACCAACCTATCCGAACTCCGGAGATGGGAACTTGACCTTCAATATATCCTCTCTTCCCGTTGTCCACCAGGCCTCAATCTCTGCTAATTTCAAGTTGCCGCCACTCATACCTCACCTGTCATTCAACAACATCTTTGCCTCTGCACTTCCGCCTCAACTGACATCTCTGCCCAAACTCTTTGCCTCTGTATATGTCTGCTTGTGTCTGTATACGTGTGGATGGATATGTGTGTGTGTGCGAGTGTATACCCGTCCTTTTTTCCCCCTAAGGTAAGTCTTTCCGCTCCCGGGATTGGAATGACTCCTTACCCTCTCCCTTAAAACCTACATCCTTTTGTCTTTCCCTCTCCTTCCCTCTTTCCTGACGAAGCAGCCGTTGGCTGCGAAAGCTAGAATTTTGTGTGTATGTTTGTGTTTGTTTGTGTGTCTATCGACGTGCCAGTGCTTTCGTTTGGTAAGTCACATCATCTTTGTTTTTAGATATATATATAATAGAGGGAAACATTCCATGTGGGAAAAATATATCTAAAAACAAAGATGATGTGACTTACCAAACGAAAGCGCTGGCAGCTTGATAGACACACAAACAAACACAAACATACACACAAAATTCAAGCTTTCGCAACCAACGGTTGCTTCAACAGGAAAGAGGGAAGGAGAAGGAAAGACGAAAGGATGTGGGTTTTAAGGGATAGGGTAAGGAGTCATTGCAATCTCGGGAGTGGAAAGACTTACCTTAGGGGGAAAAAAGGACAGGTATACACTCGCACACACACACACACACACACACACACACACACACACACACACACATATCCATCCACACATATACAGACACAAGCAGACATATTAAAAGGCAAAGAGTTTGGGCAGAGATGTCAGTCGAGGCGGAAGTGCAGAGGCAAGATGTTGTTGAATGACAGGTGAGGTATGCCGATTAAGGGACCTGTCTGTAAAATGCCAGTTTTGTTTCTCCTGATAATGACATTCCCGGAGAGGCGGACTATTTCATCTCTGGAATATTTAACCCAAAAGGACGCCATCATCACTTAACCATACAGTAAAGCTGCATGCCCTTGGGAAAAATTATGGCTGTAGTTTCCCTTTGCTTTCAGCTGTTCACAGTACCAGCACAGCAAGGCCGTTTTGGTTACTGTTACAAGGCCAGATCAGTCAGTCATCCAGTCTGGATGACTGTTGCCCATGCAACAGTAGGTGTACAGAGGTTTATTCCATAGAATCTAAGTACCTTCTAGGCTAAAATAACCTTACCAGGACTGCATTCACTCTTGTGTTGTACTTATAAAACAAATAAAATGTCGCGGTGCGCAATACACCCTGGGAATGAGCAAGAGAAACAGGCAATACTGAATATATACAGAAAAGGGCAGCACAAATGATTAAAGGTTTGTCTGACTAACAGAAATGCTGAAAAATGTAAACTGGCGGATGCTTGAAGATTGACATCAGCAATCCTACAAATGCCTTGTTACAAAGTTTCAAGAATTGATGTTGTTGTTGTGGTCTTCAGTCCAGAGACTGGTTTGATGCAGCTCTCCATGCTACTCTATCCTCTGCAAGCTTCTTCAGCTCCTAGTACCCACTGCAACCTACATCCTTCTGAATCTGTTTAGTGTATTCATCTCTTGGTCTCCCTCTACGATTTTTACCCTCCACGCTGCCCTCCAGTACTAAATTGGTGATCCTTTGAAGCCTCAGAATATGTCCTACCAACTGATCCCTTCTTCTAGTCAAGTTGTGCCACAAATTTCTCTTCTCTCCAATTCTATTCAATACCTCCTCATTAGTTATGTGATCTACTCATCTGATCTTCAACATTCTTTTGTAGCACTGCATTTCAAAAGCTTCAATTCTCTTCTTGTCTAAACTATTTATCATCCACATTTCACTTCCATAAATGGCTACACTCCATACAAATACTTTCAGAAATGACTTCCTGACATTTAAATCTATACTCGATGTTAACAAATTTTTCTTCTTCAGAAACGTTTTCCTTGCCATTGCCAGTCTACATTTTATATCCTCTATACTTTGACCATCATCAGTTATTTTGCTCCCCAAATAGCAAAACTCCTTTACTACTTTAAGTGTCCCATTTCCTAATCTAATTCCCTCAGCATCACCCGACTTAATTTGACTACATTCCATTATCATTGTTTTGCTTTTGCTGATGTTCATCTTATATCCTCCTTTCAAGACACTGTCCATTCCGTTCAACTGCTCTTCCAAGTCCTTTGCTGTCTCTGACAGAATTACAATGTCATCGGCGAACCTCAAAGTTTTTATTTCTTCTCCATAGATTTTAATACGTACTCCGAACTTTTCTTTTGTTTCCTTTACTGCTTGCTCAATATACAGATTGAATAGCATCGGGGAGAGGGTACAACCCTGTCTCACTCCCTTCCCAACCACTGCTTCCCTTTCATGTCCCTCAACTCTTATAACTGCCATCTGGTTTCTGTACAAATTGTAAATAGTCTTTCGCTCCCTGTATTTTACCTCTGCCACCTTCAGAATTTGAAAGAGAGTGTTCCAATCAACATTGTCAAAAGCTTTCTCTAAGTCTACAAATGCTAGAAATGTAGGTTTGCCTTTCGTTAATGTTTCTTCTAAGATAAGTCGTAGGGTCAGTATTGCCTCACGTGTTCCAACATTTCTACAGAATCCAAACTGATCTTCCCCGAGGTCGACTTCTATCAGTTTTTCCATTCGTCTGTAAAGAATTCGTGTTAGTATTTTGCAGCTGTGACTTATTAAACTGATAGTTCGGTAATTTTCATATCTGTCAACACCTGCTTTCTTTGGGATTGGAATTATTATATTCTTCTTGAAGTCTGAGGGTATTTCGCCTGTCACATACATCTTGCTCACCAGATGATACAGTTTTGTGAGGACTGGCTCTCCCAAGGCTGTCAGTAGTTCTAATGGAATGTTGTCTACTCCCAGGGCCTTGTTTTGACTCAGGTCTTTCAGTGCTCTGTCAAACTCTTCACGCAGTATCATATCTCCCATTTCATCTTCATCTACATCCTCTTCCATTTCCATAATACTGTCCTCAAGTACATCGCCCTTGTATAGACCCTCTATATACTCCTTCCACCTTTCTGCTTTCCCTTCTTTGCTTAGAACTGGGTTTCCATCAAAGCTCTTGATATTCATGCAAGTGGTTCTCCTTTCTCCAAAGGTCTCTTTAATTTTCCTGTAGGCACTATCTATCTTACCCCTAGTGAAATAAGCCTCTACATCCTTACATTTGTCCACTACCCCTCCCTGCTTAGCCATTTTGCACTTCCTGTCGATCTCATTTTTGAGACGTTTGTATTCCTTTTTGCCTGCTTCACTTACTGCATTTTTGTATTTTCTCCTTTCATCAATTAAATTCAGTATCTCTTGTGTTACTCAAGGATTTCTACTAGCTCTCATCTTTTTACCTACTTGATCCTCTGCTGCCTACACTATTTCATTCCTCAAAGCTACCCATTCTTCTTCTACTGTATTTCTTTCCCCCATTCCTGTCAGTTGTTCCCTTATGCTTTTGCTGAAACTCTGTACAACCTCTGGTTCTTTCAGTTTATCCAGGTCCCATCTCCTTAAATTCCCACCTTTGTGCAGTTTCTTCAGTTTTAATCTACAGTTCATAACCAATAGTTTGTGATCAGAGTCCACATCTGCCCCTGGAAATGTCTTACAATTTAAAACCTGGTTCCTAAATCTCTGTCTTACCATTATACTGTCTATCTGATATCTTCTAGTATCTCCAGGATTCTTCCATGTATACAACCTTCTTTCATGATTCTTGAACCAAGTGTTAGCTATGATTAAGTTATGCTCTGTGCAAAATTCTACCCGGCGGCTTCCTCTTTCATTTCATAGCCCCAATCCATATTCACCTACTACGTTTCCTTCTCTTCCTTTTCCTACTGTTGAATTCAAGTCACCCATGACTATAAAATTTTCGTCTCCCTTCACTACCTGAATAATTTCTTTTATCTCATCATACATTTCATCAATTTTTTCATCACCTGCAGAGCTAGTTGGCATATAAACTTGTACTACTGTCGGAGGCATGGGCTTTGTGTCTATCTTGGCCACAATAATGTGTTCACTATGCTGTTTGTAGTAGCTTACCCATACTCCTATTTTCTTATTCATTATTAAACCTACTCCAGCATTACCCTTATTTGATTTTGTATTTATAACCCTGTATTCAGCTTACCAAAAGTCTTGTTCCTCCTGCCACCGAACGTTACTAATTCCTACTATATCTAACTTTAGCCTATCCATTTCCCTTTTTAAATTTTCTAACCTATCTGCCCGATTAAGGGATCTGACATTCCACGCTCCAATCCATAGAACGCCAGTTTTCTTTCTCCTGATAACAACGTCCTTCTGAGTAGTCCCCGCCCGAAGATCCGAATGGGGGACTATTTTACCTCCAGAATATTTTACCCAAGAGGACACCATCATCATTTAATCATACAGTAAAGCTGCATGCCCTCGGGAAAAATTACGGCTGTAGTTTCCCCTTGCTTTCAGCCGTTCGCAGTACCAGAACAGCAAGTCCATTTTGGTTAGTGTTACAAGGCCAGATCAGTCAATCATCCATACTGTTGCCCCTGCAACTACTGAAAAGGCTGCTGCCCCTCTTCAGGGACCACACGTTTGTCTGGGCTCTCAACGGATACCCCTCCTTTGTGGTTGCACCTACGGTACAGCTATCTGTATCGTTGAGGCACGCAAGCCTCCCCCACCAATGGCAAGGTCCATGGTTCATGGGGGGAGGGGGGGGGGGGAGGGAACCAAGTGTTAGCTTAATCATAGCTAACCAAGTGTTAGCTGTGATTAAGTTTTGCTCTGTGCAAAATTCTACCAGGCGGATTCCTCTTTCATTCCTTGCCTCCATTCCATTTTCACCTACTATGTTTCCTTCTCTTTCTTTTCCTACTATCGAGTTCCAGTCACCTATGACTATTAAATTTTCACCTCCCTTCACTATCTGAATAATTTCTTTTATCTCATCATACATTTCATCAACCTCTTCGTCATCTGTGGAGCTAGTTGGCATATAAACTTGTACTACTGTGGTAGGTGTGGGCTTCATGATATTAAGTGAGGAATCTACAATTATACATCAGCTTTCTACAGGTCACTCCTGTAGGGATGCAAAGTCAAGACTAGACTAATTACAGACTTAGCAGAGGCTTTTAAGCTGTCATTTTTCACGATCTCCAAATGTGACTGTAAGAGGAACTAACACCAATATTTGGTGTACTGGGAAGTAACATCTGCCATGCACTTCACAGTGGTTTGCACAATGGGGTTATAGATGGAGAAATCCTTCCTGATATTCGTATCTGTCTTAATGTTGGGCTTGAAGAGGGTCTTTCATTGGTATTGTTATTCCTTGATTCCTGTACGTGCCTCTCCCTGCATTTGTATATACTCTACAAACCACTATGAAGTGCATGGTAGAGGGTAATTGCATTGTACCACATGTTGGTTTTCTTCCCGTTCAAACCATGTATAAAGTGTAGGAAGAATGAATTTTTAAATTCCTCTGTCTGTGCTGTATAGTTTAGTTTTGTCTTTGTAGCCCCTATGAGTGTGTTATGTAGTGGGCTGAAAAGTATTTCTAGGTTCTTCACTTAAAGCTGGTTCATCAAATTTCATAATTAGGCTTTCACAGTATAATTTGCATTCACCATCGTGGTTCTGCTTATTCAGTTTTTTCAAGATTTCCATGAACTCTTCCTCAAGTCAAATAAGGTGTGACATGCCAACCTTCTTTGTATATGTTCAATATCACCTGTCTGTCATATCCGGTATTGGTCCCACACACTTGAGCAATAATCTAAGGTAGGGCACACAAATTATTTATAAGTAGTCCGTTTGTAGGCTGAGTTCACTCCCAGTATCCTGCAACTGAACTGAACTCAACCATGTGTCTTACCATTGACTGAGCCAAGTGATGCTTCAACTTCATATCCCCACAAACTGTTACGCCACATGTTGACAGTTAGTTACATATTTCATAGATCATTTGAATGATTATTTTGTCAAACTGTAGTAGAATGAATCAATTTATGGGATATGAATACATGATTAGTGTTAACATTAATGAACACATTATTCTTTTTAGTGATTTAGTCCTACTCATACAACTATGCAACTACATGTACAAACAAGGTTCCTTTTTTTTTTTTTTTTAAGGTGTCCAGGAGAAATGATTTTTTAGGTTAGATTTAAAATATGCTTTGCTGCATGTCAGATGTTTTATGTTATTGAACATATGATCAAGAAACTTCTTTGCTGAATATTGAACTCCTTTCTGAGCCACCGATAGCTTTAATAATAGGTAATCTGGTGTTGTAGGTATGGACCTGTTCTTCGTAAATTGTGATCAATTATTTATGATTTATTTCATTAGTGAATACATGTATTGTAACAACACAGCTGAAATGCCTAGGTTCTTGAAAAGTTACCTACATGACATCTGTGGGTGAACACCACATATTATTCTTACTGCTCGCTTTTGTGCAATCAGTACTTTATTCCTAAGTGGTGAGTTAGCCCAGAAAATTACTCCATAAGGCATTATTATGAAAACTGTAAATTACTAGTCACCAATATACATATAACTATTTTTCTGAGAATTTCAAACATCTTGCACCATTTTACATTGTTTATGTTTTATTAGGTCAACACAACAAAAAGATGAAATGTGTTGATCAACCTCCAAATTGGGAATAACATTCACTACAATGAGTTCTACAAACTGTACTTTGAATCCATATCATCAAGTAGACTACCCCATATGTCTTCTAACTAAACATGCAGTTGTCTGGTATGTAAGTATAATGTAAATGTAGTGGTGTGCATGGGGATGGAATACGACTGGTTTCTAAGCCATTTTCCCTGCTCTAGAGTCTAAAGTACTGGCTTTTTATTCATTACAGAATTGTAATTCCTTTCTAAACTGTTGGCCATTAAAATTGCAGCACCTGGAAGGATAGCAAATAGAAATTTTACTTATTGTGCCTACACAGTATAGTAGGAAAAATTTGCTTTTTTTAGTCATCAATCTTCTGATTGTTTTGATGTTGCCTGCATTGAATTCCTCTCCTGAGCCAACCTTTTCATCTCAGAGTAACATTTGTAACCTATGCCATCAATTATTTGCTGGATGTATTCCGGTCTCTGTCCTTCTCTAAAGTTTTTACCCTCTGCAGCTCCCTGTAGTACCATGGAATTTATTCTCAGTCTTGACAGATGTCCTATCGTCCTGTCCCTTCTTCTTGTCAGTGTCTTCCATATGTTCCTTTCCTTGGCAGTTCTGTTCATTACCTTATCACACCACCTAACTTTGAACATTCTTCTGTAGCACTACATCTGTTCAGGTTTTTCCACAGCCCATGTTTCACTAGCTGTACTGCAAACTTACAGCCGCAGAAATTTCTTCCTCAATTTAAGGCTTATGTTTCATACCAGTAAACTTCTCTTGGCCAGGAATCCCCTTTTTGTCAGTGCTAGTTTGCTTTTTACGTCCTCCTTGCTCCAATCATCATGGGTTATTTTGCTTCCTAGGTAGCACAATTCCTTAACTTTGTCTACTTTATGATCTCCAATTTTAAATTTAAGTTTCTCTCTGTTCTCATTTTTGCTACTTCTCATTACTTTTGTTTTCTTTGAATTACTCTCAATATGTATTCTGTACTCATTCAACTGTTTATTCCATTCAACATATCCTGTGATTCTTCCTCAGTTTCACAGAAGACAAAAATGTCATCAGTAAATCTTATCAATGATGACTTTTCACCCTGAATTTTAATCCCACTCTTGAACCTTTCTTTTATTTCCATCATTGCTTCCTCAGTATGTAGATTGATCAATAGAAGCAAAGGACTACATCCCTGTCATACACTCTTTTTAATCCGAGCACTCCATTCTTGGTCTTCCAGTCTTATTGGTGGTAAGGTCTTATGGGACCAAACTGTGGAGGTCATCGGTCCCTAACCTTACACACTACTTAATCTAACTTAAACTAACTTACGCTAAGGACAACACACACACCCATGCCCAAGGGAGGACTCGAACCTCCGACGGGGGGAGCCGCGCTCCAGTCTTCTCGTTCCCTCTTGGTTCTTGTACATATTGTATATTACTCATCTTTTCCTACACCTTACTTCTGTTTTTCTCAGAATTTCAAACATTTTGCACCATTTTACATTGTTGTGTGTTCTATTAAATCAACAGTTTATGAACAAACAAACAAACAAACAAAAAATGAAAATGTGTTGTATCAGAGATTGACTCATCTCCAACCTGCAAATAGCCATTCACAAGAACTAGTCCAACAAATTGTACATTGAGTCCATATCATCAAGCAGGCTATTAACATTTATCTTTTAATTAAACATATAGTTGTCTGGTATGTACAGGTAATGCAAATGTAGTGCTGTAAAATGAGAGAGAATAAGAATGACCACTAACCCTTTCACCCTGCCCAAGAATCTAAATTACAGACTTTTTATTCATTGCAGAATTCTCATTCCTGTTTAAACTGTTGACCATTAAAATTGCAACACCTGAAAGGATAGCGAATAGAAAGGATAGCAATAGACTGTGCATGTACAATAGAGTAGGAAGACTACATGATTGAATTTGTAGGCAATATGGAGTATATAGAGTGCCAAATTTAGTACACAGAGTTTCCTTATCTACTTTTACATCTGTAATCTGCAAGCCACCTTACAGTGTATGGTGGAAGGTACTTCATGTTCTACTGTAACTTCCTCCTTTCCTGTTCCTGTTGCTAATAGTTCATGGGAAGAATGATTGCCAGTAAGCCTCCATGTGGGCTTGAACCTCCTTAAACTTTTATGAGATGTATGTAGGAGGAAACAATATATTTGTTGACCTTTTTAGCGATGTATGTCTCAGAACTTTAAAAATAATCCACACCATGATGCAGAATGCCTCTCTTGCGGCATCCGCCACTGTAATTGGTTGATACTCTTGTGCTTACTATATGAACCTGTAACGAAACATGTTGTTCTTTGGATCTTACCTGTTTCCTCTATCTATCATATCTGGTATGGATGCCATACTAACATGCAGTATTCATGTATTGGTTGAATGAGTGTTTTGTAAGCTGCTTCCTTAGCTGACGGACTACATTTTCTGAGGATTCTTCTAATGAATCTCAGTCTGTCATCTGCCTTACTCGCAGTTGATTGTATGTGATTTTTCCACTTTTAATCATCTTGTACACATACTCCCTAGATATTTTATGGAAGTAACTGCTATAAGTGATTGTTCTGCAACTATGTAATCATACAATAAAGTGTCTTTCTGTTTCTGTATTTTCAATACATTTTATGTTGTGGGTCAGCTGCCATTCCACCCACAAAATGTCAATCCTCTGTAGGTCTACCATTATTTCATTACAGTTTTCTAGCACTGCAACTTCTCTGTAAACAACAGTATCATTCACTCGCTCAACAAAAGATCCGTACTTAAAGACTGGAATGTTGCACAGATCACACCAATACACAAGAATTACAGACCCATATCACTTATGTCAAATTGCAGTAGGATTTTGGGACACATACTGTATTTGAATATTATGAATGTCCTCAAATAAAATGACCTATTGACACACAGCACAGATTCAGAAAATATTATTCATATGCAACATACTAACTCTTTAGTCTCATGAAGTAATGAGCATTATTGACAGGGGAGTCTCAAAATGATTCCTTATTTCTAAATTTGCAGGTGTCTTTTGATACTGTCTCTCCTAAGTCACGTGCATATGGAATATTGTCTTAGTTGTGCAACTGGATTCATGATTTTGTGTCAGGAAGGTCACAGTTTGTAGTAATTGATAGAAAGTCATCGAGTAAAACAGGAGTGATTTCTGTCATTCACCAAGGAAGTGCTAGAAGCCCCCCAATCTTCTTAATTTATATGAAATCTGAATGGCCATCTTAGATTGATTGCAGATGATGCTGTCATTTACCATCTACTAACGTCATCAGAAGACCATACTTGCCTCCGTGGCTGAGGTCACTAATGCATGCTTTGTAGTGCCGCTCGACCCAGAGGTAAGCCGGTTCAGATCCTGCTGGTGAATGAAATTTCCATTGCCAATTTTTGCCCAGCAAGGGGAGAAGAGGTGGTGGCATAAAGTTTCTGATCACCAGTCTTTGTGACAATGTCATGGATTTAGTTCCAAACCCTTCCATATTGTCTCAAGGAGTGAGGGCATGTGACACTGTTGATGGTGACCTGTTCGTTGGTTGGGGACTTTTATCTCAGCAGCCCCCTTGGTGCAATTTGAGGAAGTAGGCTATGTGCAGGCACTGGTTTTCTCCCTCTCCCTTCTATCATCATCTCCAACATGAACATTACACTACACTACACTGCACACACACATTACAGTCACCTACACTTAACAGCTATACTTATGCAAACAGTTCTTATACTTCATGAAGGAAAGGTGTCTGCAGGTGTGAAGGAAAAAGAAAACCTTTTCAATTTGGTGGCTGAACCCGCCCTTCAGGATCTCCCAGCCATTCATGCCATATGACTTTACTTTACTTTACTTTACTCTATCAGAATATCAAAACTAATTACAAAATAATTTAGACAAAATATATGTATGGTGTGAAAAGTGGCAGTTGATCCTAAATAATAAAAATGTAATCTGCCCTCTTAGTTGAGTGGTCAGTACATCTGACTGCCATGCAGCAGGCCTGGGTTCGATTCCCGGCTGGTTCAGAGATTTTCTATGCTCAGGTACTGGGTGTTTTGACCTCCATGTGGCATCAACTGAAACAGCTTGAAACTTGGCTGCAGAGTCCCCAGGTGGGGACTCAACAGCCATCAATGTCATACAGTAATTTCATTTCAATGAAAAGTGTGAGGTCATCCACATGAGTACTAAAAGGAAACCATTAAATTTCATTTACACAATAAATGATTAAATCTGAAAGCCGTCAATCTGACTACCAATGGATTACAATTACAAACAACTTAAACTGGAACAGTCACATAGCAAATGTTGTGGCTAAGGCAAGCAAAAGACTGTTTTTCATTGGAAGAACACCTAGAGATGAACACATCCACTGTGACTGCCTACACTATGCTCATCCATCCTCTGCTAGAGTATTGCCGTGCTGTATGGGATCGTTATCAGATAGGATTGATGAAGGACATTGAAAAAGTTCAAAGAAGGACCGCTCATTTCATACTGTTGCAAAATAAGGTGAGAGTGTCACAGATATGACATTCTAGTTGGGTTGCAATCATTAAAACAAAAGTTTTTCATTGTGGTGAGATCTTTTCAAGTGTGGAGTTGTCATGTAGATGTAGGCATAGATGCTATCCAAATCACCAGTTATGTGAACTTGTGCTGATTATTTTGTGTACCCAATTGCACACCGTACCATCATCCCAGATGCAGAGCCTGTGTGATGATACTGTAGTAGCCTCCTTTAATAAATATTGTCCTACTTCAAATGCCAAGAGGACTTGTTCAAAGAAAAATGGGAAATGATACATAAGTAATTGGAACACTCCTTCTCTGTACAAACTAAAAATACTGCTGAAGTCAACTACGAAATGTTATGTGCCAGTAGTATATACAAGCCAGAATATGTAAAACTGAAGCAATAGTACAGTAAGGGAATAAATAAAGCTAAAAAGCATTTTTTTTTATTTTACAGGGAAATACACTGATAATGATGAGACAGAAACCAATATTCAAATTGAACCAGCCTTAGTTGCCTTACTGGAAGCAGGCTTTGAAACCAACCACCAGAGTAATTGAGAGTTTGTATGGAAATCTGTCTCCTCTAAGGATGTAGTAAATGTAATAGCAAAACTCCGTAATTCAAAAACTGTAGACTATTATGGCCTCTCCAACTTTTTTGTGAATCACATTATAGGTATAACAAGCCATCTCCTATACTACCCTATAAACTGGATATTTGAGGGAAGTGCCTTTCCTGAACTGTAATTTTACCTGTGCATAAAAGGCAGATAGAGAATCACCAGAAAATTATAGACCAATTGCCATAGTTCCATTATTACCTAAAATCATTGAGTTGATAATGAAAAAGCAACTGGAAGAATTTTTTGAGAATAGTTGCATCTTAAATCAGGTCTAATACAGATTTTGTCAAGGTCAGTCTACATTTAAAGCTGTACAGGATATTGTTTTGTGTCTCTTAAAGAAATTTGAAGGTAAGAAATGTACATGTGCCACACTGATTTATTTAACAAAGGCTTTTGACACAATACGGCATAATATTCTTGTAAATAAATGTAAACAGAATGGGATAACCACTAAGATGTTGGCATTACTACAACAGTACTTGTCCAATAAGAAGCAAATAGTCGTAACTAATTTTTTAAAAAAGAAGTCAGGCTTTCTGAAGGTCATAAGAGGAGTGCCTCAGGGATTGGTGCTTGGACCATTTTTGTTCATTATTTATGTTAATGATCTGCCTAACCCGCTACCTTTCAAAGCAGTAATGTGTACAGATGATGCCACATTTATTACTTCACATAATCACAAAAATGCTATCGAGGAAATGAATAAACTTATGATGGACAAGACATCTTGCTGATTTAAGGTAAATGAATTAAAATTAAACAGTGGCAAAATCAAGAGTATAGTATTCTCTCTAAAAGACAATGAATGCCATGGTGAAGACTCTGTCAAATTACTGGGTATCCACCTCAGCACAAAATTGAACTAGAACACACAAACAGATAATTTAGGCTGCAAACTATTCCATGTGTTGTACCTCATCAGGAAATGAAAACCTGTGTTCATGCAAAATGGCTACTCATTGCCTACTATGCCATTTTCCACACACACATAAACTATGGAATAATGATGTGTGATAACTCTGCTGAAGCCAGAAGAGTTTTTCTTTGGCAAAAAAGCTCTTCTGTGCAAAATGTATTTCATTGACAAAGAAATACTGACTGTCCCAAGTCTATATGTATGTCACCCTTTTATGCACACCAAGGATGATTGGGATAAATATGATGCAAGACTGAACATGCACTCTTACAAAACTAGGAACAGGAACTCTTTGACTATTACCTTGATTAGACTCACAAAAATTAAAAAAAAACTTTCTGCTTGCAGGAAGGTCTCTTTTTAGCATATTGCCAAGTGAGTTGAGGAAGTTAAATACTAGTAAGTCCAGAAAGATTATAGAATCCTGGCTGAAAAAAAAAAGCTTTCTGTACTCTTGATAAATTTGTCAATAATGATGTAAGTGATCTAGCACTTTCATTATAAACAAATTTCTCCTATCCTCATTATCCATTGATTTAATTATAAACAAACAGCTTCCATCCTTGTAACCAAATTTAACCTAATTATAAAATTGTTCAGTTGCTTACTGTGCAATACAATCTGTATTTCAAAAAACACCTAACATACTGATAAGTTGTTGGGCTGTTTTTGGGGAAGGAGACCAGACAGCGAGGTCATTGGTCTCACCGGTTTAGGGAAGGATGGGGAAGGAAATCGGCTGTGCCCTTTCAAAGGAACCATCCCGGCATTTGCCTGGAGCGATTTAGGGAAATCACGGAAAACCTAAATCAGGATGGCCGGAAGCAGGATTTAACTGTTGTCCTCCCGAATGCTTCTGATAAGTCAATACATTATGACTACTGCCCACCGCAACATTGGATGCCACCTGGTGGTGGTTTGGGCATTTGACATGGTAGCAAAAGTATGTCAGCAGAGGCAGACACAGATGGGGGATCACCCTAGTGAAGATACGGGCTGAAAAGGGGAAATCCAGTGAGATAAGCGACTTTGACAAAGGATGAATTATTATTACACAGATCCTGTAAATGAGTATCTCAAAAATGATGAAGCTGGTTGAATTTTAATATGCTACTGTCATGAGCATCTACGGAAAGAAGCAGAACAACAGTAAAACTTCCACTGAATACTGAATGGTTGGACATCAACATCTCCTCACAGGATGTGGAGTTCTGAGGCTTGTCTGCTCTGTACAGTAGGATAGATGGTGATTTGTGGCATGTCTGCCAAAAGAGCACTATGCTTGTGCATTCACAAGTGTTTTGGAGCACACCGTTTACCGTACATTACTGAACATGGAGCTCCACAGCAGACCACCCCTATATGTTCACATGTTGACCCAATGACATCGTCAGTTATGAGTGCAGTGGGCATGGTAACATCAGGATTCGACAGTTGATCAATGGAAATGTGTCGGCTCTTTGGGTGAATAACATTTTTACTACACTAGGTCAATGGTTGTCTCTACAAATGCCGTCATCAAGGTGAAAAGCAGCTTGAAATGTACAGCACACTACAGGTGCAGGCTGGTGGCAGCAGTATTATGCTATGGGAGAAATTCTCCTGCACTTGCTTGAGATCTGTGGTAGTAACTGAAGACACGCTGACAGCTGCAGATTACTGCATCCCTTCAAGCTTGATGTCGTCCCTGATGGTGATGTCATCTTTCAGCAGTATAATTGTCCATGCCTTGGAGCCAGAACCATGCTACAGTGGTTTGAAGTGCATTTTAGTGAACTCACATTGATGTCAAGGTGACCAAATTCACCTCATGTAAAACGTATGGAACCCATCTGTGTCCCTACTGGGCGCCATCACTGCATATGTAAACCAGTAGCCCATTATTTACATGTATTACATGACCTGCATGAAGACCTGTAATGTCACATACCTCCAGAAACCTACCAACAAACTGTCAGATCCCTGATACACAGAATCAGTGATGTATTAGACATACAAACAAGCTGTTAAGCAGGTGGTCATAATGTTTTCACTTATCAGTGTACATATATGTAATTGTATGGTACTTCGTGCAGCTTAAAAGCTGTCTTATGGGCTAGTGAATAAAACAAAAATGAAAACAAATGCAGTCTGTTCTCCATTGAGCCTTCACAAATGGGTACGTCCATCGTAACTTTGTACGCAGAACCAGTGCTGATCTGAAAAGAGGACATGATACCACTCGTGTCTTTTGTCACGGAGTGCACCACTGTCTATATGCTTCTCTCTGCTGCTGCATCGAGGCAAGTCACAATAATGGTTGCTGCACTGACAGTCTATAATGATCCAGATGTAATCGCTTTGCCCAGATGGATATTTGTCTCACTACCTGACTCAAGGTATGTGAAGTGGCTGTATGATCCTACGTGACCTAGCAAACAACAAGTCTGGCCTCTTGAGTATTAGTCATGTGGTGCTGTTGAGATCCTACATAGAAGAGAGTATAGCTCTTCTGAACCAAATGATTCAATATTGGCATGACAATCACAGGATCTCAACAAATATCAGCTCATATATTATGAAATGATAAACAGCATTCTTGACAGGCCACAATCCTGCCTCTGTCAGAATTCTGACATATGCTTGTAGTCATTTCTCTTCCTTAAACAACCACAACACAGTCTTCTCACAAACATAAAATGAAATTTGTAAATGAGAAATTCACCGCTAGTCTTTCTTTACATACAGAATGTAGAAGGTGTTACTCCCTACACTTCCAGGGGAAAAAAAATTTAAAAAATAAATTGCACACTCTTTTAGAGGTTTCCAATTCTTTCAAGATTTATTGCTGCAGCAGTGCATATGGAGTACACAAAATGATTGCATTTACAGATCAATTGCACAAGCCGTTCTGAGGTACCAGGTATTGATCCATACATGATCCATACATATTGATCCATACATTGATCCACACATATTAGTACCTGTTGCAGCCCCCATGGGCGGCAATGCAGGAGTTGACTCTGGCACCCAGTCAGTCGTACAGATGGCTAATATTGTACTGGGATACATTATGCCATACCTGCTCGACCTGTTCACATAGTTCTGCAAGAGTTGTTGGTTGATGAGTCACTTCTCATTCCACCATATGCTCGATTGGAGACAAGCCTGGAAATTGTGATGGCCAGGGAAGTTACTGCACATCTAGCAGAACATGTTGAGTTTTACAGGTAGTGTGTGGCCAAGCATTGTCCTGTTGGAACAACACACCACCTTCTTGTTGCAAGAATGCCAAAAGAAAGGGTCTAACAACATTCTGCACATACCGAGCGAGCGCTGGTTAGCATCCCCTCCAGAAACACCAAAGGTGAATGAGGGTCTTAGTGTATCGCAGCCCAGATCATAAGGCCTGTGGTGGGGCCAGTGTGTCTTGGACAAATGCATTTTATGAGACAGTGTTCACCACATGTACCTCATATGCACAAACGACCATCACTTGCATGCAGGCAGAATCTGCTTTCATCACTGGAGATCATGGCGCACCATTCCATCTTCCAAGTGATCCTCAGACAGCACCAGTCGAGATGAGTATATAGATGGTGTGGTGGGAGTGGCAGACAGGTTACAGGTGTGCATTCCCATAGGTCCACTGTTAATAACTGGTTAGCAACAGTGTAACTGGTTTGCAACAGCTCATGCTGACGTATCTGGGCCAACAAGCCCTCTTATCTGTGCTGTGGTAGCTGTATAGTCTGCAGTTTTTGCCCTTACAGTGCAAAAATCTTGGTGGATGTCTGTGCTACATCGACACGCAGAGGCTTATCTACGAGTGTGAGAATGTCCGTGTGAACACTGACACAACCAGCATCATTGCACAACTGATGCAGCATGTTCAGCTTGTGTGTAAATTCTCCAAAAAGACTGTTCTGCTGGTTGGGAGGCCACAATTTGACCTTTTTAATCTCAATCACTTGGCTTTAGGAAGCATGAATGCATCTCCAAGGCATGGTTGTCTGCTTGCTTCAGACATTTGTGCCACACTGAGCCTTCTGGCTGTGAGCTTCTCTGTTAAAGGGTAGACACAGATGGCACTCTGGTAGCTACGTCACTATGCTATTATCTGTTGGCTGATGATGTTGAAACTATTAAGAGTATGTCTGCTATCCCCCAGGTGGCATATGCTGTTACTGGATCAAAATTGACATCATCTTTCCAGATGTAATGCCATGTATTTTGTGTGGTTGTGATGAAATGCCACTCATTTGCATATCCTAGCTTGTAGTACACTTTATACCATTTTGAGATTCATGTGTGTTGCCTTCATGGTGTTTCAGTTTCAATAGTCAGCAGTGTAGAAACATTCATGGGATATTATAAGATTTCCTTTGGTGCAGTGGTGATTTTGGTGCTGTCCCAGTTAAGGTTGATGCAAACCTCTGCAGAATAGTCAAAAATAATGCTTCCATCTTGTTCATTTCACTTCTTCTAGTTTGGTTTCAGAAAAAGGAGCACTCAGGCTCCCTTACAAGAAAGAAACTGTCACTAGGAGACACACTTTCCAAACCCCATTCACACAAATTAATCCCTGCTGTAGTATACTTTTCATCTATGTAGCTTGCTGAGATTACATTCTGTTCAACAGAACAATGATATTGTAATACACACTGAAGAATGCAGCCTTATTATATTGTAGGTCATTCAGTTCAACTGCAGCAAGGGTTTGTATCAAAGTGTCAGGCATCTGAAAGCAGGACATGTTTTCTAGAAAAGAAACTGATCTTTGCTTTTAATATTGTGATTGGTATATAAATAAAAATCTTTTGCAAGAATATTTTGCTGTAATATGTATAACTTTCATTTGTCATTTCCATTGTGAATTTCCACTATTATAATATTGGTGATCTTTCGTTGAATATGTGCTCAATTTGATCATATGGAGATAAATTTCAGATCATCATTTTCAGGAGTTGTCACACCCACAGTCAATTTAAAAAATATGATATATATATTTTTTGTGTTTACCCATGAATTAGTAGGTAACCCTTAATTGTCTGAGATATAACATTTTCAAACTCATAAGCAGTGACAATTTCAGCCCCCCCCCCCCCCCCCCCACGCCCCCCTCTTCTCTTCTGCCTCCTCTTCCTCAGTTTTTTATTGGATTCCATGAATGCAAATGAACAGCAGCAGTGCTTACTGGTTTGCATCAGATGAATGTGCTTACTGGTTTGCATCAGATGAATAGATACTGGAAAAACAAAATACAACAACTTGAACAAAGTTGTGAACTTCAAAGACCAGTTAGTTTATTTCATAAAAGCATCAGAGGCAATGTAAGTAAAATGTATGAATTTATAATATTTGTGGTGATGCAACTAACTGAATGCTAAAACAATCATTAAAAAGTGGAATATCTTTTGTTCTATTGTCTCTCCCATCCTGACTTTTTCTGTGACTGGCAACCTATAGTTTTGTGTTCTGAGAAGCAGCAATTGAATTATGATAAAACGTGTTATCACATTATTAACAAGTACTTACTGCACTCATTACAAATCAATATTTACCACAAATTCACACAAAAAAGAAAGGGTAATTGGACTGTCTACAGATGTGTTGTATCCTTATCAGAATGTAACATTGGAATCATTGAAATCAATCGGGTGTATGTTGATGAATAAAATTCAGTATCATACTGTGGTAGAAATAGATAAGAGGAAAAGGGGGGAGTGATTATTTACAGAAAGATTAGAGTTCACTCAAAGACCTTTCAGGTTAAGGAATATTGTGTCTAACAGCTCTTTGAATTCTGTGCTGCAATAATGCAGAAAGAAACAGATAAGCCAGTAGAACTGTCAGTTTGTGGGCCAATAGTTCCTTAACTTCATCTACTTTTGTGACCATCAATCCTGATGTTAAGTTTCTTGCTGTTCTCATTTCTGCTATTTCTCATTACTTTCGTCTTTCTTTGATTTGTTCTCAATCCATATTCTGTACTCATTAAACTGTTAATTCCATTCAGCAGATCATGTAATTCTTCTTCACTTTCACTTAGGATAGCAATGTCATCAGCAAATTGTATCATTGATATCCTTTCATTTTTAATTTTAATTCAACTCCTGAACTTTTCTTCTATTTCCATCATTGCTTCTTGTGAAAGACTACATCCCAGTCTCACGCCCTTTTTAATCTGAGCACTTTGTTCTTGGTTGTCCACTCTTATTATTCTCTCTTGGCTCTTGTACATATTGTATATTACCCATTCCTCTCTACAGCTTACCCCTATTTTACTCAGAATTTTGAACATCTTGCACTATTTTACATTGTTGAACACTTTTTCCAGGTTGACAAATCCTATGAACATGTCTTGGTTTTTCTTTAGTCTTGCTTCCATTATCAGTCACAATGTCAGAATTGCCTCTCTGTTGCCCTTATGTTTCCTAAATCCAAACTTAATTGTCATCTAGCACATCCTCAATTTTGTTTTCCATTGTTCTTTATATTATTCTTGTCAGCAACTTGGATGCTTGAGCTGTTAAGCTAATTGTGTGATAATTCTCACACTTGTCAGCTCTTGCAATCTTTGGAATTGTGTGGACGATATTTTCCTGAAAGTCAGACGGTATGTTGCCAGACTAGAATAGAATATTTTTATTAGCCTTTCAGTATTTTTCATACAATTGGCTTCGTCAAAGTTTACAGAGGGTTTTCGTTTCAGTACGATATTCAAATAGTTACAGAAAGGGGAGCAAAGGAACTAAAGACCTTTTCTTCAGCATTATGTAAAATAATGTTTTATACAGTAATTAAATACACACATAAGAAAAGAATCACAGTAAATACCTAGCTTATATAATATCAAAACATTTTCTTCATAACTTAGGTAAAACATATATTTTGATGATTAGTTTCTAAGAATTCTTCAGTTGTATAGAATTCATTGTTTTTTAGCCAGGTTTGCAATGTATTCTTATATTTATTTAGTGGTACTGTATGAGCTGAGCATGGTAACTTATTGAAAAATTATATGCTTAAGTACTTATAGTTATTATGGACTACAGCAAGTCTTGTGGAAGGCAAGTCCAGCAGGTGACTGTTTCTTGTACTGTGTGCATGCACATCACATCTCATGTTCAATTTTTTCAGATTTTCTCTGGCATATATTAGACAGTTATATATGTACATGCTTGGCACTGTCATTACGCCAAGAGATTTAAAATAATCTCTGCAGGACTCTCTGGGTGCTAACCCCTCCATACACCTAATTGCTTTCTTCTGCCATCTGAAAATACATTCAGCCCCTGGGGAGTTACCCCAAAGCAATATTCCATATTCCATATTGCAGTTGGGAATGAAAAAAGCATAGTATGAGTGGAGTAGCAATTGCTTGCTCACACTGTTTCTTAATTTATGCAATAAGAAAAGTACTCATGCTAATTTACTACATAGATAATTGGTGTGTCCTTCCCATGAGAGCTTTTGGTCTATGATTAGTCCAAGTAGTTTCACTGTTTTGTTTTCATTTTAGTTACTTTGAGATTAAATATTATTTCTTCTGTTTTTGTTTGATTTATGCACAGCTGGTTAGCCTGACGCCAGTAATTAGCCATTTGTATCATTTCTCATTTTTGTCCAGTACACTCTGCAAGTTCTCTCCTGTACTTATTAATGTCATATCGTCAGCATATAGTATGTTCTTACACGGAATGTAATTCGAGAAGTCATTAACATAGACAATGAACAGAAAAGGTCCAAGAACAGAGCCTTGGGGTATTCCTCTTTCTATATGGAGTATTTCTGACCTCTGCTTATTTGCATATACAAGTTGTAACCTATTGCTTAGATAATATCTGAATAGTCGGAGTGTGTCATCTTCAATGCCATAGTATTTTAACTTTTTGATGAGTATGTCATGTGACGCCGAGTCAAAAGCTTTACTTAGGTCAATAAGTGTTCCAGACATTGATACCCTTTTTTCATACCCTTCATAAACATTGCTTACCAAAGCTTCTACTGCTTTTACAGTTGATAGGTGTGACCTGAAGCCAAACTGTTGTTCATTTAAAATTTTGTTGGTTTCAAAATACCTGTATATCTGCTTATGCACACAATTTTCTAGTAACTTGGATATGATTGGTACTATTGAAATGGGTCTGTAGTTATTTGGGAGGTTTCTTTCACCTTTTTTATACACAGGTAATGTAACAGTGAGCTTGAGACAGTCAGGGAATATTCCTTCATCAAGTACTCTGTTTGATAGTGAGAGAAGTGGCATTTCAATTTCTTTTGCTATACATTTAATAATGAGATTACTGAGTCCATAATAATCTTCTGTTTTGGAATTACTTAATTTGTTTATTGACTTATGAATATCATTTAATGTGATTTGGGTCCAAGTGAACTTCTCACTTCTTGTCTGTTTTGCACAAGTGAGCAATGCTTCTGCATCAGGGGCAGAATTGATGGGTGGGGTGGTGACACTATTTACAAAATATTCATTGAGAATATTGCAGTCAATAGGGATACTCCTTTCTTTAAATGTATTATTAATTTCCCTTTTAATGACAGTCCAGGCAGCTTTACATTTATTTTTAGAATTTAAAATATATTCATCATTTGCACAGCACTTAGCATTTTTTATTTTTAATCTGTAAAGGTTTCTCATTTTAGTGTAATTTTCCTTGTCCCTATCACTGTTATGAGATTTGTCTTTCATAATCATCAGTAGTATTCTGAGTTTGTTAAGTTGTGGGGTCTACCACTTGTTAGTATTTTGCTGCTTATGAGTAATATTACTCTGGTATGTTTTGGTTACCAAGGGGCATGTCATTTCTACTATATGCTTGATCTCTGTCAGGAAAATGAAAAAACATTTATTAATCGTTTTCTTGTTATCCATTATATGAGTCCAATCCATTTCTTTTAACTGGTTTATCATTTTGTTTACATTGGAGTCACCTAGAATTCTATATGTCACTTCTCTCTCTGTAGAACTGAAGGCTGACTTTTCTATTTGAAGCCATAACCCTGCATGATCTGATATTCCTAATTCTATTACATCACATTGTATGGAGTCTCTTTGTACATTGCTTATTATGTTATCAAGGCATGCGTTCAGTCTAGTGGGTTTTTCATTGAGACAGTAATAGTTTAATGACTTCAGAGTGTTAATCATATGAATTACATTTTTTCTCTTTGCCCTTATATCTCTGTTAATTTCACCTACAATTACAATTCAATGCTGTTTATATTTTCACAACAACAATATTAAAGTATTAATTTTTTCTATAAATACTATCTCATCAGAGCCTGGGATTCGATAGATTGAAACACTTACAGTTTTCTGTTTGTGCATTACCACACTGGCTACTTCTATTGTAGCTTCAAGGCATATTCTACTAAGGTCTATAACTGAGTAATGCAATTCAAGGTTACTTTTGATATATATTGAGACCCCACCATGTGTAATACTTTTTCTGTAGTAGCTTGTAACTAACGAATATCCAAGAGGAACACACAAGTCTATTTCAGTGTCTTTAATCCAGTGTTCATTGATGCATAGAACACTGCAGTTGATTTTATCGATCCAGTATTGTAATTCATTGATTTTTCACCTAAGAGATTGTACATTTATATGAAGAAGGAGGAAACTGTCACTGATACATAATGGTATTCTACTTTCACAGAACCTTCTGTATTCATTTATTTTTGCTACGTGATCTAGGGTTGCACAATTATCTGAATGAATTAGACTGCTGCAGTTTCCACTTAATGTGGTTTCTAACTTTCCTTTGTCTGTAATGTTGTTTTCTCTAAAAAAATGAGGTGTACAGTCATGCTCTGTGGGACTGTCTTTTAAGACAAGGCTGCTGCGTGCTCGTATTTCATTTACAACTTTGTGTATCTCCTGACACAAAAATGTTTTCCCATGGTAATTTAGATGCTCACCATGTTAAGTGTGCAAATTTCTTTCAAGTCTGCTAATATCCACTACATTGCATTTAGCATAAATGGAACATAGTTGTTTGATTTTAATATTTGTTTTATGGATCTCTTTGTTAACACATGAATTATAGATCAAGTCATGTCTATGAGGTATTGTCACAACAATAGTGTTTTCCACCTTACTTACATCTAAAAATTTTTTTCAAAACTGTTATACACTCTTTGGCTTCATTGTGTGCTACATCATTGGCACCAGTCACACAAACAACAAAGTCACTGTCCCTTGTTGTATTCTTGTGTTCTGAGATGCCTTCAACAATATTTTCTGTCCTCGCACCAGGTTTTACGATGCCAGTTGCACGAAGATCCGTATTCACATCCTGTAGAATATTTGCTAGCTTTCTTCCATGGCTGTCCGCTAGAAAAAGCACATTGTGTTTCTTTGTTCGCTGTTTCTGGCTGTTGGCAATGCTTTTGCATACATACTACACAATGACATGAACAATCATTTTGTTGCCACTTCCCCCCTAATGATTTTAGAAATTCTGATGGAATGTTGTCTATCCCTTCTGCCTTATTCGATCTTAAGCCCTCCAAAACTCTCTTAAATTCTGATTATAACACTGGATCCCTTATCTCTTCTAAATCGACTCCTGTTTCTTCTTCTATCACATCAGACAAATCTTCCCCCTCAAAGAGGCCTTCAGTATTCTGTTTCCACCTGTCTGCTCTCTCCTCTGCATTTAACAGCAGAATTACAATTGCTCTCTTAATGTTACCACCATTGCTTTTAATTTCACCAAAGGTTCTTTTGACTTTCCGATATGCCGAGTCAGTCCTTCTGACAATCATTCCTTTTTTGATTTCTTCACATTTTCCATGCAGCCATTTTGTCTTTGCTTACATGCACTTCCTATTTATTTCATTCCTCAATGACTCATAAGTCTGTATTCCTGGATTTCCCTGAACAATTTTGTACTTCCTTCTTTCATCGATCAACTGAAGTATTTCTTCTGTTACCCATGATTTCTTCATAATTACCTTCTTTGTATCTATGTTTTTCTTCCCAGCTTCTGTGGTTGCCCTTTTTAGAGATGTCCATTCCTCTTCAACTGTACTGCCTACAGAGCTATTCCATGTTACTGTATCTATAACCTTAGAGAACTTCAAGTGTATCTTGTCATTACTTGGTACTTCCATATCCCACTTCTTTGCATATTGAGTCTTCCTGACTGATCTTCAGCCTACTCTTCATCACTACTACATTGTGATCTGAGTCTGTATCTGCTCCTGAGTATGCCTTACAATCCAGTATCTGATTTCGGAGTCTGTGTCTGCCCATGATGTAATCTAACTGAAATCTCCCCATGTCACCCAGCCTTGTACAAGTATACCTCCTCCTCTTGTGATTCTTGAACAGAGTTTCACTATTACCAGCTGAAATTTATTACTGAACTCAATTTGTCTTTCTCCTCTCTCATTTCTTGTCTCCTGTAACCTTTTCTTCTACTCCTTCGTCTACTACATTCCAGTCCCCATGACTATTAGATTTTTGTCCCCTGTACATACTGTCCTACCCTTTCAGTATTCTCATATACTTTCTGTATCTCTTCACCTTCATCTTGTGATGTCGGCATGCATACCTGAACTATCATTGTCAGTGTTGGTTTGCTGTCTATTCTGATAAGAACAACCCTATCACTGAATGAGGGTGACTTCTTATGCCACAAGTCTTTGGCTGCCAATGCTGATCATTAATGAAAATATAAGCGGTGGCAGTTTTCAGACCAGGGACCCGAAAACATTTTGATTACTAATCAAAGACACTACCCCTAGACCACAGATGCAGGCTTCACTACAGTGTCATTGTTTGAGGAGACTTTGATGTTGATTTTCTGTTAGATTTTTTTACAGAGATAAGTTCTCAATGAGGAGTGAAAGACGAGCTCGACAGCCATTAATAATTTGTTTTTAGACCCAACAACTTGTAGTTATTTAGCTGTGAAAGATTCTCAGTTGCATGTCTGATTATGATAATCAAATCTCTATGCATAGAAGGAAACGTTTGACTGATTCATTATGTCAGCATCTTCCAGCCCAAACTCCTATGGACAGAAACTTGAAATTTGGAGAGGATTTTGATCTTATACTGTAGGTATCGTTAAGTGCAGATTTTTTGAAATTAGCACTTAAGGAGGTGAAATATAGGATGAAATATTTTTTGAAAAATGTTACTATTAAGGAGATGTTGAAGCTAGAACTATGAAAATTGATGTTTGGTTTCTCAGTCAGAAATAAAAAAAATACATGTTTTGAAAATTCAAAAACTAATGGGGTGAATTAATGAGTGATTTTTTAAAAATTATTCATTATAAAGATCTACTAAGTATTTTCAAAGCTACATTTATGAAAACTGGTATTTGACTTATCTGTTAGAAATAAAAATAAAAAAAACTTGTTTCAAACAGTTGAAAATCCAGGATGGAATAATGACAATATTATGAAAAGAATACATGCCATACAGAGGAGATGTTGAAAATCACAGTCAGGCACAACAAAAAGACTGCTATACATTTGAGCTTTCAGGCAAAAGGCCTTCTTTTGGGGTAGGGAACAGACACACACACATTCATGCAAGCACTGCTCTCACACATATGAAGACTGTCTCTTGCGACTGAGACTGGCCTCAGTTAAGCTAGTGTTAACATAACATATGCTGTTAAAGCTCAGATCGGATAAGAAAATAATTTATTACAGGCTCAAAAACCGTGACTTGCTTGGGGTTTTCAGAGAGAAATATCAGGAAGAATAATGGTAAGAGATTTATAAAACAGACTGTGCAGATGGAAAATTCAACTCCCTTAAACATATTCCTACAACATTCTAGTGTCTCATTTCCCCTAAAACGAAAAGCCTACATTTAAATGCAAGAAAGGAAAGGAGGTGGATGACTCCCAGTATTAAAGTATCCTGTGCTAGGAAGAGCAAGAGAGCTTAATCTAGTTCCACAGACAAGTTGTAGTAAGAGAGCTGGAACTCCATGATCAACAGTAAAATCATCTAGCATGTATTCTTGTAAAGATTAAACCACTAATAGAAGATAACTGTTATTTTAAATATCTGAAGAAGAATCAGCTTTTTTCATCTTAGCAGCTATCCTGTTAATTTAATAGTTTCATTTAGCTAACAAAAGCACAAGTATTATTAAACAATACAGAATAGTGATATTTGTTGATGCAGTATGCAGATTTAGTTTCTAAGACTTGGTTCCCTTTTGTTAATGTACGTAGTGATTCATTTCGCATCCCTTTAAAGTCTCCTCCCTAGTGGATTCATGAGAACATGATGTATTAATGAATAAACTATATGCTTTATCAGCCATCTATTCACCTAGTTGCATGATTTGCCAATCTCCATTTTACCTTCATTGCCCTCAGGAAAAATTACAGCTGTAGTTTCCCCTTGGTTTCAAGCCATTTGCAGTACCAGCACAGAAAGGCTGTTTTGGTTAATGTTATAAGGCCAGATCAGTCAGTCATCTAGATGTTTGTCTGGCCTCTCAACAGATACCGCTCCACTGTGTTTGCACCTACTGTACAGCTATCTGTATCGCTGAGGCACACAAGCCTCCCCACCAGTGGCAAGGTCCATGGTTCATGAAGGGAGGGATGGTACACACCTTCTATTCAGATAACTTATTACAGAATAGGCACTCAAATTTAGCATGATGAAATCACAGTACAAAATTATTTCCATAACATGGTATTGACAAATGGTAATTAAAGCAGAACCGAAACATAAATTTGGCTTAGCAGCACTAGGCTAAACAGCTGGCCAGCCTAACTATTTTCTTAATTTAGCTCCATTAGTGCAGTTTTTTCATTGCAAGTTAGCCATTTGTTTCAGTAGAGGTGTTACTTATAATACGCTGCTCCTGGTTCTTGGGTCAATGAGTACACCAAATGAGCAGACAGAATTACATGATCCCCTTCCTGTAACACTCAAGACACACATGAACAATATAAAAATTACAAATTATACGTATACAGAACAGACTACCTGAGATTAAAGGACCACTCATCCTCACTAGGTACAATAAACAACTTTAAATAAAGCTTTTACTACCATGTTACGGGAGTGACTTAAATCATATGAGATTTTGCAGGTTTGAAGAGGGCTCTCAATCAACATAACCCGACTTGGCCAAACAGCTCCTCTAATACGTCAAGGTCAGTTACAACCACATGTGAATCACTTAATAACCAACCCAAGATAACTAGGTCACTGATTCTACCATGCTTTTGTGAACATTTGCGTATCCAGGGCAGTGAGCACACACATGGCAAGATCACACAATGAATATCAATGTATAGATCAACAGTGGCCCCAAATAATAGACACTGCTAGCATGTGTCATTCACGAACCAACAAGATGTCATACACAGGCAGCCCTTGTGATCAATGATCAAAATTTACTCACAGGCAGCAAACTCGCCACCACAGCTGACATGGGGCTCTTCCAGGTACTCAAAATACCAAGCACATGTAAAAGTCCAGATGTCATGTCAGAACAAGTTTTTCACCGGGCAGTGTTCATTGGCCAAACAGCAACAATCGGCATTTTGGACCAGAACAGATTACTGTTTTAACATAGCTGCTGCCCAAGTGTTCTGCAGGCTACAAAGTCACTGCCCTTCCTCACAGCTTACTGCCTGCCCTGTTCATTACAGTCATGCTTAACTCAGCCGCCACAAGACAAGGTCACCACCAGTGGTGTTGCCAACCACAGGCACCTATCGATAGTGTGAGATATGGAAAAGAGTACCCAGCACAGCACAAATCTCCCTCCTTCCCCTTAAGCTTGAAAGGGGGTGGGCAGTGAGGAGGGGGGGGGGAGGGGTGAATGGCCAGACTGTGTCGCAGCATCCTGGTTGCACATGGCAACTTTAGGTTGATTCGCTTGGGCCCTTATAAGTTTTTGGGAAGATAGACAGTGAATGAGGAAGGTGATGAGGGAGATGGCTTTAACGAATCCATAAGGTTTTACAAATGTAGTTAGCATTTTCAAGGTGACTCTCTGGGCCCATGTGCTTTGTATCCAGAAATTTTTCAAAACACCATACGGCCCAACTGTAATTAGACTGGACACCTCCTCTGATCTTAGCAAGCAGCCTACCTTCTATGTGCCAACTGATCATTTTTCTTAGCAGCCTTTTACAATTTTTTTTAATATCTCAGGATCATTATCCTCTGGGAGTAAATCATTGACCCTTCATAAGTTGGAGAGGGTTGAGTTTATGTGAAGGTGAACATCAGGCTAGTATGAGTCAGCTTGTGGGTCTCATGAATCACAGTGTTCAAAGCTAATTTTAACCATCCATTTGATTGATCCCATTTGATCTGAAACTGTGAATGAAAGACTTTAAATTGTGGTTCACACACTTGGTGAGGGTCAGTTGAGGGTCGTTGGAGTTGTGGTCATGACGGAAGTCCCACTACTAAAACAGAACCTTTTGAATTCCTTTGATACATATGGCAGTACATTATCACTCACTAATACTCTGGGTGGACCAAACACAACAAATATCTAAGCCAGATGAGTTTTTTTCCTGCAGTACAGCATGCACAGATATGAAACTTCCTGGCACAGTAAAACTCTATGCTGGACGGAGACTTGAACTTGGGATTTTCACCTTTTGCAGGCAAGTTCTCTACCAACAGAGCTACCAAGAATGACTCACAACCCATCCTCACAACTTTACTTCTGCCACTACTGTATCTCCTACCTTTCAAACACTGCAGATGCTCTCCTGTGAAACTTGCAAGAGTAGCACTCCTGGTAGAAAGGATATTGTGGCAATATGGCTTACCCACAGCCTGGGGGATGTTTCCAGAATGTGATTTTCTAATTGACAGCAGCCAATATTTTTGTTCTCAAACTATAGCTGATAAACTATCTATCACATGCAGATATGTGCTAAGGTACGATTATTAGCCAATTGATAATTTCCACAATGAAAGGTTTTGCACTGTGACTATGAAGGAACTGCAGTTTTGGAACCGAACTGCTACAGGGCGTCGCTGTTGGTGGTATACAGATGAAATCATGACAACCCTAAGATTTGGCTTCTTTTGTTAAGGCAACCCTATATGTACATTTTTATAACTATCACACAAGGAAACTTGACAAAGGTAATTTACTCATACACACTTACCTGTTTACAACTGACAACCTTTCACTACTGCATGGTAAGAGGTAGATAACCTTAATTTGGTGTTTTATTGACATCTTTTACTATTGATTGGTGCTAATTTTCATTAAGAAACTGCTTGAGAGTCACTATTGAAAAAACTGAATTAAATAATTTTAATTAAAAATAACTTTGCAAAGATATGGGGTATCAACCTTAGCAAGTTTTGTTTCTTTGTACATCATTTTATACAAAACATACAATATATTGGGAAACTCAATGAGAAGGTCAATTTAAGTTAGGACTTAGACTATAATAATCACTTTCTAAAAAGCTGAACTTGTTGCTTAATTGTTCAGGTATACTTTCCTTGTCTTAAATAAGGTCTCATAATCTACATTTCTGAATGTCATATTTTCTTTTGATATTACAATTAACTTTAGAAGGCAAATTCTTGAAACAGTGCAAATACATTCTATAAAACAAGCAGAAAAAAGTAAATTACAAATGACTCCCAAAACAAAGCTTTATCAGATGTAAGTTTTAGATCTAATTTAAAACTCTTATTGCTGCAACTTTGTTTTTATACTATTGCAGAATTTCTGAAAATTTAATTGTAGCTTTTGCTATTCTATAGTACTTTGTTGTTAAATTACCTCCCAAATACTACACTTTAATACCTCTGTAGTATGTAATACTTTTTTATATTATGGTCTGGGATACAGAATCATATCTGATCCCAATGACAATTATCTGGACCTTGTAATTTGTAACCACACACTCTACAAAATCCTAAAATTCTGTAAATTTTAATTCTGGTAACTATTTTGTGTCAGCATAGATTTGTATCATTCAAAACATAGTTCATGAAATTATACTTCATTTCTATAAAAATTTTAGTGTTTGGCCACCATCTTCTACGTCACTCACCCTTATACACAGGGGTGACAAAAGTCATGGCATAATGACAAGCACACATATGGATAGTTGTTGTATTGCATATGAAAGATATAACAGGGCAGTGCATTCGATGAGATTTCATATGTACTCAGGTGACTCATGTGAAAAGGTTTCCAATGTGATAATGGCATTGTGGGAATTAATGGACTTTGAACATGAATTGGTAGTTGGAGCTAAATTTGGGGACAGTCATTTCAGAAATCACTAAGGAATCCAATATTCTGTGATCCACAGTGTCAAAGTGTGTGCTGAGAAGACCACATTTCAAGTATTACCTCTCACCATGGACAATACAGTAGCCATCAGCCTTTGCTTAATGACTGAGAGCACCGGCGGTTGTGTAGATTTGTTAGTATCAACAGAACACTCTGTTGAACATGTGACTAACATGTCCATTAGGACAGTGTGGCAGAATTTGGCATTAATGGGCTATGGTGACAGATGACCAACGTGAGTGCATTTGCTAACAGCATGACATCACTTGCAGTGCATCTCCTGTGCTTGTGATCATATTAGTTGGATCCTGCATGATTGAAAAACCATGGCCTGGACAGGTGAGTTCCAATATCTGTTGGAAAGAGTTGATGATAGGGCTTGAGTGTGGCACAGACCCCATGAAGCCATAGACCCAAGTCATCAACAAGGTACTGTGTGAGCATAATGGTGTGGCCTATACTTACATGAAATTGATTGAATCCTCTCATCCAACGTAACCAATCATTGACTGGAAATGGTTACGCTCATCTACTTGGAGACCATTTGCAGCCATTCAGAGATGTCATGTTCCTGAACAATTATGGAATTTTTACGGATGACAATGTGCCTTGTCACCAGCTCAGACTTGTTCATGATTGGTTTGAAGAACATTCTGGACAGTTTGAGCAAATGGTTTGGCCACTCATATTGTTTGACATGAATCCCATTGAAAATTGATGGTACATAACTGAGACATCAGTTCATGCACAAAATCCAGCACCAGAAATACTTTCGCTACTATGGATGGCTGTAGAGGCAGCATGACTCAATATTTCTGCAATGACTTGCTGAATCCATGCCAGGTCGAGTTGCTGCACTACGCCAGGTGAAAGGAGGTCTCACACAGTATTGGGAGGTATCCCATGACTTTTGTCACCTCATGTAAGTTCCCATTTTATTGTAAGTCATCCACAATTACTTCACTACATTTATGTATCTCATATAATGTGGACAAGTGAAACATAGTGACTTGTAGACTGTGATAATCATGCCAATACTGTTACATTACCGTCAAGTAAGTTCTCTGTCTCCAATGAAGCAGTAAGCAGAACTGCAATTTTATGTCAAAAAATGTGTTTGCTGTCTCTATATAATGAAAAAGATAGTTGCTACTCACCATATAGCGGAGAAGCTGAGTCGCATGAAGCCGCAACAAAAAGGCTGTCAGAAAGTTAAAAGGGCAGGATACAGATTAGCTGGCTGTTTTTCAAGGAGTTCTTTGCAGAGTGTGGCAGCAGCCATGTACGTAAAAGAAAGTATTCCATTTGAGTCCGTAGATGTATCATGGCACTGCACTGAACAGGCATTTGAATGTTGTGCAGGGGCAATTGAGTTCAGTGAAACTAAACTTCTAATTGTTGTGATTCATAGGTCCTTTAACTCTGACTTCAGAGCAGTTCTTGGTTCACTTTATAGAAAGTACCAAAATTTAGTTGTGTGTGGTGACTTCAATATTAATTTTATATGTGATTGTGCAAGAAAAAGGATGTTGGAAGACCTAACTTCAGATGGTGTGATGCAGATTGTGTATTTTCCAACCAGGCTGCAGGGGAATAGTAGCACAGCCATAGACAATATTTTTATTCATTCTTCATTACTGGCTGGACATTCTGTTAGTAAAAGGGTGGATGTCCTTTCAGACCATGATGCTCAAATTTTAACACTAAAATGTTTCTGTAATCAAACAAGTGTTGTATATAATTACAAACTATGTAGAAAAGCTAATCCAGTGGCAATAGAGAGGTTAGGGAACAAGAGTGGCAGGGTGTTTATAGTTCTGATAACACAGATGGCAAATATAACTCTTTCCGTAACACATCTCTCAAGCTCTTCGAAAGATGCTTTCCATTAGAACATTCTAAACAGGGTACTATCAGTAAAAGGCAGCCTGGGTGGCTGACTAGTGGGATAAAGATATCATGTAGAAAAAAGTGGGAATTATATCAAAATGTCAGAAGTAGTCACAATCAAGTTACAGTAGCCCATTACAAACAGTATAGTAAGAAACTTAAAAATGTCATTAGGAAGGCAAAGAGTATGTGGTACACAAACGTAATAATTCACAGGATAAAATTAAAACCATATGGTCAGTCATGAAGCAAGTGTCTGTGGTCAGCAGCATGAGCTCAATGATATAAAGTCAGTACGTAGTAAAAATGTTTCTGTTACTGATAAGTGAGATATATGTACAGTATTTAAAATCACTTTCTGGGCATTGCTGGTGAATTAAATAAAAACTTAGTTTCAACAGGGAATCATAGAACTCTCTTGGAAAATACCTTGATGTCTGAAATGCTCTTCTGTGATACTGACAATTGGGAGATTGAGTCAATAATTAAATCACTGAAGACTAAAGACTCTCACAGATATGATGATGGAGTAAGTAGCAGAATATTAAAGTATTGTGCTACACATGTTAGCCCTGTACTTAGCCAGGTTTGTAATTTTTTCTTTAAGAATGGTCAGTTTCCTGAACAATTAACATACTCAGTAGTAAAGGTGCTTTAAAAAAAGGGAGAAAGGGAGAATGTAGACAATTTCAGACCTATTTCTGTGTCATCAGTGTTTACTTAAGTTTTTGGAAAGACTGTGTATGTAAGGATAATTGATCATTTTATTTCACATAATTTGCTATCAGATGTACAATTCGGTTTTAGAAGTGGTTTAACAACTGAAAATGCTACATTCTCTTTTCTCTGTGGGATACTGGATGGATTAAACAAAAGATTCTGAATGCTAGGCATCTTTTTCATTTTAATTAAGGCATTTGATTGTGTTGATCATGAAATATTGCTCCAGAAGTTGGACCATTGTGGAATATGGGGAGTAGTTCACAGTTGGTTCACCTCTTACTTTAATAACAGACAGAAAAAGGTCATTCTCCACAGTGTTGAGAATGGCTAAGATGTAGGATCTGAGTGGGGGATAGTTAAATGGGTGTTGCCTTAGGGATCAGTACTGGGGCCATTCCTGTTCCTTATTTATAAAAATAATATGCCCTGTAGTATTATGGGTGTTTCTAAAATATTTCTGTTTGCTGATGACACTAGCTTGACAGTAAAGGATGTGTGCAATGTTGGCACAGTTTCAAATGGTGCACTTCAAGACATAAGTTCTTGGCTTGTAGAAAATAAACTAACGCTAAACCACAGTAAGACTCAGTTTATACAGTTTCTAACAAACAATTCAACAAAATCTGACTTTTAATTTTACAGAATGGGCATATGATTAGTGAAACCGAACAGTTCAAATTTCTAGATGTTACATTAGATAGTAAACTATTGTGGAAAGACCACTTTCAGGATCTTGTTCAAAGACTTAATGCTGCCATTTTTACTGTTCGAATGATATCTGAAGTGATAGTTCGACACGAAAAATAGTCTACTTTGCTTATTTTCATTCGATTATGACACGTGGTATTATATTTTGAGATAACTCATCCCAGTCTCAAAGGATATTTTTGGCTCAGAAACAGGCGGTTTGGGCAGTAAGTGGTATAAGTTCGCTAACCTCTTGTCGACCCCTGTTCATTAGATATTCTTTACTGTCGTTTTTTTGTTGTCAGTATCAGCTTATTCCCAAGAATTAGCAGCTTTCAATCAGTTAATACTAGAAATCCAGTCTGTATTTGGATCACACATCCTTCACTCTTGTGCAGAAAAGGACACAGTGTACTGCTGTTTCCATTTTTAATAAGCTACCACAAGAATTCAAACATCTTAGCTGTAATCAGCATGCTTTCAAATCCAAACTTAAGTGTTTTGCTCATGGGTCACCCCTTCTATTCTGTCAAGAAGTTCCTTGAAAAACTAAGCTGATTTCTGGGTTTTATTGCTGATTGTTTTTACTTAAAATTGTCCCTTTTTATGGGGGTTCATAAACATTTTATTCTATCTGTTACTACTTTTATGTTGTAATTTCATGTACTCACACATTCCGTGACATTGGAGATTTGCTCCTCAGTACGGTCCTACAGAACTGCAAGTGCAAAATAAAAAAAATTAAAAAAAGGCCTTTGTCTAAAATATACTCACACACACACACACACACACACACACACACACACACACGACCACAGTCTCTGGCAGCTGGACCCAGACAGTGAGCAGAGTCACATTGTGAGAGAGACAACTGGGTGGGGGTACGGAGGAGGCTGGGGCAGGGAGGAGCAGGGATAGCAGGGTAGAGGTGGGGGATGGAGAAATGCTACTGCAAGTGTTTAGGGACAAGGTGGAGAGTGGGGCAGATAGGTGCAGTCGGGAAGTTAGACAGAGGGTGGGGGAGAGATGGGGGGTAGTGGAGGAGGAGAGAAGTAAGAAGATGGGTGCATTGGTGGAATAGAGGGCCGTGTAGTGCTGGAATGGGAACAGGGAAGGGGGCTACATGGGTGAGGACAATGACTAACAAAGCTTGAGGCCAGGAGGGGTATGGGAACATAGGATATATTGCAGGGAGAGTTCCCACCTGCACAATTCAGAAAACCTGGTGCTGGTGGGAAGGATCCAGATGGCACAGGCTGTGAAGCAGGCATTGAAATGAAGGATGTTGTGTTGGGCAGCATGCTTGGCAACACGTTGGTGCAGTTGTTTCTTGGCCACAATTTGTCAGTGGCCATTCATGAGGACAGATGGCTTGTTGGTTGTCATGCCCAGTAGAATGCAGCACAGTGATTGCAGCTTTGCTTGTAGATCACATGACTGGTTTCACAGGTAGCCCTGCCTCTGATACGATAGCTGATGTCTGTGACCAATCTGTAGTAGGTGGTGATGGGAGGATGTATAGGACAGGTCTTGCATCTAGGTATATTACAGGGATATTAGCCATAAGGCAAGGGGTTGGGGCAGGGGTTGTGTAGGGGATTGGTGGGTGTTGTGGGAGGCATGGGAAGAATAGTGGATAGCACATTTCTCATTTCAGAGCATGGCGAGAAGTAGTTGATGTCCTGGCGGAGAATGTAATTTAGTTGCTTCAGTCCTGGGTGGTACTGAGTCACAAGGGGAAAGCTCCTCTGTGGCTGGATGGAGGGCTTTGGGAGGTGATTGGATGATGGGAAAGATAAGGCATGGGAGATCTGTTTTTGTGCAATGTTGGCAGGATAATTACGATCTGTAAAGGCCTCAGTGAAACCCTCGGTATCCTTTTCATTATATTGTTACATTGCATCCTGGATTTTCCATTGGCTGATTTTGCCTGACAGCTTTTCTTCCATCATAACACAGTGCTGTTTTCCTTTGTTACTATTTTCTAACGCATTACTATACTCAGTGTCCATCTTTCTTTCTTTTTCTTTCCTGTGTATCTCTTGTTGCCTTACAAACCAAACTGCATGCTCAACCATCTTGGCTGCACACAACAGACAGCTACAAGACCATGCTGATTGTTGGTGCAGCACTTCATGTCTCACATTACTCCTGCCACTATCATTAATCCTATACATTCATATTGATCACTCTCCCTATGTCACCCTTGCATTGCATGTTATTTCCTCCACCTTTTCTATCCCACACAAACTTGTAACTCATCCTACCAACCCCTCCTCACCCCTCATTCCTTCCCCTCTCTATTCCAGTTTCACCTAATCTAGTCACATCTGCTGTCCCCCTTCTTCACACTTATCCAACCACAGACCTGCAACCCACATCACAAATATTTTTGTTTTTTCTCATTGTGACTTCACACCAATTTCAGTTGGTTTTCATGTTTACCTATCAGCCTACTCCCTCAGATTTCATCTTGTTCCCCCCTTATTTCATTTATTTCATCCTTTTTGTAGTTTTTACCACATGTTTAATATATTTTTGCAAATTTTTGGATGCAATTGTACCTTTTTTAATGTATTTTACACGTTTTTTCCACCACTATGAATCCTTGCTCCTTACATCTGTATCAACACAGAAACATTTCCTTATCACTAGCCAGAACTCAGTCCCACATATGAGGTGTGATTGGAAAGTTTTAAGAATGGATTCGCTACTGCTTACTGGTTTGGTGAGCAGGTACACAGAGGGTGGGGAATGAGTCATTGCCTTGTCCTTGAACGCCCTCTGACAGGAAACTGTGTTTCCTTTATTCAGTTCATTGTGGCAGCTGGTTGAGTGTGGGTCTGTTAGGGCTTGTTGCCGGATTCTGTCTGCGTGAAAATGGATGTAAAAACGGAGCAACAAGTTTGTGTGAAATTTTGTTTTAAACTGAGAAATCAGCTTCTGAGACTTACAGATTATTAAAAACAGCATTTGGAGATAATTGCATGATCCAGTCAAATATTTCTGTGTGGTTCAACAGATTTAAAAATGGCCACAAATCATTTGAAGATGAATCACGGTCCGGCCGTCCTTCCACCTCAAAAATGAATGAAAATGTCGTGAAAGTTTGCAACTTAGTGTGCTCTGATTGTAGACTTACAATTAGGAAGATGATTGATGCACTTAATTTAAGTTTCTATGCAGTTCAGTTAATTTTAACTGAAGATCTGAACATGCGTTGAGTGTCCACAAAATTCATTCAAAAAGTGTTATCATGTGACCAGAGACAATACCGACTTTAAGTGTGCCTAGAACTGATTAATTGGACTAAAAATGACCCAGATTTGTTAAATAGGGTAATTACAGGTGATGAATCATGGATATATGGATATAATCCTGAAACCAAAGTGCAGTCTTCACAGTGGAAGACTCCAGGTTTTTTTTTTTATTCTACCGGTATTGCACAACATTAATTTACCCCTGGAGGACAGAAAATTAACCAGGAATACTACAAATGTGTCCTTGAGTGTTTGCATGAGAAGGTGTGAAAGAAAAGGCATTGTGGAAAGTCAGGAGTTGGGTGCTACAACATGACAATGCCCTGGCTCATCGTGCCTTCTCCATCGTTGAATTTTTGACCAAATTCAGAATTGCTGTGCTTCCACAAGCACCATAATCCCCTTATTTGGCCCCTGCATACTTTTACCTGTTTCCTAAACTGAAATTTTCACTGGAAGGGTAGTGCTTTGACTCAACTGAAGACATCCATGCAAATACGGAGAGTGCCCTTAACACACTTCAGGAAAAATTCCAAGAATGTTTCCAAAAGTGGAAACACCGCTGGAGTAGGTGTGTTCAGTCAGAAAGGGACTATTCTGAAGGAGATGCATCACAGTAGCATGTAAGTACCACCACTATATGATTACAAGCCCATTCTTAAAACTTTCGAATCACACCTCATACTGTTCCTGCATTGCTGCTTGACTCATGGGATCCCCCCGAATGGCCTTACCATTAAGTTACACATCTCCGTCTGCCACCTTCCTTCCACAATGACCACCTCCTGTTCAGATTCTACCATTTCTTATCCCTCAGCAACATAGTCCTGCAAAACCATATCAGTCATGTCCAATCCTCCTTGCAGTACCTTTTCTTCATCTGTAAAAATCTCCTGCCATGCAATCCCAAATTCCTGGATTCACACATTGAAAGTCTTGCCCTCCAGGAACTAGAGCAACACCACCTCAAAAAACTCTCCAACCTGCTCACTTCCTACTCCCACCTTGGACTACCACCATCCATCACCTCTACAACAACCTTCATACCTCCCCCTCAAAGCTGATGAACACTGTCTCGCAGACCCATTACGTTTACCCCAAGCTTGAAAACTGACTCCCACCATCACACAGAATCCAAAACTTAAACAGACCTGAAACACAGTCATGAACCTTCCCACCAAAGGCCTTACCCCGCAGAAGTATCAGTCCTTTCCAAGGGCACTCACATTTTGCCCCACTCACATGCAGGACTTGTTAAAGGCCTTCTCTCCCTCTCCCGGTCCCAGTGGAAATACTTTTTCACCACCAATCTGAGCAATCAGACTCAACCGAAGAGCAATGTTGAACCCTGCCTGACTCAGTTCACTACTCCATCCAACCGTGATCCACCCCCACTGCCTCCAAATCACCCCCTGTTAACTTTCCAGAATTTCCTAACCTCAAACCTTGCCCCACCATCATTCCTCAAATCCTTCAACATGCAAACTAACCTTACACCTGCCGAAAGATTTGCAATCCACCACCTGAAAACTGATCACAGCCTTATAATCCTACCTGCTGACAAAGGCTCCACCACTTTCGTTTTGAACTGCAAGGATTACCGGGGCAGAAGGACTCAGCCAGTTGTCAGATTCATCCACCTACAAACCTTGCCACAGTGACTCCATTCCAGAAATCCAGCAGGATCTCCAGTCTCTCCTCAAATCCTTAGGCTCATTCCACAACCTGTCCCTAGAGTCCATCTCTCTCCTCACCCCCTACTATTCCCCACACTCTTACCAAGCAAGGTGGCGCAGTGGCTAGCACACTGGACTCGCGTTCGGGAGGACGACGGTTCAATCCCGCGTCCGGCCATCCTGATTTAGGTTTTCCGTGATTTCCTTAAATTTCTCCAGGCAAATGCCAGGATGGTTCCTTTTAAAGGGCACGGCCGACTTCCTTCCTCTTCCTTCCCTAATCCGATGAGACCGATGACCTCGCTGTCTGGTCTCCTCCTCCAAAAACGACCCAACAACTCCCCACACTCTTACCTTCTACATGCTTCCTAAAGCCCATAAACCCAACCACCCAAGATGCCCCATTGTGTCTGGTTACTGTGCCCTACTCTCCTATGTAAAAGATACCAACATTTCCTCTACTGACTCTCCAAAGTTCCTCTTCCTTTACAACACAGTGCCCTGCTTGTCACTATTCACAGCACCTCCCTTTACACCAACATCCTTAATGTCCATGGCCTTACTGCTATTGAACACAACCTTTCTCAATGCCCAATGGATTCCAAACCAACCACCTACTTCCTAGTCGCTGTGACCAACTACATCCTCACCCAAAATTACTTCTCCTTTGAAGAAATTACCTACAAACAATCCGGGGTATGGCTATGAACACCTGCATGGCACCAACCTATGCCAACCCTTTCATGGGCCATCTAGATGAATCCTTCCTAAATACCCAGAATCTCAAACATCCAACTGGCTCAGATTCATTGATGACATCTGTGTGATTTGTGATCCGAATCGAGGGTGAGGATAACCTATTCACAATCCTCCAGAACCTCAACACCTTCTCCTCCATTCGCTTCAGCTGGTCCTTCCATACAGCCTAGCCTCCCGTGGCCGTTGCACCTGTGGTGACGAGTGGTTCCTCTCGAAATATACCAAGGGCCTCACTGAGGCCTTTACAGATCATAATTACTCTACCAACATTGCACAAAACAGATCTCCCTGCCTCACCTTTCCAGTCACCTAACACCTCCCAAAGCCCCACCATCCAGCCACAGACGAGCCACCCAGGACTGGAGCAACTGAATTACATTCTCCACCAGGGTTTTGACTACCTCTTGCTGTGTCCTGAAATGCGAAATGTCCTACCTACCACTATCCTACCCATTCATTCCATGGTGGTATTCAAATGCTCACAGAACCTACACAATATCCTCATCCATCTTTACACAACCCCTGCTCCCAACCCCTTGCCTCATGGCTCATATCCCTGTAACAGACCAGGATGCAAGACCTATTCCATACATCCTCCCACCACTACCTGCTACAGTCTGGTCACGAAGATCACCTATCCCATCAAAGGCAGGGCTACCTGTGAAACCAGTCATGTAATCTACAAGCTAAGCTGCAACCACTGTGCTGCCTTCTATGTGGGCATGACAGACAACCAACAAGCTGTCTGTCCACATGAGTGACCACTGACAAAATGTGGCCAAGAAAAACTGGACTACCCTATTGCTGAGCACACTGCCCAACATGGTGTCCTTCATGCTTCACACTCTGTTGCATCTGGATCCTTCCCATAAACACTAGCTTTTCTGAATTGTTCGAAGTGGGAACTCTCCCTGCAATATATCCTACGTTCTCACAACCCTCCTGGCCTCAACCTTCATCAGTCATTGTCCTCACGCATATAGCCCCTTCTAGTTCCCATTCCAGCATTACATGACCCTACCACTGATCTAATCTTTTACTTCTCCCCTTTTCCCATACCCTCTGTCTAACGTCCCGACTGAACCTAGCTGCTCCTCTCTCCACCTCGTCCCTGCATGCTACCAGCAGCACTTTACCATCCCCCACCCCTACCCTGCTATCCCTCCCCCTCCCTGCTGCAGCCACCTCCTCCTCCTTATCTGCACCCCCACGCCTCTCCCATAATGCACTACTGCTCGAAGTCTGGCTCCAGCTGCTAGAGGTGTGGTCGTGTGTGTGTGTGTGTGTGTGTGTGTGTGTTGTCTATTTTTGACAAAGGCCTTGTTGACCAAAAGCTAATTTTCCAACAGTCCTTTTGGTGTGCTTTTCTGCGAATCAGCATCTGTGCTACATGGTGAGTAGCAACTATTCTTTTCATTATATTATTACATTCCATCCTGGATTTTCCATTGTTTGTGTTTGCTGTATCTTTATTTTCCAAGATATGCACAGTTGTTCCACAACAGAATTGTTGTAAGTTTTTTTCCCTCAAGCTATTTACTGTGGGCTCACGAAAAAATTTATTACAACTTGTTACAGTTAAAGAGGAAAAAAGTTATCCCAACAGAGCTGCTGTATAATAAGTGGGGAGGATTATGTTTGAACCATAACGCCTTGAAGGTGATGCTGGAAATAGGAGAGTTCACTGATGATGAAGTAGATGTTTTGAAATTTGTGGCAATTGCAGCTGGCCATCTCACACATGTAAGTTATGAACAATGCATCATAATAAAATTGTGTGAAGTCTTTTCAAATATTTATTTTAAATGTTTCTTTTTGCAGAACCTGAAACAAACAATGATAGTCATATGTGAAATACTGACTGAAGAACCTGAAGGTGGGTCAGCTATGATTCCATTCTCAACATTTTGTGACCTTTATACATATCTTGCAAAAAAAGACTGTGGGCCACCATCTGCCCATAAACCTGATGTCAAGGAAACAATTCAAGCAGAAGAGGAATCAGATGAAACTGAAGCTGAGGACAAATTTCATAAACAACATGCAGAGGACATAATCGCCGGTATTGTAGGGACTGTTGTATCTGTTCCAGGAGATGAAGAACAAACAACAGAAAATGTTACTGGAGCAGATGTTCAAGGAGAAGGTGAGCAGGAACAGAGCCCAGAGTTATCAGAAACAACCATTGGTGAACTGCAAATGTCTGGCAGTAAAGATCTTGAAGATACAGCAGAAGTTCATGAAGAGAGTGTTCAGATAACAGAAACAAAAGGAGAAAATGGTATGGATAATATGCATCCAGATAAAGAAAGCTGTCCTGTAGGAGTTGAGAGGACTACTTCAGTGAAATTTAAGGAACCGGTACATGCAGGCAGTATAAAAACAGAGGAAGACGTTTCATTATTATCTGATGAGTCCAGTTCTGCCACAGTGCCAGAAGAAAAGAGTTCTGCACCTGAAGAAAAGAGTTCTGAACCAGAAGAAAAGAGTTCTGAAAAGATTGCAAAAGAAACTGTTAAAGAAGTTGTACATAGAGCAGAAGTTGCTGCTGAAGCAAATCAAGCCGAAATTACAGCTGCCCAATTTGTGATTAAGGTTAAGTCGGAAACAGTGTCAAGGAAAGTTCGTACGCAACGGAAAGCACCCAAGAAGACACTGAAACCCTCCCACATGCATCATGAAGTACCTGGCATTGGGCCTCCAGTCTCAGATGAACAAATAGACAAAGTTATTACATATTTGCATTACTGGTCTGCACGACAAGAAGGAATGATTATGCCACGCAACATAAATCATTTCCTTTGCCCATCACTTGATCCTCCTCCTCCTCCAGAATTTATAGAGGCATCGCTACCAACGTGCGTCTGTGGCATAGGAAACCCAATGGCCTCTGAGTGCCATTGCACAGCTGCTTCTGACAACTAATTAATTTAAAACCATCAGTGTTAGTGGGCATGTGCATGCTCACCAGTAATTACTTCTAACAGTGCTTTTTACCAGTGATATTGTCATTTCAGTACTGTAGTTCTTCAAAAGTTCTTCATCTGCTGTTTCACTAGCAATTTTAGAGTAAATATGTTAAGCTTTGGTAGATTGATCATAAGGGTGTGAAGCTCACCATTGCCTTTGACTGCTATCATACACCCAGCACAATATTGACCACAATGCTCATCACCTCCTACAAACTTAAGCAAATTATCTTTCATTATTTTCAAATAATTTACACAGTGATAAGCTCTTTGCTATTACATGTACAACAAAAGAACCTAAGGTAATAAATAGCCTGATATTCAACAGAGAGTCCCTCTTTAAAAATTTTTTGGATGTAACTGCTTGCAGCAAAACAATGTTTGAATTTTACACCAAATCACACACTTCAACAGTGTTCACCATTTTGCCAGGTGGATCATGCTTCTATTCCTTCAACTTCTGCTCTATGGTGTATTACCAGTAAATTTTACTCTCACTTAAGAAAAATAGTGGCTTACTGTTTGTCAACAGTAAGAAGACAGTTTTTACTGGTGTTACTTGTGGAGAAGAAAATCGGCACTAGTTGGAAAATATTTATTTGTCTCCAAGCACTGCCAGTGTTTCTGTATGTATCACCTTTGCTTCCATGTAAGCACAAAACGGGGAAAAATTGTGCCAGCACTCATTGTGGGAAGAAGTTAACGCTACTGTCCCCTCACTGGTTGTCTCCCACTGGCAGTCCTAATGCAGGGGCAAGGCATACCTCCCACAGTTCCCGAAGGGCATCAAGTGAAGGGTAATCATATCATGTCAAACAGTATGTGTGATAAATCAGGAAATTAAGTCAAGGAGAACAAACATCCAGTATATATGCATAAACTAATTGGCAAGATCCTCATTTCAGGTACCTAAATCATATTCACAGGACTACGGAGAAAGGTATACTTCAGTCACCTGTTCCAGTAATGTTGCAAAGTGATTTTTAAAGAGCTCAGAATATACTTTTGTATCCTTTTCAGTTTCTGATAGAGCTAAAAAGTAAGACAAATGAGAATATCAGAAAGGATGTCCACATCTACATCCATACTCTGCAAACAAGTGTGAAGTGCATGCAAGTGTGTACTGTCCATTGTACAATGAATTATGGTTTCCTTTTCATTCCATTTGCATATGCAGGATAACTACTTAAATGATTCTGTACATAGTGTAGCTAGACTGATCCTGTCTTCACAGTCTCTGTGGGAGAGCTCTGTAAGGAACTGTAGTATTACCATAAATTACTCATTTAATCTACTACTTCAAAGATAGTAAGTAGGCTTTCGTGGGTTAGTTGATGTGTTTCTTTAAGTGTCTGACAGTTCAAGTTTTTTTCATAATTTTTCCAAGTCAAACAAACCTTCTATATCACCTGTTAGTTCTCTTTAGTGCAGGTCCTATACCCTTAACCAGTATTATAGCATAAGGCACAAGAGTGTTTTGTTAACAATCTTCTTTTAGACAGACTGCATTTTTCCAGTACTCTATGAATTAACTGGAGTCTGTCAGCTGTTTTATCTATGAGTGACCCTGTGTGATTATTCCATTCCATAGCCTCAACAATTGTTACACCCAGATATAGGCATAAGTTGACTGATTCCATTTGTGAATCACTGATATTGTAGTAACAGGGTACTACAGTTTTGTGAAGTGCACTATTTTACAGTTATGAACATTTAAAGTAAGCTGCCAATCTTTAGACCACTTTAAAATATTATCAAGATCTCATTGAATATTTGTACAGCTTTTTTTCAGGTTGTACTTTGTTAAAGGTATCTGCATCGCCTGAAAAAAAGTCTATGGTTGCTACAAACGATTTTTATGAATATATTTACATCTAAGATTACTATCAGTATTGTTTGCCAGGTGGTGGTGTTGGTGGTGGCAGAGGAGGATGATTTGGGGCAGGAGACCAAACAGCAAGGTCATCTGTTCCATTGGATTAGGGAAGGAAGTCTGCCGTGCCCTTTCAAAGGAACCACCCGGCATTTGCCTCAAGTGATTTAGGAAAATCATGGAAAACCTAAACCATGTCTGCCAGGTCATTAATATACAACATGAACAGCAAGGATCCCAACACACTTCCTTGGGCCACACCTGAAGTTACTTCTACATCTGCTGATGCCTCTCCATTTAATGTAACATGGTGTGTGCCAGTTGGCCATCAAAAAACCTTCAGTCCAGTTACAAATTTTGTTTGATAGCCCATATGACTGTACTTTTGTTAGTAAGTGTTAGTATGGTAATGACCCAAATGCTTTTTAGAAATAAAATACACTGTGCATACCATATTGTCTTGATCCATGACACCCAGAAAGTCATGTGAGAAAAATGAGGGTTGGATTTTGTATGTCTTCAGACTCCATGCTGATTGTTGCGGAGGAGGACAGTCTGTTCATGATAGCTAATTACATCTGAGCTCAGAATATGTTCTAAGATTCAGTAACATATGGGTGTCAGTGATATTGGATGATAGTATTGTGGTCACTTCTACTACCCCTGTTGTACATAGGTGTGACCTGCTCTTTCTTCCAGATATGGGGCACACTTTTTTGGACAAGGGATCTATTGAATTTTATGCTTAAAATAGGGACTAAGCCAGCTGAAAATTCTGTGTAGAATGTGCCAGGCATTTCATTGGTCCCTAGGGCCTTGCTCAGTTTTGTAAGAGACTGCGACAAAAAAGAGGAAAACAAGTAATCTGCTTAAGGGCATAATGAGGTGTCAACAAGTGTAAAACACAGAATCTGATGGTATTTCCAAAGGGCCCTTGGATCTTCTTCAATTGTAGTGATTAGTGATTTCAGCTATTTCTCAATGACATCAATACTGGTGTCCATATCAGTCACTTTTACAGTGGCGCGAGAGTTAAACTGAGACAGTACTTTCAAAGTAAAATTTGGGAACAGTTTAGCATTTCTGATTGTGCTTTTTTACCATCAGTTATTGTTTCTGTTCCATTCATAAGCATCTGGCACTAACTTAGGTGCTGATGACAGTCTTTACATATGACCAGAATTTCTTTGGGTTTTGTGAGATAGTCTTCAATAACACTCTGTTCACTGTAATCTTTGAAAGTTTCATCCATTGGCCTGCTGACAGCCAAACATGTTTAATTTAGCATTTATCTACATCCTTTTTTTAAAAATTACACCTATTGTGCAGTAGTCTCTGCTGCTTTACAAATGCTGTATACCACAGTGTGTTTTCTGCCTAAGTTCAAGCCATGTTTCCTCCATGTGCTCCTGCCCAGAATCAAATGTTACAAATCCTTCCTCAACATATGATACTACCACCACTTTATCTAGTTTGTTTCCTTTGCATTTGGGAATGAGTCTGGCGCTGGATAGGAAATAATTCAAAATCTCTGCACAATATACTGAGTCTCTTGCTTATCATGTTGACTGCCAGGAAGTGGCAGTGCAGCAGAGCCACCTGCTGTGGCTGCCAGTGGCCACAAGGTAGCAAACATGTTACATAATGTAACATGCAGCATCAGTTTCTGTTTATCTAATCCAATGAATACAATACCTCCATTTTCATTGGATTAGCCTTTAGATGCATATATTTACTTAAAAATCTCACTGCTCTCAGTTTAAACTTTCTGTACCTAGTATTATGCAAGCTCCACTGAATTTTAGGAATACTTCAAACTCTAGGATTTTGTTACAAATGCTTCAGCTGTTGATCACTATGATTTTAAGCACCTCATCTGTTGAGGGAAAGGGTGTTTCCTTGGATCTTACACTAACACTTCCTGGTCAATATCTGGACAAGATGAAGAACCACCTGATTTTTAAATAAATAAATAAAAAAAAGAGGGAAAGAATCTGCCCAGCCTAGCTTATCACAAAACCTTCAATTGATACCATAACAATGGGTATTAGAATGAGAGTTTTATTGAGATTCTGTGGACAAGGCTGATCTTTTTTCTGTAGCTGGAATGGCTCAAGAATAAACCTAGAGCCCAAACTATGCAGATATGTTCAGAACAAATGAAGATGAAAAATATAGTTCAGGTATAATTCTGCTCCATGACATTTCCATACAAGATGCAACTGTGTTAGTTAAACCTTTTCTTTAGGTTTCCTTGCTGCCATTTCCCTATATAACAACATTCAGTATATACTACTCATCTACACTTGCTTCCCAAACTGTTACACAACAGGCCTCACAACAGATGAAGTGCGTTGCACAGGCTCAATTTCAGTGGAAGACAGCACAGCGAATTTGTTGGTTACAGGTGTAATACCCAAGTTCTCCTTGTTCCTTGCCTCTCCTGTACAGGGCTTCTAGACATGCCTTTGGCACACTACAAACGGTCAAGTTAATAGGTGGTCATGGACCCTGTACTGCCTACAGAGGAATCAGTTTCCATTGTAGAGGATAATATTTGAGTACCCTTGGTATTTCTGGTACTTGTGTTTCGGCATTTCATCCAACACACCCATTCAAAGCAGCTTCCAATCATTTGGCAACTTATGAATAGTAACAAACTCATCCAGTGGCTGATGTTTATTCTGAATCATAAACAAATAACTTTAAATTAAGCTTGTTGATTCACAAAATGAAGCTATCAATAAAATGATTTTGTATAACAAGAGAGAAACCTTGGATTAGATTTGCCAATTCCCTGAAGCTACTTTGAATTATCTGTCTTGAACTTTTGTTCTGTCAATGTCATGTTCACTAACAAACAAAAAACCAATGGAAAATTCTGACAAATACAGAAAATAAGCAGTGGTGTTGAAGGGGAAATTAAATGTAACACAATGCAACTCATTTATCTACAAATAAAGATGCATAGTGTAGTTCAGTTGCCATTCTGCTCAATGAGAATTTCATACAAGATGCTGCCATGAGAAACTGTAAGGCACTGTAACACTGTGTTTGCAGACAAGCAGGAAAAGAAAGTGGCCATGAAAAAAATGTTTCAATCATGGTAATTATATAAGAAAATACTCAGTATGTCTCCAGACATCTCTACAAAAATCTTTTCTTATCCATATTTGTTTTAATTTCTGAAAAAAAATTGAACTCCTAAGTAAAAGGAGGTTAACCAAGACTAATGATTACTTTACAATCTTACAAAAGTGAGCATTTGAACGCACTGATGAAACTGGATAAATAAATTAACAGTTCTATCTCACAGAGCGAGCAGTGTTATGCCAGAACAAATTACAGGCTCTGTACTTAAGGAGTTCACTATACGGTCTCAAAATGTACATCAGTATGTATGACTGTGATATCCAATATTGTACGGAACTGAGGAAGACCTGGAAGTGGTGAAGTGGTGTACTTCTGGAGCACAGCATTGCACAGAAGTGAAATGTGGGTCATTGGAAATCCAGAGAAGAAACTGGAAGCATCTGGAATGTGGTGCCATCAAAGACTTTTAAAAATAAGTGAATAGGTAAAGTGTGAAATGCAGTATTGGTGAAGAAAGGAATCTCTTGAAGTCCCTTATCAGAAGAAGAAACACAGTGTAGTTCAAGGTATACATCTATGTTTGTACTATAATGTGTTATGGAGAAACAGTATAACAGGATGAAAGTAAGGTTTTATGTTTACCAATGTTAGTTGTTTTTAACTATTGCTTGGTCAGTTACATTGGCAAAGTTTTGCAACTGATGGTTATTTTGTATTTTACCATTGCCATTTCCATTTATGATGTACTAAGCCCAAATGTATTACAACAATAAAGTTTTTAATGCAGCTCAGAGGTGTTCATTGCAACAATATGTCAGTCCTGTCATTATCACCACTTCTCCAAATAAGTTGCTTTCTGTTTTGTCTTCATTATACTATCAGTTTTGGCTCTGGAAGGAGAAAAATTCATATGTAATGCTATACTTAACATTTAAGTGTGATGCAGTCAAGCTGTGCCATCCTAGAGAAGCAGAAAGTAAACCATGTTCCACAGAAAATTGACCTGAACCGTGGCCACAGATATAACTGGAGGCTGCAATGATCTATTAGGGAGTATTAGTTTTATTCCAAGTAACATAATATTCAATTTTGCTGTGCTTTCTAAATGTATCTTTTCCGCACGTAGGAATAAATGTTGACACTGGGCCTGCCAAGACTGAAGTAACTACTTTGTTTTCACGTGGAGAGAAAAATGGCAAAAAAATGTTGATCATATTTGTAAGGAAATGCAATATGTTACAGCAACATGTAAATTATAGTTCACAATAATTTCACTGAAAGATTTTGTATCAGAGTTGGCTGTCACCACCACAACCTCATTACCATTGATGTCCTGACTGAAGTCCATTTATTCGTACATTAATAACCCACTGCTGCCATCAGATACAAATTGTCCAATTATCCTCCTGCAACACCCTATTCCTTGCACATCATCAGCCATTTGGCATCAACTGCACAATACAGGTTGTCTCCTGACTACTTTGTGCACTAAGTTGTTCTTATATGAACCTATGTTACTCCTGCATGTTTTCTGTCCTCCTTTACTAGGGTCACTGTGTCTTGAAAGTACATACCTACAAACAAATCTGCAGTATAATATTGAGCATTAGTATGTCCTCCCCAAATGCCTCTCTCTTCATGAGCTGCCTAGTAGAATCTTACCTACACTCTCAGATCGACACCTCATGTGATTCAGATTCATTGACACTACCTTTGTCATTCGCACAGAGTCCTAGTTCCTCTATAACCTCAAGAATTTTTGTTCAGCTAGTTTCACTAGTGACCTAACATCTTGGATGTTGACATCTGTCTGCTGGAGCTCTGTAACAGCCTTACCCCCCATCAATGAAACACCAAAAATGCTGCTACTCCGTCCACACTATAAATACCCTTCCTTTCAGTCTTACTGTCTGTGGCTGACATATCTGCTATCACAAGCAACACCTCTCCGGGTACGGTTAACGACATGCCAAGGCTTTCATAGATCTACACTAACTACCAAAAATGGTACATTAAGGGGGATAAGGGAGGGGAGGAGAGGAGAGGAGGGGAGGGGAGGGGGGTGAGTTAAGTTTGTCTTTCTTCTAACACTTCTTTAATCCCTGAGAGATGTAATGGAATTAATGCATAATATGTAAGCAATGGCTGAGAAATGAAAGAAGTTACATGCAACCACAATTGAACTTTTACACGACCTGAATACATGTTTCATGATTGGACTTATCCAATTTCAGAAAGTTGCCTATAGGTTAAACGCCTGTTGCATAGTGTGCATGTCCTTTGAATACATGATATCCTTCTCACACAACTTTTGTTATTTTGATTTATCACAGTAACTTATGTCAAACAGTATAATTTTATATTCACCTGTTCTAAACTTGTTCTTGACTTCTTATCTGTAAGGTTGATGCAATATTTTTGCATTACAAATCTGTCTTTGTTTGTGCATATAGTCACATACTGCATGACTGCAAGATTATCACAATGTAACCCATACGAACAGTTGTTCTAATTGGTAATCTATTGCCAGAAACAATATATGAGGCCAGACAATGAGTGTGGAGAGATACAGCAACTGTTGGAAAGTCATACTCACAGTGAAAGGAATACTAAACGCAGTGGCGACCAAATTAAGGTTTTATCACAATTCATTTAGATAACATGCGCAAATTTTACTTACAGGAACGGACAACTTCAATCATTCTACAATGGAAACAGTCTTCAGTCTTACCTTCCTTCCTTATTTCACTTTGTATCATCCCCACTTTTAGTAGGTTTGTTAATAATCACAAAAACACAACTGAAATCCGAGAACAAAGTTACATGTACTATTGCTTCATCAGGAAAGAGGGAAGGAGAGGGAAAGGCGAAAGGATGTGGGTTTTAAGGGAGAGGGTAAGGAGTCATTCCAATCCCGGGAGCGGAAAGACATTTTGTCTGCTTGTGTCTGTGTATGTGCGGATGGATATGTGTGTGTGTGCGCGTGAGTGTATACCTGTCCTTTTTCCCCCTAAGGTAAGTCTTTCCGCTCCCGGGATTGGAATGACTCCTTACCCTCTCCCTTAAAACCCACATCCTTTCGTCTTTCCCTCTCCTTCCCTCTTTCCTGATGAAGCAACTGTTTGTTGCGAAAGCTTGAATTTTGTGTGTATGGTTGAGTTTGTTTCTGTGTCTATCGACCTGCCAGCACTTTTGTTTGGTAAGTCTCATCATCTTTGTTTTTATATATATTTTTCCCACGTGGAATGTTTCTCTCTATTATATTTACATGTACTATTGTTACATTTGTTTGTACATAGTGCCATATTTCTGAATGCCAGTGTAATTAGGCTATGTTGGTACCCATATTAAAGAATGCTGCAGCAAAGTAAAGACAAAGGTGATGTCATCGAGGGAAATATACAAGAATAGCACTGTTAATATCAAAATAAATAGCCTTTAATATGAAAAAAGTTTATTACATATGTAAGTAAACTGCAAATTCTTGCAGTTCTCTCTCTCTCTCTCTCTCTCTCTCTCTCTCTCTCTCTCTCACACACACACACACACACACACACACACACGAATTAACAGTACATGTTATCTTTAGTTGTTAACATCCACCATCCCTACAATATTTACCAAAATAACTAAATGTGCACACATCACAGTTTTTGTCCCGGATACAAATTTCTCCCTTCCAGGGTGTTACAATTTTGTATATGTTTTATGCAAAATACCAAACTGCTGAGCAGCATCTTATTTACAATACAGCAGTGAATAACTTCAACTGTAATGACTCGGTATTTATGAAACAAAATACACATTTCTTCAGGAGTATTAAAAATTAAGTGGCATGATACATTGTGAATGCGACCATTATTTGCTTTCTATTCTGCTTATACAATGGGCTCTAGTCTTTGAATTGCAAGCATTTCATAGACAAAATTTTCAACTGAAAATGTGAAAAACTTTATGACCTATAAAGAAAGTTCAAAGCACATTTACTTGATACAAATGTAAATAATAATAAATTATCTTATAACTTTTAAAATGATACACATAAAAAATTTACAATAGCAGCAAGTAATTATGGACCACATAAACATTTATGATGGAGAACAATCAACACACGTTAAATACATCAATTTTTACAGTGCATGACCATTAATTTTGACCACCAATCCACACTGAAAGCTGTTTGTTTACAACAGGTTTGGTATTAGATCACTGCTATCTAAACGAATATGCAACTCCAGTATGTAATGTGATTTGAGATTGGAAAATCTGAAAGAGTGAATCACACAAATGTTATGCCATCAAATCTCTACAACATTACATGAAGACTAATTACAGAAGAGAGAGAGGAAAGTAACAAATTTCACTAAATATAATGCTGCACTAGTGATATCCAAGAAGAACAAAAATTGACCTGGGGTAATATCTGCCACATCCATTAAGAGCACTTTTTGTATTGGTATGTCAATTGACTTATGTTCCTAAAATGATGGCACAGATGCTAATGCTGTAAAGAACTTTTAATTGGATCACAGAGGACCGTATGAGGGTTTATAGCATACAAGGTATTATAAAATAATTACATGAACCCCACGATTTAAGATCCAAATATAAATCAACAGAATTATAATGTAATTCTTCATGCTTGTGGACTGTTCTAGATATCTTACAGAAATCACTCTCTTACCATAAGCTGTCATGAAAGCAAGAAAGAGGGCAACTAAGTTTGTGATAGATGGTCTCAACTCAATGGCCATGATACAAAAACTTTTGAAAAACTTTCAGTTCCATGGTTTGCTACAAAACACAATCCTTCAAATTCACTTAATGAAGAATTTAAACTAATGCCAATTTACGAAGTAACTGCAGTTCAGAATATAAATTAAATGATGAAATTAATCCGGCCAAGAATAACTAAAAAAAATTTAAAAATCAACAAAATTTAAATGAATGTACACAAAAACAAGAATTAAATATTTATATTTTAAAATACACAACCATGACAATAGTTCTTATTTTTAGCAATATCTGTTGTAAAAGAAACTAAACACAAGAAGAGAGAAAAAATTAAAGGCAACTACTGTCATCATCAGTTTCAACATGGTGAATTTCACAACTTAGCCTTTTAGAATGATGCATAACAGTTTAAAACTTAATATCTGAATGTTCTACTGGGAGAACAATTCAACTATTGTGGACCCAGTTTTTTGACAAATATTTTTGCACTGCTAGCGAAATGCGTACATTAGTAACAGAATTACGCATACACTAATGACAACACCCAAAATGATAGAATCTCTACGTTTCCTGAAGTTGATCCTCTGCACGAGGCTGCTGATCATTGGGAAGCGGTTGGATAAATCGTGCATCCTTGTCTGAAACTTCTTAAAAGCATGTCTCTGAGAAACTAAGTGTTCCCTCGTGTCCAAAGCAATTGAAATCTGCTCATCTATTAGACGATCAGAGCTGGAAGAAAAATTAATTTTATTACACTCTACGTAATTTGCAGGTGACTATGGCATCTTAATTTAATTACAGGGAGTAACAAAAATATATTTGTAGAACATATGATGGCTGTCACAGAGCATGCAGTAGAGTATTTTCATGCAAACAACTTAGTTACAGTTCTACAGGGGAAAAAATTCCAATGTAACATCAAGCTCAAAAGTGTTCAAACGACCTGAATTGAGTTTCACCTGATCCGTATGCAACCCACATAACACACCCGTCTTGTAAGTGGTCTGTTCTCTTTTCAGTACAGGTGTTTGACCATACAAAATGGTTACTGCAAGAGACTGCAAAAGGTAACTGTTCTGTATGGCTTTCAATCCAGATGCAAACTAATACCATGATAATGCAAATATCAGAAAATAAGTAATTAGACATGACACAATCATTAAACTTGTAAACTCAAATTTATTACAATAAATGACATTTCAAAAACCAACATTAACCTTGAAATTATATGCTGAAAATGTTGCAATGGACTAGGATCCCCCACTGTAATCCATCAACTATTGTTCATGTTAACTAACCACAAAAGATCTTAAATATGGCTTCAGTTGTAAGTAACAAAGCTGCATACTTTTAAAGTTGAAATAATGTGACTACAGTTTTGTGTTGGATGGAGATTTGAACTCACTGGATTGTTAACTAAGCAGAAACAAATGTTTAAAAAAAATCATAATTTTTCATGAGTAGTGAGATGACTGATATGACAAGATGAAAAAATTTTGCATTATTGGGATTCGATCCCAACACCTATCGTCATTGACTTCTAGTCACTGACAGACTTTGAAAATACGTTTACTTCACCAGCAGATGTCTAAACAGGAAATAACACAACCAAAAGTTCTATGTTGACTACACATATCATTATTGTTGACTAAACAAGGAAAGAGATTGAATATCATACACTTTTTCACCAGTAACCAGGAGTGGCATTTTTAAACCTGAAATGATAAGATGAAAAGTCTGTGTCTGACTGGTAGTCGAAACCAGCACCCATTGTTATTGTTGGCAAAGCATGGAGAAACATCAAAAAATTATAATAATTTGACACCTGTAGTTTGGTGCGCACATGCTACAACTTGAAACAACAGGATAGAAACTTTTGTGACACACCAGGATTTGAACTCACACATGTGCCAATCGTGGAGACCCTGAGTAGTTCGGTGTCATGAGCAAACAATGAAACATTGGAAATTTATTACCTCAAAAGGATCAAACCCAATGAAAAGGAGATTTGAGTGTGAGTCTAGGCCAGTATCAATATTTTCAATATTTAATGTTCCAGCACAAGAAGAAATAAGTGTTCTATGACCTTACATGATGACTGGCTCATTAATAAAAGAACTCTTGTACAAAAGCTTACTGGTGACATAGTTTCAACATGGCATGACTTCCACCACTGTCGTGGTTTAATCTACATCAACTCACTTTCTGTACGTAGCGATGGGACGCCACTTTTAGTGTGAAGTGGGAACCTTGGTGCAACTATACATTGGTCAACAAGCATTACCAGATGTGAAGAGGGGATGTTTCTGCTTGTTAAAGTGATTGTCTGATGTGAGAATTGGACCCAGACCTTAAGCATACATAGCTATAATCTTTCCAACAGACCACCAACCTACACAGAGCACTGGTTCACAATTGTATCGTAAAGAAGGATGATCCATGCTGAAAGAGAATCCAGATTCCCTTGAGGCTGATTACAAACTGCAAAATGTTCATTTCCTTGTTTGTTCACATCAATCTTCACTAGCTGCCTTGGCCACCTAATATGTGCTTTGGACTTTATTTTATAATCACTGAAATAAAATCACATAACAGCCAGCTGCATGAACTGGCATTGTGGTAGGATGCGGAAATTTGCGGAAATTTCTGCAGGTAGTGTTGCTGCTTACCACTTGCAATTCTGTACGTTCTTGTCACCTTGGTTCAACATATGTCCAGTTGCCTAGTAGGCAAAGGTCCACCATAGGCCTTGATAACTTGTTTAATGCAAGCGGGCATGGATGCATGTAAGGCACGAATGGTGTCCTGTAGTGTAGCCATCCATGTGGCATGCACCCATTGTTTCACCATATTCTAAACATTTTCGACTGGTGACAAGTCTGGTGATCTTGCGGACCAGGGCAAAAAACTGACATTCTGTAAAACCAAGAAGGCACATGTTTGTGAGCAACATGTGTTCAGTCATCACTGGCTTACTGAAAAATCGCATCTGGGGTGTTGTGCAGAAAGGGTATGGCCACAGGTTGCAGGATGTTATTCACATAGGTCATACTGGTCACAGTGCCCTGTACCCAAAAGAACTCTCACAACAATAAGACCTCGAATTGGCACTGTTTACCTCAAGCAAATGCAGTCACAGTGATACCACTTGCCTTTTCTGTGGTGAACCAAAATGCGGCCATCATTTTCAAACAAACTGAACCTGGATTCATACAAAAATGTTATGTGATGCCATTCCTGTCCACAGTGACATCGTTCCATGCACCATTGCCATGTAGCCTGTTTCTGTACATTCATCAAAGGTAGGCGGAGAACGGGACGACGTGCACGTAACCCATGCCATAATACATGGCAACAGACTCAACACTGATAGTGTACGATGTGTTACACTGTTCCAATGTTGCGCCAGAGCTGAGGAGGATGCTGATCTGTCCTCCAATGCCTTTAGGATTTGGCATTGATCTTCTCGGGGGATGGTCTGTGTGGTGCGACCTGACACATCTGGTCATGTTCTACGGCCTTTCGTGAACCATTCTGCACACACCCAATGCACTGCCAAAACACTTTGTTCCACATTAGCAGTAGTTTCTCAGAGGATGGATGCATGACATTCATCCCTCAAAGCTACCCACTCTTCTTTTATTGTATTTCTTTCCCCCATTCCTGTCAATCGTTCCCTTATGCTCTCCCTGAAACTCTCTACAACTTCTGGTTCTGTCAGTTTATCCAGGTCCCATCTCCTTAAATTCCCACCTTTCTTCAGTTTTAATCTACAGTTCATAATCAACAGATTGTGGTCAGAGTCCACATCTGCCCCTGGAAATGTCTTACAATTTAAATCCTGGTTCCTAAATTTCTGACTTACCATTATATAATCTATCTGAAACTTTCCAGTATCTCCAGGCCTTTTCCTTGTATACAACCTTCTTTCATGATTCTTGAACCAAGTGTTAGCTATGGTTAAGTTATGCTCTGTGCAAAGTTCTACCAGGCGGCTTCCTCTTTCATTTCTTACCCCCATTCCATATTCACCTACTACATTTCCTTCTCTTCCTTTTCCAACTATCGAACTCAAGTCACCCACGACTATTAAATTTTCTTCTCCCTTCACTATCTGAATAATTTCTTTTATCTCATCATACATTTCATCAGTCTCTTCATCATCTACAGAGCTAGTTGGCATATAAACTTGTACTACTGTGGTAGACGTGGGCTTTGTGTCTATCTTTGCCACAATAATGCGTTCACTGTGTTGTTTGTAGTAGCTTACCTGCACTCCTGTTTTTTTTTTAATTCATTATTAAACCTACTCCAGCATTACCCTTATTTGATTTTGTATTTATAACCCTGTATTCACCTGACCAGAAGCCTTGTTCCTCCTGCCACCAAACTTCACTCATTCCTACTATAACTTTAACCCATCTATTTTCCTTTTTAAATTTTCTAACCTACCTTCCCAATTAAGGGATCTGACATTCTACACTCTGATCCGTAGAACACCAGTTTTCATTCTCCGTGATAACAACTGAAAAATTCCTCACCTGAAAACATTTATACACTATACCTCTTTCCGAGGACACTTGTGATGAAGCAAGTAGGGATAATTTTAATTCCCCTCCTGTTTTGCCATCTGCCTCCTTAAATTCGTTTTTCCACTTTTAACAATTTACCATTAACATACATGAATATAATCTGCATTTCCATAAAAGAAAAATGTTGGCCCTCAGTTTCAAAGAATGTAACACCACATCTGATTTTGTGCTTAGTGTTAGGTATGTGATAGATTTTCTGATTTATTTTGACTATTCCTAGATACTATCTTTTGTTATAGGGCAGAATCAGTAATTGTTTCGTAACTTAAATTCTATTATTGACTTACAAACAAATATAAATTCTGTACTAATTATAAACATTTGGAAGACGAAATGCTTGTAGTCTTGAAGTATCTATTTAGCTCTATTTGAAAACATGTTAGCAAAACCAGGCCTTCATTAATTCCAGAATAATTAACAGTTTTGCAAAAAGTATTGATTGCATAACTATATATGTTAGTTACATCATTTAAACAAATAATTCGGCCTAAATCTTGCAGTAGAAGAAACTGTTAAAAGACGGAATTTTTCAATTTATTCAGTTAATTTAATGAGTTAAGTTGTAATTGTAATTTCTGAACATTAAACTTCAAACAATGTGTAGTTTCAGCACCTATTATTGTGGTGATGTACAAGGGCCAGTTTCTGGTCATGAGACAGTCAGTCCAGAGCCGAGTTTCAGATGAGAAAGCTGTGCTGCTTAGAACGACAACAATGCATCAACTTAGCAGTGAAATAAGTGTTACACCAATAGACCGTGTGTTAAAACACTGACAATGTCTGCTCCATATGTACATTTCTATTCTTCAAGAACTGTGAACTGTGAACTTTGTGGTTAGGTTTTTACTGCTCGTAGATGTTCAATAGTAAACTATTGTAGCAGTATGTGGAGGTTCCCTGCAAACTATTAACGAGGCACATCGAAATTTAAACAATAGTGCACTGGCCATATAACTGTGTATTATTGCGGGGGTTGCGAACAGTGAAATTAAAGTACTGTGAAATCAACTGTGCACCTGTCGGGTACATTATTTACAGTAGTCAGTGTCTGAATCGACAACCCGTTTTTCAGCCAGTGTAGCAACACAGCACACCGACACTGGGGACAACAAAAGAAGAAATAAATAAAGCAGGTGGAACCAATACATGCTCTCTGACCCAGATGCACTGCTGTTGACACGGACATGCATCATTTTGTTTGCAGTACAGCAGCCGACTGTTGGCTCCTCAACATGCTGCACGTTGGCATTGTTGCCGTGGTAGATGCCTTAGTCCATAGAACCACTGAACTGATCCATCCTGTCATCACTTACTACCCTGCTACTTGAAGTAACAACTTCTGACAGAATTCACCCACTGATTTATTTTTATGGGTATAAATTTATATTATTTGTAGTTTACTGGCTATGCTACCTTGAAAAATCTAGTTTAGTTGAGTGTGCTCCAAAAAACAGTCACTGGATCACATTTGACCTGCCTCACATTAATGGCTTCTGGGACAGTGTAATTAAATAAGCTATTGAAATAAAAACCATTGAAAGCTCTCTTATTAAAAATTACAGGCTACAGCTCACCACAGTGTGGGATCCAGCAGACGCATGATTGAAGTGGGTGCACTGAACACGGTGTCAATGAATGCCCATGTATGGTGATGCTGTAGGCACAACTAATGTCACAGCAGCAGCTAGTGTAAATAAGAGTGTATCTGCAGCTCATCAGCAGACACTTCACACGACAGTGGCCAAGGAGTACTTGGTCAGAAGATAGAGGCCTTTTTAAACACTTGATAAGACTGGAAGCCCAAGAACATTTTATTCAAAACTACCACAACAAAACTGTACATTCTTACAGCATAAGTTTAAATTGCCTGGGTTTCAATTATCGTCTTGTTTTCCTGTCCAACAAATTCAGGAAACCCAACAACAAGTTAAATAGTACAGGAAATTGGCCACAGAATATCCTTTGAAGAACAAAAAATTTGTCAGCTGACCAACAATAAACAAAAACGCAGTAGAAGAACAGAAAATGAAAATCATAGCTAAATGTATATATGTAGATGGAATCATAAAATTTAAGCTCAACACGAAGCCTATGTGGCAATACAGAATTAACAAGCTGATAAAAGTACAATGTATGACAGAGAATACAAACAATAAAAAAGGCCTTACAAGAATAGTGGGGAAATTATGGAAAACTAAGAGCAACACTAGCTGGATTACGGACATCATGGAATGTAAAAGAGACCTACATTTACAACAGAAGATTTCACAAGTGGACACTAGCGATCAAGAAATGGAGTGAGTACAAGTCTAATGTGGAGGACTGCACACACCAGAAATCCAGGTGCCACTGTTACATCAGAACAATAACACTTGCTTGCTTCCTTCCTTCCTTCCTGCTGTAGTTCCACGAGTATGACGAGTCTGAGAATGGTGGTGCTGCAGTCAATTCCTACTCATTGACTATTTCTCTCTTACCAAAGCATATAGAAGTACAGGGCTACTCATGATTTAATATGACCGATTTTCAGGGTCAGATGGCCCTAATGAAGCTGTGTTTTTTTGAGACTGTGGAGATGATACAAAATGAAAATTAAGTCATGTAGTGTATACAATTGTACATGTGCTCCATTCACTAAAAAGTTTGATGCTATAGTCCACGCTACAGATTAAAAACATTCACAGTTCATGCAATGCAAACAAACTGATTGCATTCTTATTTATTCCACCTTCACCACAAGAAAACATATATGCTCTATCAAACAAAAACTGGGCCCAGAGCAACATCTTTGTATGTCCCTGCGACCAAAATGTGTGCTATTTGTGATTCTTTTCAGCATGGCAACTTGCATTTTTCGAATAATAGCAAAGTGTGGAGCTCACCGTTCATTACTGTAACTTTCTCAAAAACTGCTGTAAATTTCAATAATTAATCATCATTTAGAGAAAACAATTCATTGTTGTTTCCCATACTGTTTTCACAAACTCAGCAATGTGCCAAAAGTGAGTGTATGTCAACATAATTGTTATACATTTTCTGAATAGAAATTAAATATTAAGATAAATTTACAGCAGTCTTTGAAAATTTTTTATTCATATTTATATACACATGCGCACACATACACACACAGATATAATTTATATTGACATATAGTAATTGTAGTAATCATCATGCCCAATTACTACCTATGTAGCGGCAATGTGGCAAGCCCTCAGTTACACCTGCGAACTCTAATACTTGCTCTCCTTTCTTTGCCGGTATAGTCCATTTGTAACCAACAACAGACTCAAGTCATGAGTTTTCAGTTAAACAGGCAGCGATGGAGACTTGTGAGTCTAGTCTCTGAGTGTACAGAGACAATGTAGTATCCACTGGTCAATTTAAAGTAAGTACACTTGTACAAAACTCATTTCTGTTCTCTAATGGGCACCTCTCATCCTGGACTCCGAGTGACATGCCCTTCCTTTTTAACCTTCCCAAACCTATACTCCTCTCCCCCCGTGAGGAAGGAATAATAGTTGCAGAAGGTAGGATAGTGTGTGTACGTTTTGTGTGTGTCTACTGACAGTACTGTACACATTTCACTACAACAAAAATAGAACAGGCGACAAACTATGATCAACAGACAGACATCCGACAAAATGTAATAGTACTGGGTCACCAGGAATTTGAAAACATTCAATATAAAGTTAAATAACTCATTCAATGTACACCATAAAATGAAATAAATAAAAAAGAAATCACAAATGTGGAAGTTTTCAACTTTATTATACATTTTTTGTGTAGGTATCTCCAAACAGAAAGTACTTTGGTAAAAAAATTCAATTCAACATACACTATGTGATCAAAAGTATCTGAACACCTGGCTGAAAATGACTTACAAGATCGTGGTGCTCTCCATCGATAATGCTGGAATTCAATATGGTGTTGGCCCACCCTTAGCCTTGATGACAGATTCCACTCTCTAGGATTTAGGTCAGGACACTATGCAGGCCAGTCCATTACGGGGATGTTATTGTCATGTAACCACTCCACCATAGGCAGTGCGTTATGAACAGGTGCTCGATCATGTTAAAAGATGTGATTGCCATCCCCGAATTGCTCTTCAACAGTGGGAAGCAAGAAGGTGCTTAAAACATCAATGTAAGCGTGTGCTATGATAGTGCCACACAAAATAACAAGGGGTGCAATCCCCCTCCATGAAAAACACCACCACACTATAACACCACTGGGAATTCGCCATACTGACACCCTGCCATCAGATCGCCACATTGAGTATGATGATTCGTCACTCCACACAACGTTTTTTCACTGTTTGATTGTCCAATGTTTACACTGCTTACACTAAGTGAGGCATTTACAGGCATGATGTGTGGCTTATGAGAAGCCGCTAGACCTTGAAATCCAAGTTTTCTCACCTCCTGCCTAACTGTCATAGTACCTTCAGTGGATCCTGATGCACTTTGGAATTCTTGTGTAATGGTCTGGATAGATGTCTGAATATCACATATTATGGCGCTCTTTTGTCAGCCAACAGACAAGGTCGGCCTGTATGCTTTTGTGCTGTACATGTCCCTTCACATTTCCACTTCAGTATCACATCGGAAACCGTGGACCTAGGGATGTTTAGGAGTGTGGAAATTTCACGTACAGAAGCACGAAACAAGTGACACCCCATCACCTGACCACGTTCAAAGTCTGTGAGTTCAGCGGAGCACCCCATTCTGCTGTCTCACGTCTAACGACTACTGAGGTCGCTGATATGGAGTACCTAGCAGTTAAGTGGCAGCACAATGCACCTAATATGATAAATCTATGTTTTGGGGGGGTGTCTGGGTACTTTTGATCACGTAGTGTGTATGAGGAGGGGGCAGAGGTCAGGAGTAAGGAGTTTGTTATAATGAAATCTAATGGGATACAGATACTTTCTGTATTAACAGTCATGAATTTGGCTGCAAGAATTGTAGGTGTGTCAGCATCCACCAGTACCCTTGGAAGGCAGTCAATAACATATTTATAATGATGGCACTTCAAGAAACATCCACACATTCCAAAAACTGGAGAGCAACAAACCACGTAAAATTACAGTGTGATAATTGGCTACAAAACAAACCAATGCAAGTTAGCCGAGTAAGTCTTTATTGAAAATGGTAGTAAAGAATAAGAAAAGAAAAATCTTATAAATGATATACATTTATTGCTTCACATGTGTATCACAAGTGTATATTGACACATTAGATGTGTGGAATACAGTAGCTGCAACAAAAGGGAGGAATTTTTCTAGCTGTAGTTTTAACTGTAGTAGTAGTAGTAGTAGTAGTAGTAGTAGTATAACAATATACCAAGGCACTCTCCAATTTCAACACTACATAATTTTTAGATTAGAAATGAAAGTCTGTCTACACTGTGCAAACTGCTGTACGATGTTTGGAACATGGTACCTTTTATTGCACCATATATTAACCTGTCAAGCTGGGAGGTGCAATACACACTCGCAAACTACTTGCATCAGTGTTGACAGTAACCTCTAGTGCTGCTACAACAAATTTTATCACAGCACTTCATGTGAGAAGCTACTTTGTCACATTAAAGTTGGGACTGTATTCACAAATGATGTATATCTTATTCAGGAAAACACTGAACCACAGGAGATACAATTTTACACAAGGTGTGCCCATAAAGCAGGAACTTACAGTTATAAACAAATTTTTACTCAAGGTGCTGTTACAAACATTTATAATTCACTGAAGTAGCCCCCTTTGGATTTTATAAATTTTCTCAGCAACTCTGCCATGAACTGCATGTGTCTTAGAAGGCAATGACAGGAACTTCTTTTAAAGATTTTATTCACAGTATTTTGGATTCAGGCTAGTCTTCATTCTCAGACACAGGAAATATTCTGTTGAAAACTGTTGAGAACCATAGGGGGGTTTGGTCAACACTGTCAAGTTGTGCTTGATCAAGAACTACTAGATAGGCAGGGAGTAGTTGTGGCGAGCATTCTCATGGCGCAACTACTAGTACTGTATTCACAATCTCCTTCCACATTCTGACAACCCATTGTTTTGTGACTCTTCATGCTTTCCCGGCGGATATGTTGTAAATAGTCTTCACGGGTTTGCCGCCAGATCACTTTGTGCAAATTCCACAATATTTCCTCGGAGCAAATGTCCGGCATCTTCAGGTGGTTCAATCTTGCTGGTGGCTAGGTACAACTGACAGTATCTGCACATTGATGCCCCGTTTCTAGAACATGCGCATGATGAATGTGCAGGCGTGGAAATCTCGCATACGAAATGATTTGCAGATAGATGGTGCCATATTCAAACTCCTTCTGCCGAAAATCGCAAAGTGGCTCTCCTGCACGTGCACTGTACGCTGCGTTTGCCAACAGTGTGGCTACTCACCAACAGCTGTACTAGACCAATGTTATGACGGGTCTGTTATCGAATAATCTTGCTTTTCATGTCGTAATTTAACAGCAGCCAATGTAGGGTTCCAGGCTGTCCTCAGCTGAAATCCTGCATCCTTGTTGATGAAATTATCAGCTGTATGGATATTATCACTTCCTTAATGACGCAATCCCAAAAAGATGATGCCGGGGATAAAACTGCCATCTTTTCATAAATCATCTGATGTCCTGCATTCAGACAGTGTTCCGCAATTGCCAACTTTTCCGGTTGACGAAGATATGTACGACGTTGATGATCATAGCAGCATTCTTGTACTTTATGGCATGTCTGACCTATATATGGTTCCCCACACTGACAAGGAATGTTGTACACCCAACATTTCCTCAGGCCAAGGTCATCCTTAACCGAACCCAATAGCATTCTCAGTTTTGCAAATGGTTGAAAAACACACTTAATTCCATATCTTACGAGAGCTCTTCCGATTCTTGATGACATGGCACCAAAATACAGCAAAAAGGCCAAAGTGGTGGGTGTCTTCCTATCTTCATTCTGCTCCATAGATTGAACTCACCTGGGCCTGAATACATTATGTATCTGTCTCTCAGAATAACTGTTTTGTCGGAACACTGTCTTCAAATATTGTATTTCACTTGACAGGCTTTCAGGATCAGATACCAGATGTGCTCTATGAACTAACATACGTAATGCACTACCGCATTGTGCAGGATGATGGCAGCTTGTGGCCTGAAGATATAGATCTGTATCCGTTGGCTTGCGTTAGACGCTGTGTCCCAAGGTTCCATCTGCTTTCCTTCATACCAAAACATCAAGACAAGGTAAAGTACCATCTTTTTCCACTTCCATTGTGAAGTTTATATTCAGATGGAGCGAATTCAGATGCTGAAGAAATGCAGGTAGAGTATGAAGTCCATGTGGCCACACCACAAATGTATCATCCCCATACCACAGAAAACAAGAGGTTTTGAGAATGGCTGACTAGTGATTTTTCTTCAAAGTCGTCCATAAAATAATTGGCCACTGCAGGAGACAGAGGGCTTCCCATGGCAACACCGTCCACTTGTTCAAAATATTGATCATTAAATAAGAAGTATGTTGAAGTAAGCACGTGTTTAAATAATGCTACTATGTCCTCCTCAAACTTGTTGCTAATGAGCTCCAAAGAGTCCTGCATGGACATCTTTGTAAATAAAGACACAACATCGAAACTTACTAGGAGATCTGACGATTGCAATCTAAGAGTTTTCACATGACCTTTGAGATCTTCAGAGATGCGAATGTGATGGTCACGCTTGCCTATGAGAGGTCCCAATAGTGATGTCACGTATTTGGCAACAAAATAAGTAGATGCTCCTATGTTACTTACAATGGGACGGAGAGGCACCCCATTCTTATGGATCTTGGGTAGGCCGTAGAGTCTAGGAGTAACTGCAGCCTGTTGACGCAAACCCTTGGAGACTTTCACTGGAATTGAGCTCTTCCTGATAAGTTCCACAGTCTTTCTCTGGATCCTACCTGTCTGATCACTTTTTAATTTACTATACACAGGATTGTCGAGCAATTTGTATGTATTGCTGTTACATTCTGTGCATGAGAGAAGCACAGTAGCATTTACTTTGTCAGCAGGTAAGATGACGATGTCTTGATCTTCTCTCAATTCTCATAGAGCATTTCTTTCAGCTGAGGTGATGTTAAAGTTGGACCTCTTAGATGGAGCTCGAGTCAAGATGTGGCATGTATCATGCCTAATCTCTTTGGCAGTATCCTTAGGAAGTTTTGAAACAGCCTACTCCATTCCACTAATCACATCTTGGATGGGAATGGTCCCTGGTGTAGGTGCAAACACCAAAACTGCAGCATCGTCCAAGGTCTTCTCCAGGAGATCAAACACGGTACGTCTTCTTGGCAAGTCTTCTTGCATTCGGGCTTCGAGTCGACCATATTTAGTCATTTGATGAACCTTAGCTTGTCGTTCAGTCCAGTCAGCCAGCGCCCAAGTGGTGCTGTCTACTCAGCTCCAGGATACCGCTGAAAGGTTTGCCGAAATCTTCAGATGGAGTGATAGTAATTGTCTGAACACCAAGAGCAATTCCTGAGGCATATAGCGCATCCTTTCTCTCACAAGTGTCGCACTCGCCCATCGTTTAATTCTAATGGCAGCTGCAGAATTTATACGTGTTTAAATTTAGCAAACATAGGGATGGTTTGCTTGTCATGGCATCTTAGTAAAACTGCAAGGCTGCTTAACAATCTACCTCTCTTGCAACGTAACTTGTCAAACTCACATACATTCTTTGCCATCTCCTCCCCGTAAAGGTACCAGATGTGACTCATCAAGCTTTCCCGGTGGATATGTTGTAAATAGTCTCCTTCATGGGTTTGTCGCCAGATCACTTTGTGCAAATTCCACAATATTTCCTCAGAGCAACTGTCCGACATCTTCAGGTGGTTCAACCTTGCTGGTGGCTGGGTACGACTGACTGTATCCGCACGTCGACGCCCTGTTTCTAGAACATGTGCGCGATGAATGTGCAGGTGCGGAACTTGCACATGCACAATAATTTGCAGATAGATGGTGCCATATTCAAACTCCCTCTGCCGAAAATTGCAGAGTGGCACTCCTATGTGCGCGCTGTACACTGCTTTTGCCAAAAGCGTGGCCAGACGTTACTCACCAATGGCCATTTTAGACCAATATTATGACAGGTCTGTTATCATTTAATAAGAAATGGTATCCAAGGAAGCTAGTGAGATGTGTACATCGATATGTATGGGGCAGCATGCATACCTAATATGTTTAAAAATGCCACACATACAAATAGTATTTTTTGGTGCTCATAACTCAGGTTCTGTTGGTGATGAGATAGCAGGGTCAAGTTTATCGTATAACCATTCATATACCCAACAAAAGGATAGTCTTAGTGTCACTATCCTATACTATGGGATTAATGTACAAGTACTACACACTTCCCCCTGCTTAGGTCGTTTTGCATTTGATGTCATCTACAGTGGGCTTGATGGCACTTAGTGAGGCACCTTTAATTCATGGCCAATTCCTCAGAATAACCCACAAAAGGATTTATTTTTATTTATTTATTTTTTTGCTGTCACCAACAGGCCAAAACCCTACTGAGTACTTAGAGTCAGTTGTGCACAGCAAATGACTGAAATTTTTACATATATTTCAAAGATTCAAATCTAGAACAACCTTGAAAATGTTCTTAATATCTTTATCCATTTGCAAAATACTGAGGCACAAAGTTACCCTAATTCTAAGCAAAAAATACAGTATAAGGCGAAAATCTAAATAATAAATAATCACAACAAATTGCTCAAATTTTAATGGTATGTTCTCTAGGCATTTATCTAGAGGAGCCATTTCCCAGTTTCCAAAACATCTTTATCTGTTATTGAGAAACATCCCAAAAACTTGTTTTTTGGTTACCAAAACCCAGCTCTGGATTCTGAGATAGCTATGCACCGTGAATGGCTGAAGTTTTTAAGATATATATTCCTTAGATCCTGATATCGAACAACCTTAAAAATTTTCTTTGTATCCCTTTCAATTTTTGAGAAACAGAGGTTCCAATTTACCCTGCTTGTACACAAAATATGCATGTAGAATCCAGTGTGAGATGAAAATGTAGTTCATAAAGTGACATGATATGCTGTAAAGCATCCCTGTTATGATCTAGGAGCCACACATTGTAGTACTGAAGCACATTCAAAATTTTTGTGTGCATAAGATCCGGTCTGAGGCATAAAAGTAGTTTTGCATTATTTCAATTTCACAAAAAATAAACAATCTAAATTTTACTAACCAATACATTTCTTTTCATACAAATCACATGCCCTGCTGCAGCAGAAATTCTCCTATCGGAACGCAAAAAATGTGAATATGTTCTTTTTTATTTAAAAGACTGACTGAAAAGTGGGGTACCAGTGCTCCCTGCTACCTTCCTCAGCATGTTTCAAAAATTTTCCAATAATTTTGGCATGCAAACATATTTGTGCGTTCTTGTACTGAGTGAGAAGAACACAGTGGCAAAGAAATGGAAAAGTAATAAATACAAGAAGACGGTAGACAGTGGGTGTGGTAAGGAAAGAGCAAAGATGAGAATGGCAATGTGATAGAATGGCAGTGGAACACTGTTGACAATGACACAACAGTGCTAGGAAAAGAGTGAAGGAGACAGTGCTGGCAGGAGAAGGAATAAAGACAAGGAGAAAGTGGAAGTGGGTGAGAGCCAGTTATAATGAAAGATAGATTATATGACAATGACAATGAGGAAGAAATGGATAATGACAATGAGAAGAGACAGCAGCAGTAGGAAGGAAGGAATGAGATATTAGCAGTAAGATAGAGCAAGAGGGAGACAGTGACAGTGAGACTGTAGCAGGGGGACAGAACAAAGGAGATTGTGGCTGTGACGCAGCAGACAGTGACAGAGAGAGACACAAAGAGATAATGTCAATGAGTCAGGCAGAATGAGTGAGTGAGAAAGGGCAACTGGGAACAATCGGTTATGAACGACTTCAAATGATGAACTAGAGAGTGTGAATGAGTTACATTTAGGGGAGTTTGAGGTGAGTTGCATGTTAAAGAAGTGCAAATATGTTTGCAGGACAAAATTTTTGGGAAAGTTTTCAAGGTGTTGAGGGAATTAGAATGAAGAAGCTGGTACCCCACTTTTCAGTCAGTCTTTGAAAGAAACAGGAACATAGTTGCATTTTTCGTGCTGTGATGCAGCATTTTTCTGCTGGTGATAATCCTCATTAAAATGATGGGCAGAGAGAAGTATGAGGTACTGGCAGAAGTAGAACTGTGAGGTCATGTTGTGGGCTGTGCTTGGGTAGCTCAGTCAGTTGAGTACTTGTCCGTCAAAAGCAAAGATCCTAAGTTTCAGTCTCAGTCTGGCACAATTTTAATCTGCCAGGATGTTTCAATAATGTCCAGATTGTTCTAGTTTTATTCTTGGTGTGTTTTACTTACTGAGTATAGGGCCGAGTCCAACATTTTTGATAAGAGACTGAGAATTTTAAAATACTAAGTGGTAATGGGCATTTCAGTTCTTGTCTATAGCTTGTCCTATAAATTAGGGCAAGCTATCTCTTCCTAGGGCACGATACTTTAATGAGAGAAGTTATCCATCCTTATCTTTCTTTTGATTCAATTTTATACTTATTTACCATATTTACTCGAATCTAAGCCGCACTCGAATCTAAGCCGCGCCTGAAAAATTAGACTCGAAATCGAGGAAAACAAAATTCCCCGAATCTAAGCCGCATCTGAAATTTGAGACTCGAAATTCAAGGGGAGAGAAAAGTTTTAGGCTGCACCTCCAAATCGAAACAAAGTTGGTCCATGAGACACAATTTAGCTACAGTAGTTTGGTCCAAGTCGTGAGCTTAGCAGTTAAGCTTTGCCAGGTAGCCATTGCTATGCGTCAGGCGTTCCGTCCGTATTTACACGGGTACTCTTCCTTTCTCACGTGCTTTCTCTGGTTTGAATTGATTGCTTATTTTTCTTTGATCTGACAAGTGCCGTTCTCTTTGTTATAGGTGTTTACGTCACTCTAAGCTGAAAATGCATTACTGTGCTGTGCCATGCATTGTTTGTTGCATTCTGATAATGAGTGTTTACGACCTATCGCCGCTTGCGGCATGGCTTGCTTTTGTGTGCGCTACTGCCGCTTACATTTAAAAAAAAAAAAAAAAAGAGAGGAATCTTCTTCTCATTAGCGTAACAATGGCAAAAGACTGCTATTTGTTGTTACTAACACTGCTGCTTTCTTTGATAATGGTCAACAAGAACCAAATAATAGTCTGCGTATGGTAGAAGATGTTCTGAACGAGAGTTTAGCGAAAATTTTTCTCCGTTTGAAAATGTTTGCAGGCGCCTCTTTAGTACATTACATTCTGCACAGAAATTAGAGTCATCTTAAATTTAAAAATCTAGTCAATTGCTGTGCTTCATTTGTGATTGTATCACTATAAGGCATAAGAATAATACGAATATAAACATGACATGATATTTATATTCTTCCGCGTTTGCTGTTGTCTCACTCTAGTTTCGTAGTTTATTAGGCAGACAGGATGTAAATGAGATAGCAGCAAACACGAAACAGTACATGGCAAAATGATTATATTCGTATTATCCTTATGGTTAAGAGAATACTGCATGTAATTCACAATTCATAAAAGTTCCTATTAGCAACCATCTCTTCTCACAGGTAGTAAAAAATTCGGAACGTAGAATTGGCCATATTGACACACATCCCAAACAGTCTTGCCAGTCGGATTTTCGTAGTACATTGAAATGCTGCTACATTCGAAAATGAACAATACGGAATTTGTACTTACTTCTTTGGATAATGTATGAAAATGCAGTGGTCGAAACTCGGGGCAGAGAAAAATGCTCGTCTTCCAACCTTCTTTTAAATTTATTTACTGACGCAGAGGTTTTGCCGCCAGTATTTATCTTTGTGCCTGCAAAGCATGCCTGTGTAGCGCTACATATATTCGACGGCAGAAGTTAGTTGTGGCGGCACCTACCAACATTTTTAAGAACTTCCGCTTGCTTTGCACTCGATTCTAAGCCGCAGGCGGTTTTTTGGATTACAAAAACCGGAAAAAAAGTGCGGCTTAGATTCGAGTAAATACGGTATCTGAGAGGACAACAAGATTCAAAGTTTTGTAGGAACATGTTTAATAAAGAATTATATCTTCATCTACATTGTTTGCTTTAGAAATGTCTCCCTGTTTTTGTCCTGTATCCTCTTTCCAAACACTTAATGTCTGGCATGAGCATTCAAGGAAATTACGATTATGATGTAATAATTACCTTTGAGCTTATTAACCTTAGAATTTCCTTTTTATCATAGGAAAAATAAATATTAGCTTCTGATGTGATGTCCCACATTAGTCTTCAGTCTGGCAATTGATATTTTACATTCTTCAAACAGAGTGCTCCGCTTGTAATAAAGTTATTGCCCTCCGATGTAATCTAGACTTCATGCTACACTTCTGGATATCTGTCACCACAGCTAAGACTACACATTCACATTCATTGCCAATTCACAACCAAACTGTAAACTTTCATGTTAATCTAGACCTCTCAGTATAAGACACATCCATCTGTGATGATAAACAGGATTTCATGTTTCTGCTGAAATCCACATTAACTTAGCAAATAAATGCAATAATATGTCATACACCTGTAACAATATTGCCAATATGAGGAAATCACAGAAAGTGAAGGATGGGCCATCCACACAATGTGAGGTCTTTGATACATCTCTTCTACTGACCAAGTGCTCATTGTTTGTAAGGTATGCATCTTAGAGCCCATGTTTACTAGACTTCTTTTTTCTTGTTTTGGTGTGTAAGAAACTTATTTCCAAAGTTTGTAGAAGTATTTTTAGAGCACTATGTATAGTTAAAAGCTTGTGTACTGGCTACCTCGTATCATCCGTCCATAGGCCCTTTCAACCTAACATGACTACACATTGGCAACATGCGTTCTACACTCTACACAAGCCCAGCTTGTGGCTAGCCCTTTGCAGAGTTTATCTGAACTGTACTTAAGCATTTAATGTCAACTATTTTCACAGTCAGAGAAAATGCAACAAATAGTGTGATTAACACCCTGAATTTCGTAGCTATATAAGTTTATGTTCAGAATATTCCGTTACTGCTACAATTTACATCAAATGTCAACAAAAATTTTCTTTTTGTAAATGATGAATGTTTCAAAACTGATCACTAGTTTAATTTCCTGTTGCCACAGTGCTTCAAAGTAAACACTGCATAAAATAAGAGTTAAATTTAGCATAAAATTGACAGAATTTAAAGCTATAAGTATCTTAACTACTCCAGATTACCAAGAGCAGCCACTATGGTAAAGTGCATCTTTAATTTTTACTTACATGGAAAGAAAGTACTCACAGCATATTGTGATGGAAAAATAAGCAATACTTACTTTCGAACATGTTCACTTTCCTTCAGGTACATATCCATTCGTCTATTCAAGCCACCAGATGAAGATTTGAAAGAACTGTGGAGGGAGAAGTAATAAAATAAACATTTGGACGATCAAAATCAGGCCAATCAAAACAGTTTTCAAGTGATAAAGTGGAAATTACACTGTTGCCTATTTACTAGCTATATTTACCAAAAAGTATTACTCTCCCTGACTGAAACAGGATATTACAATTATGATTCTGTTTTCACATATTTACTGCAAAAACAGATGTTTACATGAGAGTTTCTCACTTCTATGTACACCATTCAAAACATTTGTAATACAGAAATTAAAACTGTAAGCATGTTCAGTTTGTATGATACCAAAAATAATCAAATGGATAGATAAAAAAAAAAAAACCTACTCACCAAGTGCGCACACCAAAATTAATCAAACGGATAGATAAAAAAAATCTACTCACCAAGTGCAAGCGCGCACACACACACACGCACACTCACATGCACACACACACACACACACACACACACACACACACACACACACACACAAAAAGGTTTAACTTTTACAAGCTTTCAGAGCCAGTGGCTCCTCCTCTTGGCAGAAGAGTTGAAGGGGAAGGAAGTAAGGGCAGTGAAGGAAAAGGATTGGAGAGGTTTAGGGAATGGGGTACAGTTCTGAAAAGTCACCCAGAACACCGGGTCATGGGAGACTTACCGGACGGGATGAGAAGCAGAGACTGATTGTTGGGGACTGCACTGCATGAGATTTGAAAACTTGAGAGCTTAAAGGTGGAAGACAGAGAATATGCAAGACAGGGATTACTACTAAAACATAACACATGAGTTAATAAGACTGAAAAGCTAAGAGAATTGTATACAATTAATATTTCAATCAGCTACTTCAACAAGGCCATGACTTCCTAAAATCATGCCCTGAAATGAGATCCATTCTGTCTGAGATTTCGCCCACCACACCTAGAACAGCTTCTTGTCACCCTCCCAATCTCCGCAGTATCCTTATCAGATCTTACACTACATCTGCACCCCATCTCTCATCCTTTTGGCTCCTACCCCTGTGACTGCCCGGCTTAAGACTTGCCCTATGCACCCTCCAACCACCACCTATTCCAGCCTTGTAATGGCAAAACATATACTCCAAACAGAAGTAAAGCTGTGAGGACGGGGCGTGAATCGTGCTTGGGTAGCTCAGTTGGTAGAGCACTTGCCTGCGAAAGGAAAAGGTCCCGAGTTCGAGTCTCGGTCCGGCACACAGTTTTAATCTGCCAGGAAGTTTCAAAACATATACTATCAAAGGGAGAGCCACCTGTGAAACGACAAGTCATATACCAACTTTTAGGTAAACACTGTTCAGCCTTCTACTTCGGCATGACTGCCACCCAGTTATCGGTCAGGATGAATGGGCATAGGCAAAAGGTGTGTACTGGCAACACACAATATCCTCCTGCAGAGAACGCTCTACAACATGACAGTCATGACCTCAATACCTGTTTCACCACACATGCCATCTGGATTCTTGCCCCAGACACCAGTTTCTCAGAACTACACAGGTGGGAACTAGTGCTATATGTCCTTGGTGCTCGCTGCCCACCTGGCCTTAATTTGTTACTTCCTTCTGTCTCAGAATTTCTTCACAGTAACTACTCCTATCCTCACACCATTTTAGTTCACTACATCTTTCATCTTCTGACCTGTCTACTTTTCGCCACCAGCTCCTACTTCTGTTACATACAATGCTCTTAGCTTTTCACTCTTATTAACTCGTGCATGATGTTTTAGTAGTAATCTTTGTCTTGCATATTACCTGTCTTCCATATCTAAGCTCTCAGGTTTCCAAATGTCATCCAGTGCAGTTCCCAACAATCAGTCTCTCCTCCTCATCCAGTCCGGTAAGTCTCCTGTGACCCGGATTTCTGGGTGACTCCTGCCACTGCTTGGTAAGTAGATTTTTTATCTATCCATTTACATTATATTGTCAATTTTTATGATTGTACCATATGCAAACAAATCTGCTTTGGGTGGTTTATTTCTAAAAGACACATTGCAACTGTTTTACTACATAGGTGCTCAATTTTTTTTTTAGAACTCCTTTACTCTCCATATGATTTTTCCTGTACAATGTTAGAATTTCTTATCATGATCACAAGATTGTTTCTAAATTATTACTGTGTATTGGCCACACAGCTGAAACCAAATCATTATCTGCTAAAGACATTTCCCCCATTTCATGGCGAAATTATTGCAGGTAAATATTGTAAATTTCCCAAACTAAGCAGCTTAACAGCTTTAATGCCAAAATTTTATATCGGAAATGACATCTAATGAAATTAGAGAGCTTCTGAATAAAAAGTTCCAACAGGTGAAATCCTTGGAATTCATTCAGGAATTTTTCATCATGATTCAACTTTAAGAAAACTAATATGCGTCAGAGTTCAGTTATAACACTGGGAAATTGGAACAAAGAAAATAGATTTTAAGCAATAGGAATAATTTCTTTCTTTACTACTTTACCTTTGGGTCACAGCAGTTAAAGTATCTCTTTTTAGTCATAAGCCATCCCGGGCAGTTTTGTTTGCATACAATACAAGCATAACTGTTACACATCAGGTCATGAACTGAATAATATCATCATGTTGTGGATGCAAGTAACTTATGGTTCTCAGTTAACATGTACCAAAGATAATAATTACAATAAACATTATAGAACAAAACATTCTTTTTGAAGGTAAATTATTTGTGCTCAACTTTTCCATATATAGAAAGAATTGTGAAGAAAAAATCACTAACATTTGAACTCATTTCTGCTGTCTATTAGAGGGAGGCTGCTTATAAGGGGGATGGGACACATGGCAGACAGGGGTACAGCTGCATGTGAGAAATGAGCTAATGTGAACTGAACGCCACAGATAAGAATGAAAGATGTACTATAACAGAGTAATCTCATTTATGCAACTGTGAGAAGTTGATCTTGGTGGGAAGGATCTGCATGGCACGGGCTGTGCAGCAGTCATTGACATCAAATATGCTGTATTTGGAAACATGCTCTGCCACTGGGTTCTCGACTTTGCTATTGGCCTCAGTTTGGTGGTGTCCATTCATTCTGGTGAACAGCTGGTTAGTGCCATACCCACACAAAAGGCTATGCAGAAATTACGGCAGAGTTGATTTACAAGACAGATACACCTGTAATAGAATTTGAGTATAATGGTGTGGTTGTATGTGGCATGTGTTGCCCCTGAGTATTTTACAGGCACATGACCACTTCAGCAAGAAGTTAGGGTTGACAGTAAACATGTTTAAATCATTGTTCCCAGCACCTGGCAAAAATTACTATATCATTTATCTTCTGCAAATACGAAGCTTGCTATAATACTTCGTGCAGAAGTAATTATAAACAGTTTAGCTGATTAACGGACAACATAGTAAGACATTCTGAACCAAGTGTTTAGCTGAGGCATCATGATTTGCACTCTATTTCCATCCTCCAACCAACGTAAGACATTCCTATCAGCACAGGAATCTCATTCCTAGTGCACTGACAAAGATGATACCAGCAGTCGATGATAATACTGGAGGGTGAGTTGAACAAAATAACAGATTTTTTTTTTTTTTTAAAAACCTTAATGATGATAAATCTATGAAGAACTTTGAGTGATAACAGCACTTTCAGTGCATATTAGAGAATATTCTGTCACTGATGGAAATTGTGTTTTGCTGCCTGAAGTAACTATATATGAACACTGCTATGAGTGTACCTGACAGAGAAAACCACAGATGAAACAAAAATGTACAAAAAGTGAGACAGTCCACATGTGAACTCAATGGAACAACTAAAAACATCTAAGGTCACAAAGGATATAGAACAGTTGGATGACATCCTTACAGAAACAGAAAGATGTGTGTGTAAAAGAAGGGCACAAAACAAATGAAAGATGATAGAATGAAGGCTTTCATGATCGGATGATGCTACTGCTGGTAAACCTTTTGGGATATAAGGTCGTGGTCCATGAAACTCTTCTGTTTCTAATGTTTTGCCCACACCTGCACTGGACATCTTCAGAGGTGTTGCTGCTCTGTTGAATCCTGCTGACTGATGGGTCAGCCATCTGAGAGCGACATGTATACTGCACTATAGCTAATTTCTATAGGGAGAAAACTGAGCAGTTAGCTTTAGAAAAAGCACATAAGAAACCATCTAGCTGGTACTGTTTTGTGGATAACACATTTTTGGTCTGGCCGTATAGTAAAAAAGCTTTGGACAAATTCTTTGGTCTTCTAAATAATATAAATCCAAAAATCCAGTTCACCATGCACATATAAAATGACAACAAAATACTTTTCTTAGATGTTTTAGCTATGAGACAGGCCAACAGACGGATCTTCAGGTTTTTCAAAAAGTAACGCACACGGATAGATATTTACACAAGAACTCTAATCAACACCCACAACAAATGAGGTATGTCATTAAAAGTCTTGCCAAAAGGGCCAAAAGGATTAGCATACCAGAATACCTGGATCCTGAATTAAAACATCTAAAGCAGGCTTTTGAGAAAAATGGCTACTCAGAAAATAAGGTAAACAGAATTCTACATCCAAACAACGGAAGGCCGAAGGACAAGCATGGAAAACGACAATGGAAGAATACAATTTCTCTCCCTTTTCTTAAAAAAGTAACAGATCAGATCTGAAAGATTTTATAGAAACATTACATTACACTGGTTTTTAGACCAACAAAGAAAGTGATATGTGAACGAAACACACACTCCTCTGTCAACATGTGGCATATATAAAATTCGGAACAAAGAGAAGCATGAAAACACAGCTAAAGGAGCTTAGTAGTCTTCACCGACTACGGAAAATAGACAAATTGGCTGTAGCAGATCACGATCTTCATCCAGGAAGTCATGAAGTGAAGTTTCCTGAAAGAAAAATTTTATCTACAACAAACTATTATCCATGGCTATGTAGAAAAGCCATTGAAATATATAAACATGGAGATAATTTTAATAGAAAAGAAGATACCATGAAACTTAGCAACATATGGACAGTACTTCTGCAGAATCACTACACAGTTCTTTATCTTTGACAAGGATCATCTCTGCTTATGTGCAACTCCTGCCATGCCTCTTTTCTACAGTATACTGTCACTCTCAGATGTCCGACCCATCAGTCGGCGCAAGACTATGAAGAAGCAATGCCTCTGAAGATGTCCAGTGCTGTTCTGGATGAAACATTAGGGGCAGAAGAGTTTAGCTGACAACGACCTTATACCCCAAAAGGTTTACCAGCACAAATGAAATAACTGTAAAGGTTGAGGAAGAAGACTGGCAAACAAATGCTAGTAACAGAAGGAAAAGGAACTCAAAAAGGTGTGGACGTTTGAAGAAAAGAGTATCTGAGAAATGGGCAATAAGGCTTTCAAAAACTGGAAGGGAAAGGGAAGGGGATGGGAGCAGTTGATTTACCTGCAAGTAAGGCCTTATTCAGCTATTAGAAAGAAATTTTGCTGTTTTAGATACCTGATGAATCTTACTGTGCCTTTTTTCCTATGGACAACACCATCAGAATGATTAATACTAACAAACACTTAATGGTGATAAATTATATTGTACATGTGAAACTTGTTTTTCCATATTCTAATCTCCTTTTTACTTGTTCCATGAAATTGTTTTGATTTTCTTGTTTGAAATGCTTGTGACAGTTTTCATATGCCAACTGTGTGTTCACTAGAATTATACTGAGTTATGACCTATGTGGTTGATGCCAAACACTGTATCAACCACAAAGGATACAATTATAGTTCACTACAGAGTACACATGGCTGGAACCCTTTCAAAATCCAATTCAATAGGCCCGGAAGATTTAGGACAAAGACTTCATATATAGTGGAAAGGAATGGAGATGACTGGAGACAGAAATTTAGTCAAAAAGTTTCCCTTGAAGTGGGTCTTGTTGTGATATAATTATACCGTCTCCAGTTCAGGAAGGAACATGTTTGCAATTTCTCATAATAATGGTTCACATTTTGGGTTACTATTTAAAAACTGGCCAGGTGCTCGTAGGTCTCATGCACTGAGAGTTCCGTACAAACTTAATTATGAATACACGCAGCACATAAATTCCAAGAATCGAGAATCTTTACAACTTTTTCCTTTTATTGACATCAGTTCTGGCAAGATATTGGTCTCACGGATTCAAAGATCTTTGAGAATGTTTTAATTTCAATAATATTAATGTGGTAGTCATGCAGGAGACACACAACCTTTATTAAGTTGTATGTGAAATGTCATATCTTAGTTCAGTGATCACTCCTGGATATCTGATGATGGATAAATTCTGAAACATGTCATATGAGCGACAAAGTCATTCTTTGCCAGATGTTTGACTGACCCAGTCAACTTGAATGCAGAGCTACTGATTGTGTTAATTACAGTTTTGACACCAGGAAACAAATGACAAAAGAAATATTTTTTCTACTTACCATAAAGAAGACACATCAAGAGTTTCCATTGCTTGAAATATTTTTTCTACGCGATGTAATTTCAAATTAACAATTTTCATTTTTTTTTCACTTTACTTGTACTGTGAAACCTTGCTTCTTGCTAAATTCCATGATTCTAGGTCAACAAGAAGTACTTTATAGGTTTTGATGAATGAGTTTGTGAGTATCACAATAAATGACATAAAGGGCTATACCTTTTGATTGCACTGACTTAGAAGCTTCAATTACTTACACTGCCAAGGTACAATATCTCATAGTATGTGACACACATTTCAACGTGATACATCTACGTTTTCCTGAGAAAAAAGAGCTTTCAACAGCCAGACAGTCAGACAAAAAACTGATCCTATAAGTTTGACACGCGCGCACGCAAGCACGTGCACCCACACCCACACCCACACCCACCCACCCACACACACACACACACACACACACACACACACACACACACACACACACACACAAAAACCAACCCCACATGTGTGAAAGTTGCATTTGCATTTGCATTTGCATTTGCATGTGTGTGTGTGTGTGTGTGTGTGTGTGTGTGTGTGTGTGTGTTGTATTTTTCAACAAAGGCCTTAATAGTCGAAAGCTATAATAGTGAGAGTCTTTTTGTTGTGCCTATCTGCGACTCAGCATCTCTGCTATATGGTGAGTAACTTTGCTTCTCATAATATTGTTACATTCCATCCTGGATTTTCCATTGTTTGATAAAAAAAAGACATTCCTTAGCTTGACATTTAGAACAGCCAAACACAGCTGCTTTCCATTTGGCGGGTTATGTCAGTTTTGTTCTTTATTCTTGTTGTTGTTGTGGTCTTTAGTCCTGAGACTGGTTTGATGCAGCTCTCCATGCTACTCTATCCTGTGCAAGTTTCTTCATCTACCAGTACCTACTGCAGCCTACATCCTTCTGAATCTGCTTAGTGTATTCATCTCTTGGTCTCCCTCTACGATTTCTGCCCTCCACGCTGCCCTCCAGTACCAAATTGGTGATCCCTTGATGCCTCAGAACATGTCCTACCAACCGATCCCTTCTTCTAGTCAAGTTGTGCCACAAACTCCTCTTCTCCCCAATTCTGTTCAATACCTCCTCATTAGTTATGTGATCTATCCATCTAATCTTCAGCATTCTTCTGTAGCACCACATTTCGAAAGATTCTATTCTCTTCTTGTCTAAACTATTTATTGTCCATGCTTCACTTCCATACATGGCTACACTGCATACAAATACTTTCAGAAACGACTTCCTGACACTTAAATCAATACTCGATGTTAAAAAAATTTCTATTCTTCAGAAACACTTTCCTTGCCATTGCCAGTCTACATTTTATATCCTCTCTACTTCGACCATCATCAGTTATTTTGCTCCCCAAATAGCAAAACTCCTTTACTACATTAAGTGTCTCATTTTCTAATCTAATTCCCTCAGCATCACCCGACTTAATTCGACTACATTCCATTATCCTTGTTTTGCTTTTGTTGATGTTCATCTTATACCCTCCTTTCAAGATACTGTCCATTCCGTTCAACTGCTCTTCCAAGTCCTTTGCTGTCTCTGACAGAATTACAATGCCATTGGCAAACCTCAAAGTTTTTATTTCTTCTCCATGGATTTTAATACCTACTCCGAACTTTTCTTTTGTTTCCTTTACTGCTTGCTCAATATACAGATTGAATAGCATTGGGGAGAGGCTACAACCCTGTCTCATTCCCTTCCCAACCACTGCTTCCCTTTCATGCCCCTCGACTCTTATAACTGCCATTTGGTTTCTGTACAAATTGTAAATAGCCTTTCACTCCCTTTATTTTACCCCTGCCACCTTCAGAATTTGAAAGAGAGTATTCCAGTCAACACTATCAAATGCTTTCTCCAAGTCTACAAATGCTAGGAACGTAGGTTTGCCTTTCCTTAATCTAGCTTCTAAGATAAGTCGTAGGGTCAGTATTGCCTCACGTGTTCCAACATTTCTACGGAATCCAAACTGATCTTCGCCGAGGCCAGCTTCTACCAGTTATTCCATTCGTCTGTAAAGAATTTGTGTTAGTATTTTGCAGCTGTGACTTATTAAACTGATAGTTCGGTAATTTTCACATCTGTCAGCACCTGCTTTCTTTGGGATTGGAATTACTACATTCTTCTTGAAGTCTGAGGGAATTTCGCCTGTCTCATACATCTTACTCACCAGATAGTAGAGTTTTGTTAGGCCTGGCTCCCCCAAGGCTGTCAGTAGTTCTAATGGAATGTTGTCTACTCCCGGGGCCTTGTTTCGACTTAGGTCTTTCAGTGCTCTGTCAAACTCTTCATGCAGTATCATATCTTCCATTTCATCTTCATCTACATCCTCTTCCATTTCCATAATATTGTCTTCAAGAACATCGCCCTGTATAGACCCTCTATATACTCCTTTCACCTTTCTGCTTTCCCTTCTTTGCTTAGAACTGGGTTTCCATCTGAGTTCTTGATATTCATGCAAGTGGTTCTCTTTTCTCCAAAGGTCTCTTTAATTTTCCTGTAGGCAGTATCTATCTTACCCCTCTTGAGATAAGCCTCTACATCCTTACATTTGTCCTGTAGCCATCCCTGCTTAGCCATTTTGCACTTCCTGTCGATCTCATTTTTGAGACATTTGTATTCCTTTTTGCCTGCTTCACTTACTGCATTTTTGTATTTTCTCCTTTCATCAAGTAAATTCAGTATCTCTTCTGTTACCCAAGGATTTCTACTAGCCCTCGTCTTTTTACCTTCTTGATCCTCTGCTGTCTTCACTATTTCATTCCTCAAAGCTACCCATTCTTCTTCTACTGTATTTCTTTCCCCCATTCCTGTCAATTCTTCCCTTATGCTCTCCCTGAAACTCTGTACAACCTCTGGTTTACTCAGTTTATCCAGGTCCCATCTCCTTAAATTCCCACCTTTTTGCAGTTTCTTCAGTTTTAATCTACAGGTCATAACCAATAGATTGTGGTCAGAGTCCACATCTGCCCCTGGAAATGTCTTACAATTTAAAATCTGGTTCCTAAATCTCTGTCTTCCCATTATATAATCTATCTGAAACCTTTTAGAATCTCCAGGGTTCTTCCATGTACACAACCTTCTTTCATGATTCTTGATTCTTTGGAAGTTTAAATTAAAGTAAGTGAAAGTGTAAATTTCATAATTTATGAATGTATCATTTTCTGGAACATGAAAAGAACATCTAGACCGCCACTTGGGGCCTAATTGTGTTAAAAAGCATGCACATCTACACCATGTCTCACAATTCTTACACTAAACAACAGCAAAGAATCTGCAGATGTTTACATGTGCTGTGAGCAAGATTTTTAAACTGTATTGGATAATTAATTTGATATTACACATCTTGTTGGTCTTGGCAAAGTGAAAATCAACAAAGACAAGATATTCTTACAGCAACAAAGACTATCAGGGCATTTGGGCCACTAAGCAGCAGTACATAAGAAATTAGCTGAAAATGAAGATTCTTCAAGACAGAGAAAGATGGGAAAGGGGAGGGGAGGGGGGGGGGGAAGGGGAAGGGGCAGACACAAAGAAGATACTTTTTGTGTATGACTGATTTCCAAGCATGATTATTTTCAATCCCTAGCTCAAGGAAAACAGTATTTCTCTGTAGATCTGCAAACATACTCTGGTAACTGTGAAGTGCATGGCAGATGGTACTCAGCATGGTACTGCATACTAGGCTTCCCTCTTGCTACTGTCCATTATGGAATGTGGGAAGAGTAATTGCTTAAATGTCTATGTGCATGTTGTAATTGGTCTCATCCTGTCCTCATAATCCCTATGGGGACGATGCATATAAGCCTGATAAATACCTCTACATTCTCCAGTTAACCCTGGTTCTTGAAATTTGTAAGCAGTATTTCACAGGATAATTTGCACCTAAGAGCCTGCCCAATTCAGGTTTTTAATTTCTGTGATGCACCTCTATGAGTCAGACTAATCTGTGCCACCCTTTGTGCACATTTAATACCCTCTGTGGAAAAGTTTTTCTGCTTGGAAGTGTGTATTTGTGAAGAGAAAATTTAGCCTGTTTGAAACCTAGAAGAAAAGTTTCATCTCTCAAGGATGTGAATCAAGACAGCAGAAAGAGCTTTCAAACTGATGCTAGGTATTCAAGGACTGATCACAATCAAGGAGCAACAGAAACAACTTGACTTGGGTTGCATACTAGAGCATAGAAAGCCCTATCCAAATTGTAAAAATGTTACTTCAAAAAGGAAATACCCTGATTCTGATAAAAGTGAATATTATTATGCTGCTGTTTACTACAAATTTAATTTACCCATTATAATTTAGTTGCCAGTTTACTGCAGGATCGATATGTAAATTTCAGCACAAAACTTTTAAAGTGATTTGGCATGGTCTCCCATCACAGTTAGCTAAATTTTTGTATTTGAATATGCTTTAGTAGTGTAAAAATGTTTAAATAATATTCATTATAAATTTTGAAGAAAGCAATTGTTTCACTCACTGTAGGTACACCTTAGTGTGCTGGTACATGGAAAGGAATTATTTGAGCAGGAATTTGGAAGCAGAAGGTAGCACGGCTGTGTGGATTTTAGAGGAGGGGTCATGGAGGAGGTTAGGCGGACAGATATGCATAGACTACAAATAAGAGACCCTTGGAGTACAAGTGACAGTTTAAATACAATACAAATGGAAAGGAAATCAAATTTTGCTGACACAAGAAGCATAAAAACTAAAAGAGAGCAATGTAAAAATGAAATCACAAAGGTTTATATCACAAATCCTGACACAGTGGATCTGGCCTTTATCCACACTTCAATATACACTGTTCATGATACAAAAATACCGTCTCCTCAAAAGACACTGACACTTCCACAAAAGTGTGTATATATGTCTGTGAAATTATTTTGAAAATAATATTTTTTCTTTCAAACAATGGAAGCAGAATAGGTAACCTCTCATCATATGATTAAAGCATTAAGAAGTTTTAGCGTAGATTTTGGACAATGTCCTTCCCCTCTTTATGACAAGTGTCTACTTTTACTTCTTCCATTGTATGTATTTTACCAACACTTATGAAGTATCGTATTAGCTTTCTCTTTCAAGAATTTATCACAGATAACATATTAGAAATGTAAGAAAAGATAGGTTGCTACTTATCATAAACAAGACACATTAAGTTTCAGACAGGCATAATTAAAACACACTTAAATAAAGCTTTTGGGCACAGCCTTCATCAGCAAAAGAGAAACACACATCATTCATACGCACAAGCAAGCACACCTCACACACATATGACCACCAACTCTGGCAGCTCGAGCCAGAATGCAGCTATCACATGGGATCACATCCTTGCTGAGCTGCTGGTGCTGGTGATCAAGTGCGCATGAGGTGTGCTTGCTTGTGTGTACAAATGGTGTGTGTTTTTCTTTTGCTGATGAAGACTGTGGCTGAAAGCTTTATGTAAGCATCTTTTAATTGTGCCTGTCTGCAACTTAATGTGTCTTTTTTATGGTAAGTAGCAATCTATGTTTTCCTACAGTGCTGATACTCCTACCTGGAATTTCCATTGTTAGAGGACATTATTTCTCTTACAAATCTGAATTGCTGTTTTATGGAGATGAAAGCAGGTTTGGTTAATATGACACGATATTGTCCAGCAAATGTATAAAGTCCTGCATTTGCAAAATGCTTCTGAATTTATAAAGTAGTTCTTACTCTATATCTTTCCGTACACTTCGCAATAGGTCTTCTCTCTCTCTCCTAGCTCTGTAATTGTCCTGCGTTTTACGGAATTCTTGCGTGTAGTCCTGAAGGATCTCTCTATGTCGCTGAAGTGTATGCTGCACAGCAGGTCCAGCCTGGGTTTGAGTGGCACGAGCCTCTGCCATCCTCTCATTCAGTGAAGATAACTGAAAACAACAGGAGGAAAAATGTTTTTCGTGATACGTTACACAAAGAAAATTTGATTGTCCACAGCCAGAACAAACAATACTGTAAGAACACATAGCAATTAAAATGTGACAAAAGAAGCTTGCATCATATTTGGCAGAAATATTTTATTTGTGTACATATTGCATATGCTTTTTATAAACTTACATTCAGTTAAATATAATTCTCTGCACAAATAACAATGCTGAGTGAAATTAGTCATCGTCAGTATTGTATTTTCTTCAAGTAAAAACAAAACGTATACAAAGTATGTAGAACTGGTAGGAACTGAGTAGTCAATTCAATAAAGTACATGTCATGAATGTTTCCAACGGACATGTATTAGGAGATGTATTAGGATACGCTATCACAATGAAACATTACTATCTATTTATTCACCAAAAGTTAGCAATAAGAGTGTTGTGTAAAACAGGAGAGCAATTTTTCAAAAATCTGGAATTCTTACACTTACTTTCCAGTACATCTGCTCCTTAATGATAATTGTGGTTAATAATAAAAAGCCAGTTAAACTGCAATATACACTACCAAAATACTATACTTTCAAGATAAGAAAACTAAACAGGCATGAGATTCAGCTGAAAAAAAATCTACAAAATTGGAAATGTCTCCTAATAATGTTCGGAAATGATGATCTTAAGGAAGAACTATAAACGCATGAAGGCTTCCAGAAAAGACAAAGCTGAAGGCAGGGAAACGTAGACCAAAGGGAAGGAAGAACAATGCCAGAAATGAATGCAGGAGCACTGACCAACAGTTAAAGTCTGGAAAAAGACACCAGAAATGTTGTGGTCCCCAGCTGGCCAAACAAAGAAAGAAGACCATCAAAATCAAGACATGAAAATAATTTCAATATAAACAATGCTGACTTTTCTAGGTTTCATGGTATGGTTCTATATTGGATTGGATATTTTAAGCTCTAAAACAATAGTGTCAGTGGCTAATAGTAAAGGTCTGGTTGTATTGCCATGGCATGTAGTAAAGGTAGAATCAAAGCATTTAATGCAATAGTGATGCTTCAGGTTAGAGTAGCTGGATGAAATGTAAATTGAATGTAGCGTTGGGTCAGCTTAGGGGAGCAGATGAAGCCCCACCTTACCCTCCTAACTAACTTGATGCTGGGATCGAACAGTGATTTAATAAAATATGTTCCTTCACACCGGTGGACAGCAATTCAGTGCATGTAAAATGTTTTCAAAATTTGTAGATGGATATAGAACAAACATGCAAACCCCTGGGCACCCTCTCTTGGTCAGTGCAGTTACTATAGCAACTGCAGCTGGAACTGATCTTAGGACTGTGAAAGATAGAATTTTTGCAGGACAATACATATTGCAGCATAGAATGACAATAGTTGTCATAGTTCAGGAAAGTGACAGTAGTACCCTTTACAATTCTACTGCATAATCACCCTGGAGTAAACTTGCAAGCAAGGGAATGGAGGGATGAATAGGCCAGAGTAGTAAATCATACATCAGTCTCTACTCAACAGGTGCTACAGGTGTTACGAGGTGCTACCCAAAAATCAAATGGTTCAAATGGCTCTGAGCACTATGGGACTTAACATCTATGGTCATCAGTCCCCTAGAACTTAGAACTACTTAAACCTAACTATTAACCTAAGGATAGCACACAACACCCAGCCATCACGAGGCAGAGAAAATCCCTGACCCCACCGGGAATCGAACCCGGGAACCCGGGCGTGGGAAGCGAGAACGCTACCGCACGACCACGAGATGCGGGCGCTACCCAAAAATCCTAGAATTTCATTTTACTGGTAAAACCAATAGCATATGACATTCTGCCACTAAATGTCACTGGGCATATGTGTTAGCTACTGTGGCACAAAGTTGTGTCATCTTTGACGCACGCCATTGGGAGTTGTCATGGTGTGTGTCAGGTTGTGTTTCAGTGCTTCCGCGTATTGTGAAATGCTTAATGTGAAGGCACAACAGATTTGCATCAAATTCTGTTTCAAGCTGAAGAAAACTACAGCTGAAATCCACCACATGCCAACAGAGGCATTTGGTGAGAGTGCACCGAGTCAAGCATGAACATTTAAGTGATTCAAGTGCTTCAAAAAAGGCTGAGTGTGGAAGATGACAAACATTTTGGTTGACCATCAATGTGACAACACCAGAAATGATCAAGAGAGCATGCGACATGAGTCACAAAAATCAAAGGCAAACAATTCACAATGTTTGTAACAGACTTGGGCAGTCTTATGGTACAGTCGACGAATTGTAGTTAATGAACTGAACATGAGATGACTTGCAACGAAGTTTGTCCCTTGTCTTCTCACCATCGACCAACGAAACCTCAGGATTCAGGCCTGTACTGAGCTGCCACAAAGAGTTTGAGAGTTCCAAGATTCTTACCCAGAGTCATAACTGGTGATGAATCTTTGGTCTACATTTATGACCCTGAAATGAAGCAGGGATCATCATAATGGAAAGACCATCTTCTCCACGGCCAAAAAAAGCTTGACAAGTTTGCAGCAACATGAAGTGAATACTGATAATATTTTTCAACATTCGAGGAGTTTGCTTCACCCGGTCAGACTGTCAACGAGCAGTTTTACTGAGAGGCTTTGAGGCAACTGAAGGAAACTGTTTGGTGCAAACTGCCAGAATTATGGAAAAAGAAAGACTGGTTGGTGCACCATGACAACACACTAGCGCACACCTTGCTTGTTGTGAAGGAACTCCTGGATAAATGTAATATGGCAATGGTCCCCCATCATCCTTACTCACCAGAACTACCCCGTGACTCGATTGAAGACATCCAAGAGGAATCACAGCCGGTCAAGAACACCCTTTACCCTGCAGACTTCCACTTCGTTGCATACATGCCCAAGGTGACGGTGATGGAGGCTGTTAGGATGTACGTACAGTTTTTTATTGTTGCAATGAAATTTTTGGACTTTTGGGTGGCACCTCATACAATGTCCAGGAAAGTATTTATAGTAGACTGCTAAGATTTGGCTGATTTCATTTAAAGACCAGAAGAATAATGTAAGTCCATGGTCTGCAACCTACAGTTCCTTAATGTGCTGGCCAGGGTAAGGCTGTGAGTCTTTCAGGCCGAAGGTGATGGATCGGGGACCCTATGTTGGTAAGATACGGGATGATAAAATTGTCAACTCTGTATCACATGAAGACAGTTTTGTGAGAGTATGGTGAGGGGTTTATGTCATCTGGATGGACAGTGAAGTTCTTTCCATGGTTGTCACAAAACTGCTCATCATAATTGTGGGTCCTGCCCACTCATCTCTTATAGGGTGCCTAGGAAGCTGTTTTATCAGAGAGCTAGACAACGTACAAGCAAATCATATTAATGGAGTTTAGTACAGTAATTGAAATGACAATATTTAACTTTGTATTTACAACAAGTTGTCGCAAGCAATTGGCGACATGCAAATAATCAATATCATTTGCTATATAGCATTTCCATGCAAACTAATCATACAAGTTCATAAGTCACTGTTATTGTTAATATCACTGCTTGTCTTCTACTCTGGCTTTTCTAGTGCCCAGTTTCTAGTGCAGCAGAGGCTAGGTGGCACGTCTCTTTATTCTCTTCGTGTAGAGGCCGCTCCTCTTGTGGTGACGTCCTAGTCAGCATGCTATTGGCTGACGTCATCTCACAGCCCCCTCTGCTGTATTGTTCGTATTTCACATCAACTGACTTCCGATCAAAAACAAAAACCCACTGATTGGTGCAAAAAAACTCTGGAAAAATTTGAAGGGGGCACTTCAAATTTCATTTTAAACATCATTACTGATAATCAAAATATCCACGGTTGTACTGCCGGTCTATAGTGTCCAATGGGCACAATATTTCAGTGATCATACATGTCGCCATCATCAGGTGAACTGACGGACTGAGCTCCTGTGAACGTGCCAGCACGGAGATCCGTATGCTATGGCTGCTCAGAGGGAGCTGGGTTCGGCCACGGTGGCGGCCGATTTAAATACCCTTCGCCCGCGGCATGCTCCCTCCGCTGTCCGCGCTCCGCGCCACAGTCGAGCGGTGGAACAGATTGCAACGGCGTCTGAGATGTCGTCGGAGTGATGGCTCTGTCCACCGTGGTCATCACAACTATACGTTTGCTCGATTTAATGTTGATTAACCCAATCACTGGTTCCCAAGCCTTGCAAAGATTATAGCCACAGTCACGGTTTACGAGGTCGTCATAGGTGAGAATTTCGATGGCCTCTCTAACAACGCTGTCCCAGTATCTCGACGTCTGTACCAGAATCCTCATGCGTTCATACTCCATAGCGTGATTTTCCGACAAACAATGTACAGCGACCACCGACTTGCTCTGGTGTTCACGGCATCGATCCTCGACAGTATGCATCGTCTGACTAATATATGACTTGCCACATTGACACGGAATCTGGTACATGCAGGCCTTCCTCAAACTGAGGTCATTTTTGGCACTCCCCACGATTGCATGAGTTTTATTCGGGACAAAACACAGTTCCGCCCCTGTGTTCCTTCAAAATGCGGGCGTTTATTCCCGAGAGTGCGCCTGTACATGGAATAAACGCAGTGCCTACCTCCTCACTCGTGATTTCATCCATCTCCACAGGTTGTGCTGTAGTGGTTGGGCGGAGTGCACGTTGAATCTGCCACTCTGAGTACCCATTTCTTTAAAATACAGTTCTCAGCTTGTCCAATTCCTGGGGTAGACTCTCTGAGTCAGAGATAGAGCGCGCCCTATGTACTAGAGTTTTAAGTACCCCATTCCTCTGTGAAGGGTGGTGGCAGCTGTCTGCGTGCAAATACAGATCAGTGTGCGTCGTCTTCCGATACACCCCACGACCTAGGGTGCCGTCAGCCCTTCTCTTGACCAAGACGTCAAGAAAAGGTAATTTACCCTCCGTTTCAGTCTCCATAGTGAATTTGATGTTGCGGTGTATGGAGTTTAGATGTGTAAGGAAGTCAAGGACTTTATCAAACGATGTGGCCAGATGACGAACGTGTTGTCCACGTAACGGAAAAAGCAAGTAGGTTTCCATTCGGATGACGACAGGGCTTCCTCCTCGAAGTTTTCCACGTACAAATTCGCTACCACCGGTGGGAGTGGGCTACCCATGGCAACTCCCTCCGTTTGTTCGTAGTATTCTTCATTAAAAAGAAAATACGTGGAAGTCAAGACATGCCTAAAAAGTTCAGTGGACTTCTTGTCAAACTTCTGACTAATCAGTACTAGTGACTCTCGCAGGGTTACCCTCGTAAACAAGGAAACGACGTCAAAACTAACCACGATATCTGACTCATCCAACCTGAAGCTATCAAGGCGTTTAACAAAATCCACAGAATTACGGATGTGATGAGGGCATTTACCCACGTAAGGACTTAATATTCCCGTCAGGTATTTGGCCAACAAATATGCAGGTGCCCTGATGTTGCTGACAATGAGGCGTAATGGTACCCCCTCTTTGTGAACCTCCGGGAGTCCATATAGTCTACGCGGTACCGGACTTTGGGGAAACAATTTCTTAGCGTCACCCTCCGGTAAATCTGCATCCTTGAGAAGCGACCTCGTCTTGTTCTCCACCTTCTTTGTAGGGTCAACGCTGATCTTCCGGTAGGAATCGTCATTTAGCAGGCTCTGCATCTTATCAGTGTAGTCCTTATGGGAGAGAACAACTGTAGCATTGCCTTTGTCAGCCGGTAAGACAACAATTTCAGAGCGCTACCTCAGATCACGAGGAATATTAAGTCCTTATGTGGGTAAATACCCTCATCACATCCGTAATTTCGTGGATTTTGTTAAACGCCTTGATAGCTTCAGGTTGGATGAGTCAGATATCGTGGTTAGTTTTGACGTCGTCTCCTTGTTTATGAGGGTACCCCTGCGAGAGTCACTAGAATTGATTAGTCAGAAGTTTGATGAGAAGACCACTGAACTTTTTAGGCATGTCTTGACTTCCACGTATTTTCTTTTTAATGGAGAACACTACGAACAAACGGAGGGAGTTACCATGGGTAGCCCACTCTCACCAGTGGTAGCGAATTTGTACACGGAGAACTTCGAGGAGGAAGCCCTGTCGTCATCCGAATGGAAACCTACTTGCTTTTTCCGTTACGTGGACGACATGTTCGTCATCTGGCCACATGGTTTGGATAAAGTCCTTGACTTCCTTACACATCTAAACTCCATATACTGCAACATCAAATTCACTATGGAGACTGAAACGGAGGGTAAATTACCTTTTCTTGACGTCTTGGTCAAGAGAAGGGCTGACGGCACCCTAGGTCGTGGGGTGAATCGGAAGACAACGCACACTGATCTGTATTTGCACGCAGACAGCTTCCACCACCCTTCACAGAGGAATGGGGTACTTAAAACTCTAGTACGTAGGGCACGCACTATCTCCGATGCAGAGAGTCTACCCCAGGAATTGGAACATCTCAGAACTGTATTTCGAAAAAATGGGTACTCAGAGTTTTTTTTTTTTTTTTTTTTTTTTTTTGGCCCATGACTTAAGACAGTAAAAAACCGAAATTGAAAACCAGCAGCAGTGGGAACAAAGTCATAAAATTGGAGAAACTAAATGTAGAAGGAATACTTAAAAATCCACTACAGAAAGGGAGTGGTTGTCACCAAAAAAAGCTTCAAATGACTGACGTCATTTCACTGTCACTAATACACTGGAGAACGCGGTCGGCTGAGCGCGTGTCATCTGCTAAAATCGACGATAGATCAGGTGATAGCTGTAGACGGGAGCGTAACGGATTAAAATAGGGGCATTCAATTAAAAGGTGTCTGACCGTCCACAGCTGAGAGCAGTGGGGACAGAGTGGGGGAGGATCGCCGCTTAAAAGATGTCGATGGCTAAAAAGACAGTGCCCTATCCGGAGTCTAGCTAAAATTACCTCCTCCCGACGACGCGTTTGGGAGGAAGAGGTCCAAGCGCAAGGAAGGGCTTTCACTTCGCATAATTTATTACGGGGAAGTGTTGACCAATGCGCATGCCATAAATGAGCAACTTTGCGACATAAACCGCTCCGTAGATCGGTGAAGGGAAACGACTGAATAGCTGGCCGAGGAAGAGAGACTGCAGCCTTGGCCGCTATATCGGCCGCATCATTCCCAACGATACCAGCGTGTCCCGGGAGCCAGAGGAACGCCACCGAGACGCCCCCCAGGTGGAGCAAGCGCAGACAGTCCTGAATCCGGTGGACCAGAGGGTGCACAGGGTAAAGAGTTTGGAGACTGAGGAGAGAGCTGAGAGAGTCTGAGCAGATAACGTACTGTATCCGCTGATGGCGGCGGATGTAGTGGACAGCCTGGAGAACAGCGTAAAGCTCCGCAGTATAAACCGAACACTGGTCGGGAAGCCGAAAGCGATTTGGGGTGTCGCCAACAATATAGGCACTCCCTACACCTAACGATGTTTTCGAGCCGTCGGTGTACATAAATGTGGCGTCCGTCATTTCTGCACATAGAGCAGCAAATGCCCGACGATAAACAAGTGTAGGGGTACCATCCTTGGGAAATTGACAAAGGTCACGGAGCAGGCAAATCCGGGGACGGAGCCAAGGCGGTGCTGTACCCCAAGTTGTCACGAAGGTTTTAGGAAGGCGGCAGGAAAGAGAATTGAGCAGTTGACGGAAGCGGACTCCCGGGGGTAGTAGGGAGGAGGAGCGGCCTGCATACCCTACATCAAAGGAGGCGTCGAAAAAAAGGTCATGGGCTGGATTAGCAGGCATGGAAGACAGATGGCTAGCATAACGACTCAGGAGGACTGCTCGCCGATTGGACAGCGGAGGTTCAGCAGTCTCAGCATAAAGGCTTTCCACAGGTCTAGTGTAAAAAGCTCCAGACACTAAACGTAATCCACGGTGGTGGATAGAGTCGAGACGCCGAAGAATAGACGGCCGAGCAGAGCAGTAGACTATGCTTCCATAATCCAATTTCGAGCGCACTAAGGCGCGATAGAGGCGGAGAAGGACCACTCGGTCCGCTCCCCAGGAGGTACCATTCAGGACACGGAGGGTGTTAAGCGATCGCAGACAGCGAGCCGAAAGATAGGAAACATGGGAGGACCAGCACAGTTTTCTGTCAAACATAAGACCCAAGAATTTAGCGACGTCTGAAAACGGAAGGTTGACAGGACCTAGATGTAAGGAGGGCGGAAGAAACTCCTTTCGTCGCCAAAAATTGACACAAACGGTCGGGGGGAGGGGGGGGGGGGGGGGGGGGTACTCAGAGTGGCAGATTCAACGTGCGCTCTGCCCGACCACTACAGCACAACCTGAGGAGATGGATGAAATCATGAGTGAGGAGGTAGGCACTGCGTTTATTCCAGATACAGGCACACTCTCGGGAATAAACGCCCACATTTTGAAGAAACACCAGGGCAGAACTGTGTTTTGTCCTCCGAATAAAACTCATGCAATGGTGGGGAGCACCAAAAATGACCTTGGTTTGAGGAAGGCCTGCGTGTACCAGATTCCGTGTCAATGTGGCAAGTCGTATATTGGTCAGACGATGCGTACTGTCGAGGATCGATGTTGTAAACACCAGAGGCACACTCAACTGATGTATCCGAGCAAGTCGGCGGTACGGTACGGAGTATGGAAGCACGAGGATTCTGGTACAGACATCGAGATACTGGGACAGCGTTGTTAGAGAGGCCATCGAAATTGGCACCAATGACGACCTCATAAACCGTGACTGTGGCTATAATCTTAGCAAGGCTTGGGAACCAGCGATTGGGTTAATCAACAGTATATCGAGCAAACGTATAGTTGTGACGACCACGGCGGACAGAGCCATCACTCCGACGTCATCTCAGACGCCGTTGCAATCTGTTCCACTGCGCGGCCGTGGTGCAGGGCGCAGACAGCGGAGGGATCGCGCCGTGGGCAGAGGGTATTTAAATTGGCCGCCACCGCGTCCGAACCCAGCTCCCTCCGAGCAGCCATAGCATATGGATCTCCGTGCTGGCACATTCACAGGAGCTCAGTCCGTCAGTTCACCTGATGATGGTGACATGTATGATCGCTGAAATATTGTGCCCACTGGACACTCTAGACCGGCAGTACACCCGTGGATATTTTGATTATCAAATAAGCCAGGAGAAACTCAAGAATCACATCATGACTGATCATGAATATTGGATTTATTGTTATGATCTTGAAAAGAAAAGTCAGTCGGCTCAAAGCGTCTTTTGAATCACACCTAAGGCTACGAAAATAAGATGAATTAACAGTGTGGGTAAGAAGATGATCATTATTTTTTCCCCTAAAATGGGCCATATTGCTACCATAACCTTAGGAGATACTGCCAATTGGTACACAAATGCCTGTCTACCACAAATTTTTTGGAAAAAGTTTATGAAAAATGCCCAAAAGGAAAAACAGTTTTAAATCATCGCATGCAGCAAAACCAACAACTGATTGTCTTTGTGTTCTAAATGTCAGTGCCCTTGGCACTCCACCGCACAGCCCTGACTTGACATCTTACGGTTGCTTTTTGTTCTCAAAAACTAAAGATAAAATATGTGGAATCACTTTTTCTTCAGATGAAGCAGGAACATTAAAAAAATCTTGTTTCTGAAGTGCCTCAAGAAGAATGGCATCACTGACCTAGGGCCTGGTTTCGTCTAAAGTAAAAATATATTGTTGTTAAAGGGAAATATTTCAAAAATGAATAAAATCATTTAATTTTTAAAATTAATTCTTATCTGATGATCAAAAAATTTACCGTGCCATTTTTGTACCTGTACAGTAGTAGCTGCTCAAAATGCAGGGATCACACTGTTGGTGTTGGCACTGTAAACTCTCCACACACAAGGAGTAGTTGCCTTTTGCAAAAGACACACAGCGGCTCTCTCCTAATCAAGACAGTAGGCTCATCTCTGTCCCAAGTCTTACTTCTGTGTACGTCTTTGGGCGATATTCCAGTTTCTTTTACTCCCCGTAGGGGTTTAAACAAAACACAAGTCATGTCTTTCTATGGGACTGGATATTAAAAGTGGATGAAAAAATACGTAACAAACTACAACTGCAAGGGGTACAATTCCTCCATTTACTTGGAAGGGTCTGAAGTATAGCAGACTTGATACACGAGCATTTATTCTAGTATACGAGGGGGGCTACACTCTCAGAGAAAGAGAAAATCTTGGTTTAGCACTGTGATGTTAGGCCCTACATATCTCCACCTACAAAGTGCGTTAAATGCCTCCATTTTGGACATTTAAGGGGTGCAGAAATTTTGACGTTTTAGTTTGAGAAGATTCCCACCAATTTCATCTTTGATTTAAAATTTCTGTACTCTCTGCATAAAATTTCTGTACTCTTGGCATTACAAATGAAACAGTAAATATTGTAGATTGTATGTTTGATAATATGAATAACCATTAAATAAGGTCTTGATTTTGCTATTGTTATACCTTTGCATAAAAAGGGGGATAGATCTGATGTCAACAATTACCATCCAATCTCCCTTCTAACAGCTTTATCCAAAATTTTTGAGAAAGTAATGTATTCAAGAGTAGCTTCACATATCTGTAACAATGAAGTACTAACAAAATGTCAGTTTGGTTTCCAGAAAGGTTTTTCAACAGAAAATGCCATACATGCTTTCACCAATCAAATTTTGAATGATCTGAATAACCGAACACCACCCATTGGGATTTTTTGTGATCTCTCAAAGGCTTTTGATTGTGTAAATCATGAAATTCTGCTAGACAAGCTCAAGTATTGCGGCATGAGTGGGACAGTGCACAAATGGTTTAATTCGTACCTAACTGGAAGAGTGCAGAAAGTTGAAATAAGTAGTTCTCATAATATGCAAAGATCAGCACATTCCTCAAACTGGGGAACTATCAAGAATGGGGTTCCACAAGGATCAGTCTTGGGTCCTTTGTTGTTCTTAATATATACTAGTGACTTGCCATTCTATATTCATGAAGAGGCAAAGTTAGTTCTCTTTGCTGATGATACAAGTATAGTAATCACACCTGACAAACAAGAATTAACTGATGAAATTGTCAATACTGTCTTTCAGAAAATTACTAAGTGGTTCCTTGTAAACGGACTCTCACTGAATTTTGATAAGACACAGCACATACAGTTCCGTACAGTGAATGGTATGACGCCATTAATAAATATAGACCTTAATCAGAAGCATATAGCTAAGGTAGAATATTCCAAATTTTTAGGTGTGTCCATTGATGAGAGATTAAATTGGAAGAAACACATTGATGATCTGCTGAAACGTTTGAGTTCAGCTACCTATGCAATAAGGGTCATTGCAAATTTTGGTGATAAACATCTTAGTAAATTAGCTTACTACGCCTATTTTCACTCGTTGCTTTCATATGGCATCATATTTTGGGGTAATTCATCACTGAGGAATAAAGTATTTATTGCACAAAAGCATGTAATCAGAATAATAGCTGGAGTCTACCCAAGATCATCCTGCAGACATTTATTTAAGGATCTAGGGATATTCACAGTAGCTTCTCAGTATATATACTCTGTTATGAAATTTGTTATTAACAACCAAACCCAATTCAAAAGTAATAGCAGTGTGCATAACTACAATACTAGGAGAAAGGATGATCTTCACTATTCAAGATTAAATCTAACTTTGGCACAGAAAGGGGTGAATTATACTGGCACTAAAGTCTTTGGTCACTTACCAAATAGTATCAAAAGTCTGACAGATAACCAACAAGTATTTAAGAAGAAATTAAAAGAAATTCTGAATGACAACTCCTTCTACTCCATAGAGGAATTTTTAGATATAAATTTAAAAAAATATTAAAAAAATAAAAATAAAAAAACACAAAAAATGAAAAAGTTGTTATATTAACTTAAGTATGTTGTTAAATTAACTTAATTATGTCATGTATTGGAAAATTTGACTCGTTCCACATCATTACGAAATATCGTATTCATGATCAATGTAATCTAATCTAATCTGGATATCAATGATTTATTTAGGTAACATGTATAAGGTTAAATTCCTACAGTGTGTTTCATAACTTCAGTTTGAGGTACTCATTGGGCTTTGTGTGGCATTGTGAATGCAGCAGCAGATGCTCTGACATCAGCACAGGTGTAGCAGAGACCCCAACACTGTATGTTGTTCCATGGAATACTTCTAGCAGAACTGTGTTGCATAAGAAAAAAGTGTCTCTCTTTGGGTAGGAGAGAAAATCAGTTGTTTGTGATCCTGTAAGTTGAAAAGATCTATGTCTGTAAGCATGCCAATAAATCTGTTTGTTATATTGAAATTCCCATTTAATCAATGAAGTAAGCCTGAGTAACATAAGTACATCTGAAGTTAGAAGAAATAAAATGGACAAGTGTTCTGCAGGACCAGACGGCATATAATTTTATCCTGCTGAACCCTCACAACATATGTCATCTTGATGTCCCAGTGAACCCACCTGTGGCAATTGTCCCATTTGCAAGAAAGAATGGATAACCAAGAGTACAAGCACATTGACCGAGTATTATGCTTCAGTGTTACAAAGACATACATATGCCTAGAGCCCCTTATTAACGTTCCAGTGTATATTTTCATCACTGCCTGCAGTTCTTCGGCATCTTCACAAATTCATCACTAAAAAAATAAAAAATAAAAGCTATTTGAGTTTGCCATACCAGTTATAAATTTTTGTCTTGCATCAGGCTTCTTCAAAAATGCAATTCTAAGCTGATATTCAGATTGTTTAGATGCTATATTCAAATTGTTTGGATGCTAATGAAGATTTGAATTTTTAAATAAATCATAAACTGGGTATGTCCTCTTGTTAAATTCATTTTTGGTGCACAAAAACTCTTTAGATAATGATAAACTATTAGAACAAACTAAACAAACTACATGACAGACAATTCTCCAAACATCAAAAAGTAACCATCAAATATAAAATACCTTATTTGCTTTTAGAATCACGACATTCTAAAATTTTCAGTGTCTCCCTTGTACACGGTGATCCCCCCCTACAATGAATTGGCTATAGCATTAGGTTTTGTTATGGCAGGTAGTGAGACCAGAACAGGGTTTCAGATTGGTTGCACCAAAATAGAAAGCACAATTTGCACTCCATAGATAAAATAAATTTAAGAAAGGTAGAAAGTAATGCAAGGGGTCATGAAAATAAGCCAGGATATGCCTTTCGTGAGAGCCAAGCTGTCACCAGTGGAGTGGACAAAGGGTGAGCGAGAAAATGTAATAAGAAGCCGGAATTGCAGAAGGTGTACTGCAATGGTGCAGGGCTCATGCTCGCCACAAATGTACTCATGAAAGTCAGATGTCCTCTGGGCAGACAGTTCTGTATTCTGGTGCTGAAGTATTCAAGTTGCTGCCAAGCACAATGCGAGGAACTGGGAATAATTGTAAATTTTAAAAAAAAGGAAAATTAAAAACTAATCTTAGTTATCACTCTCAGATAACCTACATACAAGGATTGAGGACTGGTGTTGGCAGCAAGACCAAGTAATAATACTCACTGTAAACAGGTCATTTTTACAGCATGCAAATAACTATTTTCTGGTGATTATTATTGGCATAGCCACTTTGATATCAAGCGAGCACTAGTTACAATAGCTACAGTCAGGCCAATGGAGGAACATCCCTGACGCTCCACTCAAGTGGGGCACATTGTATGGACGGGGACACAAGCACAAATCTGACCTCTGGAATTTGTAAACATTGCTTTAGTGATAGTCCTGTGTTGTCACCCTTCAACTCAATGTTGTGCTTAGTCCGCCAATATGCGACCAACACAGTGTAAAAATAAACAGCTGCATAGTAGCATTGGCAACATAGCTGCTGTGTGTCTGCTGTGTGTCACAGATATTCTTTCAAGTGGCTGAAATATAATTAGTGCAAATGAGATGGCAACAATGGTTTTTCCTCTTCAAAGTAGCTGTCTCCATGATAATTTTTTGTTTATTTGGTCTGTCTAATCAGATTTAGAATTAAGTGTTATAATGGGTACATGAAACATGAGTGATTTCACATTTCCAAATGTTTCCACCTATTTCATAAACTTGTACCCGTCATTCAGAATGTGTCTTGAGCAATGGATAATTTTGTATGTTACTAACCTTGTTTAATAGTTGCTCTATCTCAAGGGCCATCGTCTCGAAAACATGCTCCCCACTGAGAAGTGGTACAGTATCCATGCTGAAACAAAATATGAAATTAAAATTTGAGTATTTCCACATTATCAAATTAAAAGTAATTTGAGTGACAGGTTCTTCCATGAAATTGAAGAAGGAAATAGGAAAATTCTTTCAAAACTAAAATTCAGTTTCTTCTTAACTTATGGTGTTGTTACGGATGACAGTATCACTAAAGCACAGTTACTAAACACACTTTCCCAAAAATCCTTTATGACATAAGAGAAAGTAAATACTCCTGAATTAGAATCAAGAACAGCTGCCAACATGAGTAACTTAGAAGTAGATATCCTCAGTGTAGCGAGGCAACTTAAATCACTTAAGAAAGACAATGCCTCTGGTCCAGACTGTATATGAGTCAGGTTCTTCTCAGCGTACGCTGACACGATAGCTCCATACTTAGCTCGCTGATCAAAAGATCCATAACTAAAGACTGGAAAGTTGCACAAGTCACACCAATACTCAAGAAAGGAAATACAAATAATACACTGAATTAAGGACCAGTATCATTCATGTCAATCTGCAGTAGGATTTTGGAACATGTACTGTGTTTGAACATTATGAATTACCTCAAAGAAAAAGAGTTATCGACATATAGTCAACATGGATTCAGAAAATATCATTCTTTTGAAACAGGACTAAATCTTCATTCTCATGAAGTATTGAATGATATAGACATAGGATGTCAAATTGACCCCATATTTTTTTAATTTCCAGAAGGCTGTCAGCACCATTCCTCACAAGCGACTACTAATCAAATTGTGCACCAGTCTCTGTTATGGGACTGGATTCATGATTTTCTGTCAGAAACATCACAGTTTGTGGTATCTAATGGAAAGTAATAGAGTAAAAAAGAAGTAATATCTGGCATTCACTAAGGAAGTGTTATAGGTCCTCTGCTGTTCCCAATCTACATAAATGATTTAGGAGACAATCTGAGCAGCCCTCTTAGATTGTTTGCAGATGACACTGTTGTTTACTATCTTGTAAAGTCATCACATGATCAAAACAATTTGCAAAATAAGGTAAACAAGATATCTGTATGATGCAAAAAAAGGCAATTGACTCTAAATACTGAAAAGTGCTAAGACATCCACATGAGTACTAAAAGGAATCCACTAAATTTTGGTTACAAGATAAATCACACAAACTTAAAGGCTGTAAATTCAACTAAGTGCTTAGGGATTACAATTATTAACTTAAATAGGAATGATCACAAAGATAATGTTGTGGGGAAAGCAATCCAAAGGCTGTGATTTATTGACAAAATGTTAGAAAATGAAACAGGTCTACTAAAAAGATTGCCTGCACTACACTTGTCTACCCTCTTCTGGAATACGCTGCATGATGTGGGACCCTTAGCAGACAGTATTGATGGAGGACATCAAAAGTGTTCAATGAAGCACAGTTCATTTTGTATTATCACAAAATGGGGGAGAAAGAGCCACAGATACGATACATTAATTGGGGTGGCAATCACTAAAGCAAAGACAATTTTCATTGTGCCAGGATCTTCTCATGAAATTTCAATCACCAAATTTGTCCTCAAGAGTGTGAAAATATTTTGTTGGTGCCCACCTACATAAGGAGAAATGATCGTCATAATAAAATCAGAGCTCGCACAGAAAGATTTAAGTGTTTGTTTTTGCAGCGTGCTGTTCAAGAATGGAACATTAGAGAAATAGCTTGAAGATAGTTTGACGAGCCCTTGGTCAGGCACTTATTTGTGAACTGCAGAGTAATCATGAAGATGTAAAAATTATTGAGTTGATCATTCATACAGTAACCTGTTTTCAAGTTTCCTCAGTATCTGGATAACAACATGAACATCATAGTATTGGTGTTAACAGATATAGATATAACTAATCAGGCATGAGAGAGAGGGGGGGGGAGAGAGAGAGAGAGAGAGAGAGAGAGAGAGAGAGAGAGAGAGAGAGAGAGAGAGAGAGAGAGAGAGAGAGGGGGGGGGGGGGGGATCTGACTGTACAAAGAGTGCAAGAGAATCATGAATGGACAGTATATTACCAAATTTTACACTGAGAAAAGCTGACTCATTTCACATCACAGTGAGAGATTGCAATTGTTATCCACAGGCATGCATATAGCTTGCTTACTTTTAGTTTCAACTGAAGCAATCTTAAAATCTCAGAATGGATTCAAGTAGAGAACTTCGTGACATTTTATTTGTTAAGAGAGGAATATTGTGAACATTATGCCTTTAGTGCTCTCGCTCTTGATCCAATGCCTTGCTTCACTGAAAATCCTTGTCTGAGATAACACTGTCAAACATGCAAATTTTGCCCATTGCCTCGACGACATATTCCAACAACATGTCAGTCAGAGTGGGCACCTTCATACCATATCCTGCAAACGTTCATTGTCAATGGTGAGCTCAATAACGACAGACAATATGTAGTTCCTTGCATCAGTCTCCAATGTTATACATCTTCTGGCTGATTTGTACTATCACACCTGCATGAAGTGTTGTATGAGCCTCAGATCTGTAGAGCCAGACAAACTTTTAAAGTAAAAAAAGGATGACATTAACATAATAATACTTGTGGAGACTCCAACTAATACACAGGGAGAAATTGAAGAATTATAACATTTAAATTTAACAATAAGAGTGAGTATGTTGTTTCTTTTAATTTCTCATTCTACGATCAGTATCTAAGCAATATTTTTTGTGTAATAGGACTTGTCCATAGGAAACAGTTTTGTTTTAGATTTAAAATATGTTATGTTAAAAATGAAGTTTTTGGGCTCGACTGCTAGTTGGCTAAATACATTTATCCACAATTATGATTCTGGCTATTCTGCCAATTCCACATAACACCTGACTATGATTTGCATCTATGCAAATCATTTCTCTTAAGAGGACATCACCCTCATTTCAACAATGACCTCTTAAGAGGAATGAATATGCTCTGACAGACTTCATAGTGAGGTGTTATTACTTGGGAATCCAAAATAATGAAAGTAGATGAACACATCCTGTAACAGTCCAGGTCTAAATTTTGTATTTTCTTATACACTTCAGCATTGTGGACACAAGCAAACAGAAATTAATTTCACAACATGCTTTTGTGCTCAGACATTTTATGTTATTGTGGATATTGTTCAAGAGTCACAGACAACAAAGACAGGACCACGATATGGCACTGTTGGAGAAACAAAAAGAGCAGGATGGAGGTTGAGCAGTAGAAAGGCAAGGACAGAAAGAATAAAGAAAGAAAGAATGACAGACAGAGAATGAAGGGATTTGTTTATGTGAAAGTTTCATCTCTGAAAATCACGAAATCTGTCACCAGAGAATCTGGATGGCCCACATGCTGTAACAAGCACTTAGGTTTTAGGTGAGTTTTTCTGTAATGCATGCTCGGAAACTTGATACTGGGTATACTCATTGCAGACTGTTCAGCTACGTCTGTTTACGTGTCTCATCAACGTCATCATGGTCATTGCTACAGAGGGGGCAATGCAATGAACCCATGCCTATTGGTACGCGGTGCTAGTTGTTTCACTTATGGCTCTGCCTCTAATGTTGCAGTTTGTTGCCTGTGGTGGGTGAATGGTGGTGTGTGTTGCAAATGGCTCTTTGGCACATTCACGTTCAACTGTCTAATCAACGACCACCTTCATTAAATTGGGATTAATTTTGGGGTGACTCGTCTTGCCCCCCCCCCTTTTTTAAATACTATATGCTCACACTGGAGCACTTGAATCCATCCATATAAAATTAAGTCTTCCAAGCAGGGATTTGACTTTTCAACTTCCCAGCTTCCTATTCTGCTCTCGAATTTGACTTGGCTGACCTTTCTTCATCAGTTATGATGTACTGGTTTTGTTTAAATGTTTTCAGCTCATGTCTCATTCTCTGTTCCTCAAAGCTGTCTTTTGATCCATGTTTTCAGTTTGATGTGTTGTTATATTTAATGCCTCCCAGTGTCATAATTATTGAATTAGGAATTTATTAAGTGGTGTTCATTGAGCTTCTTTCAGTTTAGTTGTTCTGCTTTCAGCCAAGGCTTTCTCGTACTGAATTGTCCAGTGAAATAGTAGTTGTTTCAATCTTCAAGGTTTTCACAATTTGCTTTTCTTCTTTAAACAAAATTTGTGGTCCAGTTTTTACCAGTATTTTTTTCAATTACTTTTATTTAAATTTTGGGCTCTATCACATTATTTGCTAGTAATGCAAGATCGTCTATGAATGCTGTGCTATTAAGATTGATTTTTTTTCCAATATTTATCTTTATTTGGCATTTTTTGATCCGCTCTTGCATGACTTTCTCCAAGAACAGTTAAACAGTAATTGTGAGATCCTTGACTCCTAAGCCGCGAACATCAATTCCATACATCAGGAGGTAATGGACGACATTGAGGATGAGGTTATTAACATCTGGTACCAATCTGCACCATCAGTTGAATGCACCCTGAATGATGGACCTCTCCATTTGGTCTTCTGCCGCTGCTGTCAAACAACCATCCAACATCCAACCAACACAGGGACAACCAACTCCTACACAAAGTAAAAGTTCCATAGAAAAACAGATATTAGGAGTACGAAGGACAACATGCCAGTATGTTTTCACTGTGGATGCCCAGTACATTATATGCTACTGCAGAGAGAGAAGACAAGTGTTCCACGAATATTACACTGCCACACATCAACTGTCACAATTTTATTCACACCAGCTATCTGCAGATGATTACAGTTGACCTGTGGGCAGAAGCTTATTGCCATATCCTGGACAAGGTCACTCTCCAACAACACAGTACAGCCTTTTCCTGTTGCTGTATGGAGGTATCAGCTACTTGCCTAGCCGCTGAATTGAGGAAAACTAAGTAAGGCAACAATCTGGAGGTGAGGCCACAACAGATGGGAATACTCCATGGATAACAGTTACCAAGATGACTGGAAATCTCTTCAGCATCATCATCGATGGCCAATCAGTCTGGCACTAGATGGCTCTGGATTCTTTTTTGGTGGTGTTGAATGTTACTGTCACCAGTAAAGAAACTAAGTTCTGTCATACAAAAGTGATTGTGCTGAAGGTCACACATGGGAAATACTCATAAGTTGAGGTGACAGGATCGACATTGTGTGAATAACTATCAATGACACAACACAGCTTTTCAATTCTGTAGTTTTAACAGAATGCAATCAAGATATTATTCTCTGATGAGAATTCTTGCAGGCATCACAAGCAATCATAGATTATGTAAGATCAGACATACAAATCGACAAAACTATTCTAACAAGCATGCATCAAAAAGACTACTCAGGGTGGTTGTTGGCTGTTGAAAATGTTGTTATCCCACCATCATTAACGAGTTGGGTTATAGTCATCAGCTGAGATGCAGGGACACGCATTGTTACAGATGTCCTTTGTGAATCGCTGGTAGTATGCATACATTCCGAGGAAAGTTGTTTGATAATGACTGTGCCTATTCACACTCTGCCACCAGCAATTATTTATATCCTATTTAACATTTCTGTAAGGTTCTTGAAATATTTTATGTTAATATACGTAGAATATTCAATGGTTGTATAAATAGTAGCTTCCTGGAACATTCAATGTTCCATCTGTGAGATAAGTTCTGTTTTGATGTACACTGGTGTCAATAAAGCATGCTCTCAGTTCTAAGTGTTGTGCTTCATTGACAACCCTATCTTTGGATTTGGATTTTCTTGTGGTTTTGGAGTGATAATATGATTTATGGTGAGGACACCACTGTTTAAAATATTTACTATGTACTCTTTCGGTTTCTTGAAAGAAACATTAAATTCTGTAACAGAAATTCCATAGTGCCTCTAGTATAGTATTTTGATGCTACTTTCTAAATTTGTCTTTTTTTTTTTTTTTTTACTTAATTAGCAGCCTCTCATTTTTGCCCCTGCCCCCTTTTCTTTTTTCTTTCTTTTTATCTTATTTTTGGAAAAATGAGAAAATCAGTAGTTCTTGAAAAGTTACCCTTCATTTAAAAATAATTTTTATGACATCTTTCAAACTGGCAAACTGTCCTCCTCGATTTCAATACATCCTCTACAAATATAAGTAAAATTTTAATCTTCTTTAATTCAAATTATTAATCACAAACATACATTATTAATTAATTAAGGACTTAGTCTGATGCCCATCTTTGGATTTAAATGTCACCGTGTAAAAAAGTCTGCGGGATAGGAAAACTTTTGCCGACAGTTTCAAAATCATATATTTCTGTTACCATACTTGCAGCTCCTTTAGTAAAAATTTTTAAGGCCCATGACGTGGTACTGACTATATACAAGGCATCTTACAAGCTATGGAGTCAAAGGCATATAATGCACCATCATAGAAGGCAATTTCCTCCCCCCTCTCCCCTTCACCCCCCTCCAGTACTGTACTCAGCTGTAATTTGTCTTTATTGAAGGTTACAGAAGTAACAAGAATAGGTAATTCAAATCAAAGACTGTTCTGCAGATAAGTGCACTGCGAGGCACAGCTGCAGCACTACTGGAGGAGGTTCAGACAAAAAAAAAATTACCTTACACGGCAATGGAGTATTCACTAGCAACATGACAATCAGTGATATCTATATGGTGCCACAAACAGCATGACAAACAGTGATTACCATCAAACAATGAGACCCTGGAAGACTCACTTGGAAGTTCTTTGACTTTGAAAAGAATAGCGGCAATTTTTGGAGTACGGCATGTATATACCACAACACTTAAGCTAGAAATTTGATAAATCTCCATTTTCTGTCTGAACTTTAAGATTTTTAGTTATCTGCTGAATTAACAGTAGCTTTTGGGAAAAATATGTTCAACTAATAATGTTCTTTAGCATGTACTCGCTTAACAAACTTCATTTCATTCCACAGTGCGTATTCTAAAACTTTACCTTGACATCATTCAAAGTCTGTTTTGCATGACAATATCTCTGAGCTACATAGTCCTATTTTTTGCTTACCAATTGTCTGTCAAGGTAAGATAGTAAATTAACAAATTAGTGAACACTTTTTCTCACTGTATGGGTTAACTTGCATAATTTTGAATCTTTTCTTATAACCACACACAGACTGGAAATTTGTTGCTAAATTGAGATTTAGCAGATAATGTTTACAGATTACTTTCTCAATCAATATTTTATGGAATCTCTTCGGGCAAGTGACAACAACAAAGAAGAACTTTACAGAGCTTAAATTTTTTCCTATGATCTCTGGGCCATAGAGTATAGGCCTATTTGCCAGTAAAAGTTGCAAGCACAATGATATGGAAGCTGATTACTTGTTACAATATTTTTATCTGTGTTCATCCATAACAAATTTTGCAGTGCTTCCAAAAACAGACTTTGCATATAGAAGACCACAGCTTACAATCACTAATATGATAGTGTTCTATTCCTGTGATGTTGGCCAGGTACAAGATATATATCTCTTCCAATTCCTCATAACCTCTAACTACATAATCAGCTCATCTAACTTTTACTTCAGATCTCATGATGTTATGGAATAATAATAATGATAATAATAATAATAATAATACTTCATTGTGAACTTCTAAGAACTTGATGCACATATCATGATCCAACTTCTTGCTAAAACTATCTGCCTGACATACAACAAACAAAAATTAAAATAACTCATGGCGGTCCATATGTATCCCTTTTCCCCCACCCCAACAACAGTTTTCAGTTTTGTAACTGCTGTGAATTACTCCGACGGCCTATCCTTTTCCATCCCGCACTGGCACTGGTGCAGATACAAAGCAAACAGAGATATGCTGAGTAGTTTATCTCTATTTATAGAGTAATAAATACAACACTGTGTTTGGCCAGTACCTTTCAGACTTGAAACCATGGCCCCCAACTCCTGTTCCAAGCTTGCTGAAGGAAACGAGTTTGAGGTCAATCTCATTTTCAAGCTGCCGTGCTTGTTTCCGTAGATCTGAGAAATAGAAAGAAACATGGAAATTCTTCAGAATGACTGTCACTTCACACTACAAAAACAAATAACGCAGGTTATCTTGTGCATAATATACATTTTATGCCCTTCTAAGCTAATGTTTATACTGTTATTGTCATATTATAAGCGGCTAGAAAGTTGACAAAGTAGACACAGAAATATGATATCCACATTTATACACGATCTTTTTCTCTCTATATACAATCCTAAATCGCGATGTATGTAATTGTTAGAATTTGGAACAGTTGTTAACGCAGTACAGTTCCCTAAAATGCTACCACTCCCGAAAGCCTATTTTCGCATACTGAAGCTCGAACGTCATAACATAACAACATATATTTCTTTTGTATCCGAAATCGGTTTAAAAATTAGGACCGAATTATTCACATAATCATTAGCAAATCGTCACCGCCCAATGACGTGGACAATAACAAACGCACAGAACCGCACGCAACTTTCATAGCGGTTTGTCATTAAAGGGAGTTAACATGCTTGTGATCCAACAAAAAACGATGTAGTCAACGCAGATTTTTTTTCTTTTCTTTTTCTAACCTTCCCACCCTTCCATACCGACGGACGTTGCCATCTTCACACTTTTTATCTTACTGTGCTGTCATCTTTATATCTTAAATTTGCACTTTTCGTGCTTTTCACTTCTCAGCTGTCAGTCGACTTAGCTTTGTATCTGCAAAGTTATAACACACTTGGTAATGAAGTTGGAAACATCTTTGGAATATCGATCTATTTCGATTAAAGAAGCCGTTTTCCTCGGACAACAAAAACTATGCATGCTCCCACCACCAGATCAAGGTCAATACACACTGGCCGTCGCGTCACGTCACTTCAAAATATTCTTCAATGCATTTCAAAAGGCGGCATCCACACTGGCCATCCCGTCATGTCAGGTCACGTCACGGCGCCGTCAACGTTTCGTCCGTCGGTTGCTGATTACGTGACCCACAAGCACATTTCTTCCCGATATACGGCGATGGGCAGATCTCTACATTTCGTTTCGTCGCGGTTTTCATGGTTGACATCAGTTGTTTGTTGTTCGTTATTTGCTATCTGCTATAAATTGTTTCGTTTCGTTACTTCTTTTGTTAAAATTTATAATGAATAACGACAGAATAAGACTAGTTAGTAGGTGGAGTTTATTTTTATATTGTCAGGCATTTTTAGTGTTAAAAAAATAAATGCACTGAAACCTTTAGACACTGCAAGTTGTTTGTTTAAATATGTATCTGTGGCTGGCCTATTGATTGTTAAGCAGCTCTCCGAATTGTGTGTGTAACAGTTTTGCAAGCATCAGTGGTCAATATTTATGTGGTTTTACTAGCTAACGTCAGTGCAAATAAGGCACTTGATCTACTAAACCTATAGGGAAAAGATATTTAGGTAGATATAACTATTGTACAAAAATTTGCAGTTGACTGGCAACTAAATTTAACCTTAAAGAAACTAATTTTTTATGGGATTCAATGGCAGCTCATAATACTGAGTTTCTTTTAGTAATTCTGCATGCAGATTGATAAACAAAAAGAAACTGATACTTCAACTTTCTAAGAATTAAAATGTAGATTCCTCTTCCTCAAGCTCTTTGTATAGTGTGTGAAATACCCCTTCTGCACCACATAATCAAATTTTTCGGACCCACACTCTTTCCTTGCTTTGTTTTGCACATCAGTCTTCTTTCTCTAATATACAAGTTATCTCTGCAAGCTGCAAACCATCTACGTTCAATAATCGTCGTTTTTGTACAAATGTGTACTGCAGCATCCACATATATAAGCTATCGTATTGTTTATGTACACTTTGTGTGTAAAAACAATTGAAAATCATCTTGAAAATATCACAATTCCCGCAAAAGAGAAAAAAAAGGCAGTTGAGAACAGTCATGCGAGTTGAGACCATGTGAGTTGAACTGACTTGAAATGCCGCAACGGTCAGTATGAACACTCCTTAACCTGACAGGGACCATGCAATGATGGCTTGTGAGAATAGCATAACACTATCAGAGGATTGTGCATATAGTATACAAGTGTTGTATAATGCTACCCCTTTTACTGGATCTGACCTGATGTATGGCTAATGCATATGGAAATGAGACTATTAGTTCCTTTTCCTAAGAGTTCCCTAGATGTTGAAAAGAAATGCAGTAAAATTGGATAATACTGAATCTACGACCTTTCTGTACCAAGTTCATTAAATGATCTGTTTAATGGATTTGTGGTCACCAACCTATCTCGGCAAAGAAATGGTTAAGTTCCAGAAAAGCAGAAAAAGTAAATTAGGTCTATTTTCCTACTGTTCCCAAACTTAATTTCACAAATAAATATGAGGGCTATCCACAAAGTACATTACGTTTTCGTTTGTGTCCGTTAGGGGCGGGGCTAGCGCGGCCATCTTGGTGTCATGGTATTCCGCAGTTCAGTCGGCATCCTGCCGTGCTAGTGAGAGGTTCGTGCTGTACTCCGCTGAGCTACTGTGACAGACTGAAATGTCAGCGTTAATTGAAAATGCCGCGAAGTGTGAAGTGTGTGCTGTAATAAGGTTTCTGACTGCAAAAAACTGTACACCGATAGAAATCTATTGGCAGCTTCATGAAGTGTATGGGGACAACATAATCACTGAAGGTGGAGTGTGTCAATGGGTCATAAAATTTAAAAATGGCCGAACTAACGTTCACGACGAAGAGCGAAGTGGAAGACCCAGCATAGTGACTGCCGAACTTATCGAAAAAGTCGATGCCGCGGTCCGTGAAAACTGTAATTTCACAATAACGGAACTCTCTATGAGTTTTCGACCAATTTCACGAAGTTTGTTGCACGAAATCATTACCGAAAAGCTTGGTTACCACAAGTTTTGTGCAAGATGGATACCAAAAATCTTGACAGAGATTCACAAAAATCAGCGAATGGCTACAGCGTTAACGTTTTTGGACGCTTACGAGAAAGATGGCGACTCATTACTCGATCGCATCATTACTGGTGATGAAAAATGAGTTAAGCATGTGAACTGCGAGACAAAATTGCAGTCAGTGCAGTGGGGGCACACAAATTCCCCCCCAAAACCCAAGAAATGCATGCAGACAATGTCGGCAAGAAAGGTGATGGCGACTGTCTTTTGGGACAGAAAAGGTGTGATTTTTGTGAATTCCCTGGAAAGAGGCATTACAATAAACTCTCAAAGGTATTGCCAAACTCTGCACAACCTCAGAAGAGCAATAAAAATCAAGCGCAGGGGAAAGTTGGGCTCAAAGATCTTGCTGATTCATGACAACGCCTGGGCCCACAAGGCAAATGCCACTCGTGAAGTTCTCTAATCTTTTAAGTGGGAGTTGTTTCCTCATCCGCCGTACAGTCCTGACCTGGCACTGAGCGACTTTCACTTATTCCCAGCAATGAAGAAGTGGTTGGCTATGCAGCGTTTTAATGATGACGCACAGTTTCAAGAAGAGGTAACCACGTGGTTGAAGGCGCAGGCGGCCGAATTTTGCGACGAAGGAATTTCCAAGCTCGTCCATCGCTACGATAAGTGCCTTAATTTAAATGGCAACTATGTAGAAAAGTAGTATTTAAGTGTGCCTTTCATCTGTATATAATAAAAAAAATTTCCAATACTTTATTTATTTTTAATTCCAAAACGTAATGTAGTTTGTGGATAGCCCTTGTATATTTTCAGGGTACAGTTCTGAGAAAGACACAGGAAACTTTTAACTACTACACCCACATACATACATACATACTTTTGATCTAGAAAGTTCATGGATATTTAATCGTCACTATGTGGTAAAATAAATTTGTCCAGAGGGGACTTCTATTTTTGCATTTTCCACTATCAACAGATTAGATACTTAAATATTCGGATAGCATAATATACACATTTAATTTATTAAGACACTTTGTTTATAACTTTCTCTTTACAAATGATCTTTCAAATGTCAAAAGTAGGGTGTGTATTTTTATGCAACAGTGTTACTGAGCCACAGATGCAAATTTCTTTTTATAAGTCTCTGTGCTTTACTGAATTTCATTTACAACCAAAGGTTTTTATCTTTACTTTATTCAAAACTTATTTACTCGCTTTCACTTTACTTATTGCCACAAAGAGAGTCGAATATTCCTCCTACCGAACAGGGCATGAAGGCCCAATGGTACTGACCGGCCGCCGTGTCATCCTCAGCTCAGAGGCATCACTGGATGCGGATATGAAGGGGCTTGTGGTCAGCATACTGCTCTCCCGGCTGTATGTCAGTTTCCGAGACTAAAGCCGCTACTTCTCAATCAAGTAGCTCCTCAGTTTGCCTCACAAGGGCTGAGTGCACCTCGCTTGCCAACAGCGCTCGGCAGACAGGATGGTCACCCATCCAAGTGTGAGCCCAGCCCGACAGCATGTAACTTTGGTGATCTGATGGGAACTGGTGTTACCACTGCGGTATGGCCATTGACAGAGTAAGAATATTAAAATCTTTAAATTTGTCTGAGAACATCTACTTCAGGACTTAAGCAAAATTTCACTTCTGAACTTCTACTACACAAATCATACAATACTTCTACCTTCACTTTAAAAGTTAGTTAACAACAATTATTTTCAGAAATTGATTTCAAGATGAAAATTTGTAACTGTACATACTGGTTAAGGCACTTCAAATGTTTTTATAAGAGGTTTACTCTGAATAATCGAATACCAGGAAAGAACCCTCTATAGGTGAATGATTAGGAATAAAATAACAGAGTGACTCAAATTTTATATTCAACACTATAATTATTCAGAAAAAAGTTAATTTTGAATTAATGGTTCACGCTCCTAAATTTCAAATTATGCAGTTCATAGCCTGTTGACTCTAGGCATTGGATGTGGCAGATAGTAATGCGAGCTACACTACCTATGGTACAGTGCAAAAGTTTCTTGAAGATGGACTAATCAATTCTTGTGGTCGTTTTAATATCTATATCATTGCCCAACGATTTGTACTGAAGCCTTAATAATTCAACAGTCTTCATTCAAGGCTATTGTGTAACAGTTTCCATGTAAGGCATGACTTGCTCCATCTGAATGTTGCCTCTTTCAGTGCTGAATACAGACTGTGTCCTCTCATTCCAGCTCCCTCTGCATGTAGCACATCAAAACCCAAGCCATCTTTTATGTTTCCCATAGTAACTTCTGTACAGTACAAATGCACTCCATATTTTACATGACATATATCCTACACATTGTCCCTAAGGATATACCATTTTATACAAATGACAAATTGCACAAATATATAAAATTGCATGTTTTCATTTCAGTAAGCCATGACAAATTATTATTTAGTAAATTATACATTTCATATAGTTCTTTACATAAGTTGCAAATATCCATTAGCAAAGCACTCTAACATCACACATATCATACTTTCCAAATAGTCTTTGTGTATGACAGTTACATTACAAGAAAATATAAATGCAAATAAAAATTATAAATTAGGTGACTGATTGAACAGTGGTGTTATATTGTGACTTAATAGGAGCAATGTACTATCATGCTTATGGAGTGGTAACTTATGTACAATTAACAGTCAAGAATGCATAACTATATCTTGTATCTGATATCAATGACATTCAAGAAATTACAGTAAAAGTTGGAGAACTAAAAGTAATTGCTATATAGAAATCTCCAGCTACCTCTTGGGCTCCACAGGTCATTCTGGTATTATAACATCCAGCCATACTCTGAGATTTTAACGATCACCACACTCAACGGAGGTCTGGCATTTATTATTACAATTCAGATTATTGCTGCGCTTTGCAATACTAAACTGCAGTGGGTTCATTAATATGATATGTATCCATTCCTGTGGTTCATCAATTTGGTTGGTTATCCTAATTTGCCTATCTGTTACTTATTTGCCACAGGAGAAAACTATCAGTTTTTTCTGAAGCTAGGCAACTAAACTGAGAGTGGTGTTTTACGGGTTCATAGTCAGTATCATAGATAACTTTGTTTGTACAACATTGAAGTTCTATTAAAATTCACTGTTGCATTAATCTTTTAATGTTTATTATTGATTTCTGCTCTAACTTATTTTTTGTAAGGTAAAAGAACAGACATCCACACTGTGGAAAAACGTACATTCACGATGATTTACGACATTTATGAATATATGCGCTCTTTTATGAGTATAGCACTTTGTTACCATGTTCTTAAAGGCAGATGTACCACTATTTTATATCCAGTTCAACATAATGGTTTTATACCTGACTGTGCGGTTATGGGCTAATTTTCTATCTTTCATGTCATATCCTATTGTCTTTCAAGTTTGTTTATGATTCTGTTAGTTGATATTCTTAAGATCTGTTTTTTTTTATTACTAGCTTTGACAAGATGTTCAGAATTTCTTTCATTGATTTGCTGAGTATGCTGCTGGAATGATGATGTACAGATGCCTCTTTGCTTCCATTATAAATTGCAACTTAAATATCTTCTTGCTTTTGCTTGTCTCTGAAGTATTTATTTTGTAACGCTTGTTACCACATGTGTGGTCGACCATTTTATAAATAACTGAAAAACGAGAAAAACATATATGTAAAATACATATAGACACTACAGTTCAAATAAGTACCTCCTACCCAAATCTCACTAATATCTTCCACACTTTGATATCTTAGTTAGGTGAATGAAGTTCAGCCATGTACTGATTTATACTAAAGATGTGCTTGACTGCAATCACAATTCATGTGGCCATCATAATGTATGTTACTGCATAGCTTACTGTTATATACCAATCGTTATCAGTTATCTTTGTACTGTGTCGCAGTCTGTAATGTACAAAGTGATTAATACTTGGTTTCTGGTTTTTGGGATGATCTGACAATGAATTTAGGCTCAAAACTAATCATCAGATAGTAAACGAAATCAATATTGCAACTATGATGGTTCTCTGTCATTTACTGCATAATTTGTTTGATCTAAAGTATACTGGTTAAAAAATTGGACAAATGTTTTGACTGGATTTTCTCCAAAGTAAATAGCTATGAGAGACTTGTTAGAGTTATGATAAGTATAGGAAACAAGGCAACCCCAAGGGGCTACCACAAGCAATATATTCCAGGCTGGAATGAAAGTAACATGAAACAGTATCATGAATTTCTAAAAAGTGGTGACCCAGAGATAATGGATAACTTGCTTCATAACCTCAATACAGCCAGATATATTAAGTGGAAAGAGACCGCTGAGTCACTGAGTTTTCGAATAAGTAGAGAAGTGTGATCATTACTAAAGAATTTGAGTGGGAATGAAATAAAAGTAAGGAACAACATTGGTGTATCAGCTAATGGGACTGTATCATATTTACTGGGTACATTCAGAGCACCAAGGGATAAAACTCATACAGGCTACTTCAGACACAAACTTACACTGCTCATAAAAGAGTGCTAAAGAGCAATCTAAGTTGTCAAGACCTCTCTGAGCATCTGAAATTTCTGCTGTTTTTAAAACTTTACAACCTGGAAAGACATCCGGAAGTGATGGAATACATACTGAATTTCTTCTGCATCGTGAGAGCTATGCAAAAATATGGCTGGCAGTTTCGTCTCTGACACTAAAGCTGGTTTAATCTTTCAAGAAAATGAAGCAACCAACAATCATAGCAATACACAATCCCAGCAAGTCAGCAGACCAGCCAAAGAACTATTGCCATATGACACTATTGAGCATTTTTTCTAAGTTCCTCGAATGAATTCGTGCAATCGGATGTCCAGTGGTCTTACAGAACCTTCCCATTGAGCAAGATGGCTTCTGACCAGGATGAAGCTGCGCTGGTCAAATTTTAGCATAAAAATAATTAATTGAAGCAGGATATCAAATGAAGCAGAAAACATCAGTTGCTTTCATCGATCTACAAGTAAGTTGAGCATTTGAACTGGTTTGGAAGCGTGGGTTACTTTATAAATCATTACAACGTATTCCATGCTGATGGACAACAAAAGTAATCGACAACATGTTAGCTGGAAGAACATTAACTGTAACTGCAAGAAAAGACACTAGCTGTCCTCTACAGTTTTTACCCTCTACAGCTTCATATCCTATCATCCTGTCCATCTACTTGTCAGTGTTTTCTTCATATTCCTTTCCTCTCCGATTCTTCACAGAACCTCCTCATTCCTTACCTTATCAGCCCACCACGTCTCAAATGTTTCGATTCTCTTCTGTTCCAATTTTCCCACGGTTCATGCTTCACTACTACACAAGCTGGGCTCCAAACGTACATTGTCAGAAATTTCTTCTGCAAATTAACGCCGATGTTTGATACTAGGAAACTTCTCTTGGCAAGGGATGCCCTTTTTGCCAGGGCTATTCTGCATTCGATGTCCTCCTTGCTCTGTCCATCATTGGTTATTTTGCTGCGTAGGAGGCAGAATCCTTAACTTCACCTACTTTGTGACCATCAGTCCTGATCCACATTCTGTACTCATTATATTGTTCATTCTATTCAGCATAATGTGTAATTATCCCATGTAGGCTTTCACGGCCGCCGTCTTCATCAGTAAACACTTCCGGGCTAAGTTGCCATGGTCGATCTGTAGAACTTCTTCTCCCTGACGTTTCGTTCTCAACTACGGAGAACACCTTCCGAGGTGAGTCGACTCACCTCGGAAGGTGTTCTCCATAGTTGAGAACTAAACGTCAGGGAGAAGAAGTTCTACAGATCGACCATGGCAACTTAGCCCAGAAGTGTTTACTGATGATAATGTGTAATTCTTCTTCAGTTGAACTCAGGATAGCAATTTCATCAGTGAAACATATCAATGATATCCTTTCAACTTAAATTTTGATTCCACTCCTGAACCTTTCTTTTATTTCCATCATTGCTTCTTCACTATACTGATTGAACAGTAGGGGTGAAGGCTACATCCCTGTCTTACATTCTTCTTAATCCGAGCACTTCGTTCTTGGTCATCCACTCTTATTATTCCCTCTTGACTCTTGGACATATTGTATATTATCCATCTCTCGCTGTAGCTTACCCCTATTTTTCTCGGAATTGTCGAACGTTTCTCCCAGGTCGACAAATCCTATGAAGGTGTCTTGATTTTACTTTGGTCTTGCTTCCATTATCAATTGCAACGTCAGAATTGCTCTCTGGTGCCTTTGCCTTTCCTAAACACAAACTGACCATCATCTAAGTGATCCTCAATTTTCTTTTCCATTATTTTGTCTGTTAATCTTGTTGGTACCGTGGATGCATGAACTGTTAATTTGATGATTCATGCACTTGTCACCATTTGCTGTGTTTGGGATTATGTTGATATTCTTCAAAAAGTTTGACAGTATATTACCAGACTCATACATTCTACACACCGATGTGAATAGTGTTGGCACTTCCCCCAATGATTTTATAGATTCTGATGGAATGTTATCTACCTCTTCTGCCTTATTTGATCTTAAGTCGCCAAAGCTCTTTTACATCCTGATTCTAATACTGGATCCCCTTTTTCTTTCCTACCGACTCTTGTTTCTCCTTCTACTATATCTTCAGACAAGTCCTCCTCAACAGATAAGTCCTTCCCTCAAAGTGGCCTTCAATGTTTTCTTCCCACTTACGTGCTCTCTGCTCTCGATTGCACTCTTAATGCTACCACCTTTGCTTTTAATTTCACTGAAGGGTGTTTTGACTTTCTGTACGTTGAATCGTTTCTTCCAACAGTAATTCCTTTTTCGATTTCTTCAAATTTTTCATGCAGTTATTTCGCTATGGCTTCCTTGTACTTCCTACTTATTTCATTCCTAAGTGACTTGTATTTCCACATTCCTGAATTTCCCTGAACATTTTTGTACTTCCTTCTTTCACTTGTTTTGTTACCCATGGTTTCTTATAGTTACCTTCTTTGTACATATGTTTTTCTTTCCAACTTCTGTGATTTCCCTTTACAGATATGTCCATTCCTCTTCAAGTGTACTGCCTACTGAGCTATTCCTTATTGCAGTATCTATAATCTTAGAGAACTTCAAGTATATCTTATCATTCCTCAGTACTTCCATATCCCACTTCTTTGCATATTCATTCTTCCTGATTAACCCCTTAAAGTTCAGCCTACTCTTCGTCACTACTACATTATGGTCTGAGTCTATATCTGCTCGTGAATATGCCTTACAACCCAGTATCTAATTTCAGAATCTCTGTCTGACCATGATGTAATCTAACTGAGATATTCCCACATTATCCGGCCTTTTCCAAGTTTACCTCCTCCTCTTGTGAATATTGAACAGAGTATTCGCTATTAGCATCTTCAGTTTATTGCAAACCTCAATTAGTCTTTCTTCTACCTCATTCCTACAACCAAGCCTATTTTCTTCTGTAACCCTTTCTTCTACTCCTTCCCGTAGAACCACAAGCCAATTTTCCAGGACTATTAGATTTTCATCTCCCTTTATGCACTGAATTACCCCTCAGTACCCTCACATACTTACTCCGTCTGTTCATCTCCTGCTAGTGACATCAGCATGTAACCTGAGCTATTGTTGTTGGTGTTGGTTTGCTGTCGAATCTGATGAGAACAATCCTACCAGTGAACTGTTCACAGTAACTCACTCTCTGCCCTACCTTCCTATTCGTAAAGAATCCTACTCTCGTTATACTGTTATACCATTTTCTGATATTACCATATAATAATCCATTACACTTTATCTGTATCTAGACTGGACCTTAGCATTCCCTTTTTTCAGGTTTTTTAGCTTCTGTTCCAGGTTCAAACGTCTGATATTCCACTCCCTGACTCGTAGAGCGTTACACTTTCGTTGGTTATTGAGTCTTTTTCTCATTTGTATATATCTGATATTCCTCTATTCTACAGCCTGGGAGACAGTCAGATGTGGTAAAAAAGTTAATACATTGTTCCAAAAACACACTGAAATGCAATATTACCTCTTACAATATAAAAACGGCTATTCCAGCTGGAATGAGATAAAATCTGGCATGAAAATGTCTTATTGCAGGTCAAGGCAAATAAAACGATTAACTGAAACATAAACGAGCATCTTAATAACTCGTCCAGCCCCTGTTTACAGAGAGAGAGAGACTGCACTGGAAGTTATGTTAAATGATTAGTAGCCAAGAGAAGAGAGGTGAGTGAAGCCCAGGCAGGGCCAGCACAAATTACCTACAGCGGAAACATGCCTCACTTTATCACGCCTACCGATCGGGATGCTAACGATTGCACCGCTATTAAGTCACAACCGAAATGCTCATGGTAGCATTCCGGATCAGAGCTGCACTACAAGAGTTGGGCAGTCAATAGCTGCACATGGACTTACAACACCCCATGCTAGTAAGTATAACGAGTTGCTACAACCAAGAACTGGGACCGGTTAACATAACGACCTCCTCGCTCAACAATTTTGTTATCGCCCCTCAGTATGCATCCGCCAACAGAAAAATGACCCCATCGCCAACCTAACAAGATATCAGATTTGTTCTGTCCAGTGAAACTAGTCCTCATAGCTCAAAGGTTTGGAATACTGGAGTGGCGGCCCTATGCCACAAAATAGTAGCTGCATGAATTTCAAACTAACATTTCTGCCAGCGTTTGTGAACCTTCGCTATTTTGCAAAATATCAAAGACCAGCTTAGCGCCTGCTGCTTCACTTATGTAGTCTTTATGGTCTCCACAGATTTTTTTTTGTTTTTCTTTAATCGAATTTTATGTAGCTCACAAATAGCAGTATCTTCTAAATGTTAGTTAAGGCTATAGTAGCATGATCGTTTCAAAGTGCTCTTCTGACCAAAAGCGATTCTGATAGCTGGAGTCCGAGGTCTTTGAAAATATTGCGTTTTAGTTCTTGTGGTGATATTTCCATAGAAAATTTCATACCCTAACACATGTTTCTTTAGCAGTCAAATACCAATTTTCAAACATACAGCGTTAAAAACTTTTAAAATAGTGAAATATTTTTGTAAATAGTTTCACCCCTTATTTCACCTCCTCAGGGACTCAATTTCCAAAACACACTGGAAGACGCATTTTTTTCATTTCTCATCGAGAAGCCAAACACAAATTTTCAAGGATTTAGTTTAAAAAATCCTTTCACAATTAAATATTTCCGTAAAAACTTTCATCCCCTGTTTCACCCCTTATGGATTGATGTTTCCACAAAAAAAAAACACTAAAACACCATTTTTTTTATTTCGAACCGAGATGTCAAACACCAATTTTCATAGCTTTAAAATACTTTAACAATTCTTTAATAACAATTTAAAAAAAAAAATTTCACCCACGTAGAAGACAAATATCCAAAATTTTTAAAACACGTATTTATTTATTTCCGATCAAGAAATACTAATTTTTGTAGTTCTAGCTTCAAAATATCCTTAATACAAATGTATTTTCAAAAAACTTTTTAGCTTCTATTTCATCTCTGTAGGGGTGAGAATTCCGACAAATTCCTTCTTGAACGATGCCTACAATATAAGATCAACACCCTCTGAAAATTTCAAGATTCTGTCCTTAGCGATTTGGACTGAGCGATGGTGAGGGAGTCAGTCAATCAAGTCATTTCCTTTTATACACGGTGTCAGCCACATTTTAGCTGGTGTTTCGGCAGATATCTGCTCGTCAGATCTTTCAATGGAAACACAGCGGCGGTTTGTTTCCCGTTACAAGGAAAATGGTTTTTAAGTCGGAATTTTACATCCCTATTCGACATAGCAGTCCGAAATTAGTCTACTGCGATATTCGTATTAGGCCGGTATTATACTATCATATTAGGGGTAGTACACTGTCATATTTTTCAACAAAGTTCAAGCTGGCGGACAACAACAACTTCTGAAACTTCCTGGCAGATTAAAACTGTGTGCGGGACCGAGACTCGAACATAAGACCTTTGCCTTTCGTGGGAAAGTGGTCGACCATTTGAGCTACCCAGGCACGACTCAGAGCCACTCCTCACAGCTTTACTTCCGCTAGTATCTTGTATCCTACTTTCCAAACTTCACAGAACATCACAGAAGCTCTCCTGCGAAAGGCAAAGGTTCCGAGTTCGAGTCTCGGTCTGGCACACAGTGTTAATTTGCCAGGAGTTTCATATTAGTGCACACTCCGCTGCAGAGTCGAAATTTCATTCTGGAAACAACAACGTCTTATAATGCGCTTCAGTTGCTTGTACCACAACTGCATTGTGTGTGCATTGAGAAGAGAAGACCTGAGAAAAAGGAAACATACTTGTGAGAAGCCATGGATTTTACATGGAGATAATAACAGCATTCAGCAAAATTTGTTATGAGAGTTGCAATGGAAGCCGGCAAATCTTATATAGGTTACTTACAAATGGAAGAGAATGCATTTCATTACTTACACGGTAAAGTGGATACTCATATTACAAAGCAGCATACTCACTTGAAAAAAGCAGAAGATAAGCTCACGATAACAATGCTATTTCTTGCTACAGGAGAGTGCAAGTCTAGCTTACAATACAGCACTCGAATACCACAGTGCACATTAACCAAACAATTCCAGATACGTGTGAAGTGATTTATAAAGCACTGAAGGAGGAATATCTGAAGATAAATAAATGGTTAGTATGCAATATGGGCATTAAAAATTATTTTTATTTTTGAATAATTTAATTAATAGAATTAGTGTTCCAAAAACTACAAATTAATAAAAAGTACGAAACAGTTAAAGTGCTTTTTAACTTGTGGCTTCCAGAATTCGTAAATAGACAAAGCAGAATGGAAAGCTAAATGTTTTTATTTTATTTTAGAGCGTGTCGTCCTCTACTCTGGATTGCTGAAAATCTGTCTGGATGTTGTTTACAGACTGGGGCGGCTGCTGTGCAAGAGAACAAGAGTATGTTAACACCCTAACTTTCGACACCTTGCTGATATATCGGTTATTTTTCTTTGTATGCTGTTAAACGTAACATAGATGCTGCAAGATGAAAGGTATGGCACTTAAATCTACTGCGCTGCTGTTCCTCTTGACTCTGTGAAACTCGCACCAGGGTCTCAAGCACACCTTTACTTGTGCATGATTTAAGGAGCTTTTGTGTATGCGCAATTCGCTTGTCGCAAATGCCTTACAGGCCAAATACATACGGATTTGAAAAACAACATTCACGGTTCACGATGTGCACAGCTATCCCTTGCCAATCAGCTAGAAGTTTACGTCAGTGCCACCAGGTGGTAGCATACTATGACAGACTTTTATCTCCGTTCGCTCAGCATAAATCCTGCTAGGTGATAGCACACGCCTCAGATAAGCTAATTCATTCTCTATATAGTACAATTGAATCGGTTATTTATGGGAGTGCTCTTGTCATGAAAAGTAAACTGTTGGGAAATTAAAAACAACTGTTTATTTACCTAATATTACTAAATACGATAGAGTTTTTTTATTCTAGTTATTCTGATTCTACCAACTGCTAATAATAATGATGATTAAAACAATTATGTTGTTTGTGTTGCATGATAGTGCCTATCAAAGTTGTCTGACAAGAGTCCTTTCATCAACAAAGGGCTGACAAAAGCCAATTCATAAAGACAAAAGTAAAAAAAAAAAATGCAATGATTGATTGAGACTTTATGATGGCTATTTATTTTACATTAAACATTGCATACACAAGTGAGATTGCCTATAACAGACACATAAGAATGGGTTTTTAACAAACACAAATTAATATTAAAGTCTCATATCATTAAATTTGACAGTTCTTTTTCAGCTCAAGGGCACTGAATCACCTCATCATAAAAGAAACCATGTTCCTCAGGGACGAACTGAACAAGCTTCTTTATATCATCCAGTTTCTTTTTAGGAATAGGCATTCTTTCAGTGTATGCTTCGTGTATGGGTAGAGAAATGCATGATTGTTTTGGGATAGCTAGTTAGGATGTGTTGTAGAGGATTCCACTAATAAAAAGCTGAAACTGTTACTTTTCCTTTAGTTGATTACTGATGATTAAAAACAATCATATTGTTTATGTTGCATGCTAGTGTCTGTCAAAGTTGTCTGACAAGAGTCCTTTCATAAACAAAGGACTAACACTGTACAGGTTCAAATCATCAACATTTTTTGGTATATTATCATTGATAGACTTCATTATAAAAGAGAAAATTTCAGCTCTTTCCTGCAACCCCTTGGTGGTACAACAAAAAGATGCTGTCTCAGTACTGCTGTTGTGGATAGAAAATGGATAAACTGACGCTGCCTAAGGTAACAGACGTCCTGAACTCGAATTATGGACAAAGAAACGTTTGCCATGTAGTCAAAACACAAAAGCACACCATTATCACGTTCTGCACAGTATTGTTTTGTTTCACGTAATGAAGTATAAAATTTGCTGGCGTGCCTTTTGTGCATGAGTAACTGTGCAATAGCTACTCGTTTTGCTGTATCATGAAGCTCAGTTTTGATTCGCGTATTAAGCATGGCACACTCACAGCAGGTGTCAATTTGGGGCCTTCCAAACCGGTAGTTTAAATGTTAATTGAATACCTTATAATAAAAATTATATTTTACATCACAACCTGATATTTCTCTAGAAACATGTTGTACATTTCCTTTATGTTAAGCCTTGCATCCAAATATTGTATTTCTTTTGACAAGTAGTTGCTAGCTTTTAGGGTGAATGACTTAATGTGGTATTTGATTTGGCCAGTATAACCATGTGAAAAAGTCTTATGGTTCTTCTGTTGTCCTCTCAAATCTCTAGGTGACTCACGTTTTAAAATTAGCTCTTTCAGTCTTCTAATTTTTTTATCCCCTATGGCATACAAACTCAAAACGCTTGTTTGCAAACCTTAACTCGGTGTTCACCAGCCTCAACATGAAACGTAAATGAGCTCACATGTTCAACAGAATGCGTAGGCTTAGTAAACTCCTCTTCTTTGTCATTTGTGGGGTTAGATTTCAACCTAGAACTTCTGCTTTTCCCTGGATGGGCTTCTATTAATGACTGATAAAGTAAGTCTTGTTCAACTTTGCTTGCAAAGCTTCTGCTTTTGCTAAGAAAGTTAATTTGGTCCTTCTCGTAAAACTTGTTGAAACATTTCAAAATTCAGAATAAGCTAGTCCTATTTCTTTTCAAATCTGTTTAAAAATGTAAGACTTGAAGATATAGGATAAGTTAGGGCTTATGTAGAACATCAATACGCAATAAATTGAAGCATAACCAACAACACAAACCTACAGAACTGTCTAGATAAAAGGTATTTCAAAATAAATAAATCAATTTACGAGCATGGTGTCCTTGTTTTTCGTGCTTGAGAAACATTCCCTTTGTAATTAATATACTCATCACCAAGGATTCATGTTATTTTTTAATAGATTTACTTTGTAGTTTTCTATCTCGCGAACTCCTCTTTTAGGTTCTTAATAAATCTTAAATTAATTTTAGGTTAAAGAAATCACTTGAAACTAACCTACAACAATAACAATCACAATGAAGAGAGAGGAATATAACTGTAAACTACACAGACTAGTGAACAGAAACAGATGGTTACCAGACCACTGCTGCCAACCATGCTTTATTTAAGAAAGGGCTCTTGTCATTGACATGAGCCGTTTCATAACTAGACACAGATTTACAATGGCTGTATCTTGAAAAGAATTGTTGCGAGAAGAGACCTTTCATAAATAAACGACGAGCAGATGTTGGCACAACCCATTTTCATAATAAACTCGTATTTGAAAAAAAGTGGCATGAGCCTTTTCATAAATAACTGATTAAGTTAGATAGGACGTCAGTATATGTTAAACTTTTACTGACTGTAAACCTATTTTGTGGGTTTCTGACTGAGTTATAGAGTATTAAGTTATGAATTTTATCGTACAGTAATCCATTTGAGGCAATGTGAATCATAAGGGCCTAAAGTACATCACCACCAGTAGTAAGATTGTAGCATTTATTCATGCTTCTGAAATCTGTTGATCTTATGGTCAGTCAGGTTTATCTGTGCTGTACGCCCACATTGTGTATATGACAATTCACGAGTTGTTTTATCACTGGTTGCTCTGATATTCACTTAAAAGTGGGATCGATGGCAGTATGCTTTAGGCCCTTATGGATCTCAGCACCTTATTTGTATTCTAGTCAAGTGACCATGTTGGTAGACATTACTATTCGAGTTTAATCATTTCCACAAATGGCACTTTGTGTTTGGAGTTGGTTGTTTACTATATGGGAATCGGCTTTCATGTGCAGTGTATTCAAACATCATGAATCACCTCGAAGGGAATGATCTATTGATACGTAATCTGCATGGTTTCAGAAAACATCGTGCTTGTGCAACGCAGCTAGCTCTTTATTCGCATGAAGTAATGGCCGCTATCGACAGGGGATCTCAAGTTGATTCTGTATTTCTAGATTTCCGGAAAGCTTTTGACACCATTCCTCACAAGCGACTTGTAATCAAGCTGCGGGCCTATGGGGTATCATCTCAGTTGTGCGAACTGGATTCGTGATTTCGTGTCAGGAAGGTCGCAGTTTGTAGTAATAGACGGCAAATCATCGAGTAAAACTGAAGTGATATCAGGTGTTCCCCAGGGAAGCGTCCTGGGACCTCTGCTGTTCCTGATCTATATAAATGACCTGGGTGGCAATCTGAGCAGTTCTCTTAGGTTGTTTGCAGATGATGCTGTAATTTACCATCTAGTAAGGTCATCCGAAGACCAGTATCAGTTGCAAAGTGATTTAGAAAAGGTTGCTGTATGGTGTGGCAGGTGGCAGTTGACGCTAAATAACGAAAAGTGTGAGGTGATCCACATGAGTTCCAAAAGAAATTCGTTGGAATTCGATTACTCGATAAAAATACTATTCTCAAGGCTGTCAATTCAACTAAGTACCTAGGCGTTAAAATTACGAACAACTTCGTTTGGAAAGACCACATAGATAATATTGTGGGGAAGGCGAGCCAAAGGTTGCGTTTCATTGGCAGGACACTTAGAAGATGCAACAAGTCCACTAAAGAGACAGCTTACACTACACTCGTTCGTCATCTGTTAGAATATTGCTGCACGGTGTGGGATCCTTACCAGGTGGGACTGACGGAGGACATCAAAAGGGTGCAAAAAAGGACAGCTAGTTTTGTATTATCACGTAATAGGGGAGAGAGTGTAGCAGAGTTGGGATGTAAGTCATTAAAGCAAAGGCGTTTTTCGTCGCGGCGAGATGTATTTACGAAATTTCAGTCACCAACTTTCTCTTCCGAATGCGAAAATATTTTGTTGAGCCCAACCTAGATAGGTAGGAATGATCATCAAAATAAAATAAGAGAAATCAGAACTCGAACAGAAAGGTTTAGGTGTTCGTTTTTCCCGCGCGCTGTTCAGGAGTGGAATGGTAGAGAGATAGTATGATTGTGGTTCGATGAACCCTCTGCCAAGCACTTAAATGTGAATTGCAGAGTAGTCATGTAGACGTAGATGTAAACACGAGCTACAAGTATATTGAACCGCCTTTAAATGCTAATAGAAAAGTAAAGCTGTGACGACATGTCATAAGTCATGCTTGGGTATCCCAGTCGATAGAGCACTTGCCGGGAAAGGAAAAAGTCCCGTGTCCGAGTCTCGGTCCGGCACACGGTTTTAATCTGCCAGGAAGTTTCATATCAGTGCACACTCTACTGTAGAGTGAAAATCTCATTCTGGGAACTTAAAAATAACATATCAGGAAAAGTTAATGGCAAAAGAACCAGGACCTCCGAGAACAGATCCTTCGATTGAGAGAGTGACGAAATCAAATAAGTGTGACGACAAGCGAAAACTTAACAAGGGAAGTGTATAGATAGCATAAGTTGTGTGGGAACAGCGTAAGAATATATGATTTTCAGCCCGGAAGTAAATTTGTTTACTCATACATCTCTTATGGTTCTTTTACATTTGTCCAAAAAATGTAAAATCACAAAAACTTCCACTTACAAAAAAATGCGAAATGGAGAGTTGCAAAAGTTACATATTATTTCGTTATTGCCCTAAACTGTGCTTGATTATGGACAAAACAACAAACTTCCACAAAACAGTTCTTTTTTGTGAGATTATGCGTCTTATTATTATTATTATTATTATTACTGTTGTTATTGTTATTGGCAGTGGCTGTAGCTGTATAAACTTGTTGCATGCATAACTGTTATGCAACAGATGCTATAAGTTTCACATTTCCAAATTTATCTGAATCTAAAAAAAATTGTGAACACCCAGAATGTGTACTTACGAGCCGCCACTGCTTAGAGATTTAGAGTTGGGTGGCTGTTGCTATGAGTGTAGATTTGAAGTTGCCTGCTGTATATCCCACATGCCCATTAGCACACAGTCAACAGTGGGCACTGTGTCCCTTGCTCGCCCCCACCCCAGTCGAAGCAAGGTTATTATAAGGAGTCAAAGGAACATACCAACTAAACTTTTGAACCATGTTTACAAATACGCTACATAAATCAAATAGCTGTAGCGATGCCATCGGTTACATTTCACATCGGAGGGAACAGAGGCCCTAAATTTGATTATATTTCTTTGACGAAAGGCGAGCTTTGACAAATTTCCCTATTACACTATCAAGTTTCTTTCACACAGATGTTTGACATATCAACTTTGATAAAGAAATATGATAGCGTGATTCCAGCCTTATCAACATGAATTTACAGCAGCTGTCACTGCTGCAGTTGTATATTACTTTAAGTGTTTTACTCTTGTATCACGGTATAGCTGTGTATATGTATGTGTGTGGCCTTTATCACTTATCATGGGATAATTATATATTTTTATTTTTATTATTATATTTTATGATTTTGGTTGGGGTGGCTTTAAATTTTGTGCGCTAGCATGAGAATTGTAATTAACTTATACCGCAATAACAATCTTATGGACATCGGCTGCCCCGAAATACGTATGATATAATATTTTTTAAACACACCGCATGACTCACCGCCTTCTAATAAATAGTTTTCGTGAGCGCTGCTATATCAGAATTATTAATATGGGTCTCAGGGGCTACTGGTTATTTATGTACCAAACTACATAAAGATTAACTGAGATATTACGGAATGTAATGATTTTCAATATTTCTTGTTCATTATTTGAAAGGAAAAACTGGAGAGAATCTCATCTGCCGCTAGGTGCCCAAAATGAAACGTACTGAACTCATTCAGTGCTGTGAATTTTAGTAAATGAAATTTATCACTAGACTTTTTAACTTTGAAATTAATGAAAGATCAAAATTGAGAAGTCTCTTGCATTTACATTAAATATTATGACACGAAATTTTAATTAAATAATACAGTCAGCATAATGGCTGACTAAATCTGCTAAGAGGAGATGAGCTCCCTGCACTGCGAAGTTCTGTAAAAAACTTGGTTAATGAGAGGTGACAACTAAGTCAACAATACACACTTTCTAATAACGATTTCTATTACATTTTGCAAAAATAAGGAAAAACTTACATTAATTATTATCCAGCGCTACAATAGTGGCCTACCTCTAGACGAAACAAAACAGGAGAGCTTTCAATAAAGCAATAGTCTGTGGTCATGTTCATTTTCATTACACAGATAAAAAGAATGTTCTTTTTTAATTACATTGATACGTGCACTTTTTGGTGGCATTATTTAATTTCTTTTTAATCTTTCTTATACATCGTGCACACATACGCAGTCTTGAAATAATTTATAATTCACATGTGACACAAGCAAAAACCTTTTTTCTTTTACTAAAATGTCAATTTATGTGACGTACCGTCACAGTTGCTGTTGATGAATGTCGATAACACGCATATCACACTAGAGTAATTTAGGACAGCTCTATCGAATGGGCACGCAAAAGTCCGATTTAAAACCCATTTTATTTCTAGAGGGAAACAAACCGACGTTTTCCCCTGAGATTTGGCGCCGGATGAGTGTCTTAATGAGCAGTATTTGTTTGGGCTGACCCTAGCTACAAATTGCATGAACGAAATTTCAAATATCTGCTGAAACAGGAGAGAAAATGCTCCTGATAACCCATTGGAGAGACTCCCAGTATATAGATATAATTCAACGGGAGTTCGGAAAACTACTCCACCTCCCACGACACGGCTGTTCTCTGAATAGGCAAGCGTACAAGGGTCTAATTGTCGAGTAAAACTGGTTTGATACCATTTATTTAACAATTTATTCCACCAACATTCGAAATAATAATCAGATCCACCCCTGACCTATGTCGATGGATTCATAATTTTATGGACATAAGAATCTGAGATCAGAAATGTAAATTATATTTTATTTAATTACTCTTCCTTTGTCAGGAAGCTGGACAAGGCAGCAGACATTTCTTCTGCCCACCTTGTGGTCTGTTACAGAAAAGTTTCTGTTCCACAACACAATAAGCCAATTAACAGAGCTAGAAACTCTCTTTTAAGACAGCGTGACTCTTGGCTCACGAATCAGCGAGACTATATTGATGTAGTATTTTAGAGTGAGAGCACTTATCGACTTCCAACAAAATTCGCCGCATGGGATTGGCCGAGTGGTCTAGGGCGCTGCAGTCATGGACTGTGCGGCTGGTCCCGGCGGAGGTCGAGTCCTGCCTCTGGCATGGGTGTGTGTGTTTGTCCTTAGGATAATTTAGGTTAAGTAGCGTGTAAGCTTAGGGACTGATGACCTTAGCAATTAATTCCCATAAGATTTCACACACAATTGAATATTTGAACAAATTTCGCACGTATTTTAAAAGTTTTCGAAACATTTTATTGCTGACATCCTCCATAAAGCAATGAAAGAAAGAAAAAAAGAAACTTTATCGCTTACTACATTTTAGTTGTCATGCGGTGGAAGTTCAGTATCAGACATGACCTTTTAAACAGTTACTTCTGTGCTGCTTTGCGATACGTTTTCGATTATCGGGAACAGATTATGATGCTTGGCCCCGAGCTGGGGCACCCTCTGTCTGGCAAAGCCGTGGAAGAAGAGAAGGCCGGAGCGGTCGCGAGTGTAGTGTAGGGGTGGGGAAAACCGATCACTTAAAACCGGTGCCGGTACTTTAGTACCGAACTATCGATATTTTGGTACTTTTTTGGTCTCGATTATAACATGTTTTTATTTTTACTATTAATCAGGTAAAAAACCGAAATATCAATAAGCAGTAGCATCAGTGCTAATTTTTTTTAAAGAAACCTTTTTTAAAGAACGGGTAATTTTTATTCTTAAAATTTGCATTGCTCTGAAATACTACATAATTATAGAAAATGGGAATGCTGTTTTTGTATAATGATTTCGATAAATACGTGGTACAGAAATTGGAAAAGCACTGCTGAACAACAATTTATCTGTTTACGATGTGACGTGGCCTGTTAGATGGTACGCGTGTTCATGCAATGTGCAAGACTTCTTGCCTCATATGGTGTATGAGGTAATTTCTCGTCGAACATAAATTGTATTACATACAGTATGACACCAACCCTAGTCTGGAAGTATTTTATGAAGTGGCGGTATTAATGAAGTAAAATGCTCCATTTGCTTTAAAGGGTTAAAAACAGGAGAAGCCACAACAAACTTGTGACGTACTATAAGAAGAAAACTTAAAACTTAGCCATTCATTCATAGTTGCAATAATACAAAGCAGCTGCTCTGCTGCCTGTAGTCCTTGAAAACGGAAGAAATTAAAACGAATAATACGATTTCTCAGCCTCAGCTTTCACCCTCACTGAACTCTTCGTACTGTTCAAATAGTGGTATGATAGCCGATTCAACATGATTTTTTGAGCAGAGTTTCAAAAAAGTAGAATCAGTAGGAGAATACTGGTGATCTTTTGTACTATTCAACCACTTACCACCTTTCGGGAAAAGCAGCGAATTGTGGATGGACTGTTTTCCTTTAAGTGCCCATTTAATTTAATATTTTGATTGTGTGTGTCTTGAACCCGAGTAAGTCAAAATTTTCCAACCTTTGTTCGAGCTTTATTACAGGAAATAATAGCAATAAACAACCGAAAACACTTATTTCAGAAACCGGTTATTTTGCGCGGTTTTAACAGTTCGGCTAAACTGATGTTGAAGAAAACGGATATAACCGAAGACCGGCTGTTTCAGCGATAACCGCCATTCCTAGTGTAGTGCGAGAATCCAGACGGGAAGGCTGCCTGAGGGAATAGTTAGCGGACTGCTTGTGGCGACTGGTGACTGCTAACCGGAGTCCAATTGTAGTGCATTCAAAAGGAAGCGGCATGGCCGTGAGACCGTTTGTGTCGCCACCTGCTGTACATCGTTTGCCTTCATCTGTCCTGGAGTTCGTTGTAGCGCACTGGGCAGTGGATGTTCGACGCCAAGCTTCTCAACGTTAACCCTACTGCATCTGTTTGAGTGTAGTCGAATTTCCAGGAGGGATTAAGTGCTGAATAGTTGCACTCCACTGAACTACGTTTTGAAATGCCAGCAATACGTTCTGACTTATTCACGTAAGTTCCTAATTGTAGACTGGTTTCCCAGCGTGTCCCCTCTTCTCAGATCTCGCACTTCGATTTGTCTAACAAGGGGAGGCCGCCAATTGTGAAATTCAGATTCGATTCATACTGCGCATAATAAAAGCTCATCGCCAGAGGTGTAATGTGGCAAAACACCAAGATGCACTTCTCAGCCGTTGTCGAGAAAATCGACAGTTAAAAGAAACCGTGGTGGTGAAATACTCTCTACAATCTCTGGTTTCCTACAGCGTCGTGGCGCAGCGGTAAGCGCTCGGGTGCGTAATCCGAAGGTCGGTGGATCGAATCTCGCGCCATGCAACTTTTTTTTTACTATTTGGTTTTTGTATATATATATATATATATATATATATTTGAATTACAAAAACATAATCATGTTCGAAGTCGCCAGTTTTTCCACGACAAAGAACTTTCAACAACTTATTATATGCATAATTGTTGCAACTGATTGCTGATATATATATAAAATTCCCGGCAATCAGTTGCAACAATTATGCATATAATAAGTTGTTGAAAGTCCTTTGTCGTGGAAAAACTGGCGACTTCGAACATGATTATGTTTTCCGCAAACAAAGTTGTATTTCACAAATGTTATTAATTGTCTTCATAATGTGTACACGTGTAGTTAATGCAAGACGTAGAAACGATATTCCGAAACGAATACGTGTAGTGTAAGTCAAACGTTCGAATTAGAGTAGAGACCCCACGATATATATATATATATATATATATATATATATATATATATATATATATATATATATGAATTACAAAAAACAAATACTAAAAAAAAGCGGTTGCATGGCGCGAGATTCGATCCGGCGACCTTCGGATTAAGAACACGAGCGCTTACCTCTGCGCCACGAGGCTGTAGGAAATCAGAGATCGTAGAGAGTATTTCACCGCAACGGTTTCTTTTAACTGTCGATTTTCTCGACGACGGCTGAGAAGTGCATCTTGGTGGTTTGCCACATTACACCTCTGGCCATGAGCTTTTATTATGCGCAGTATGAATCGAATCTGAATTTCACAATTGGCGGCCTCCCCTTGTAAGTGGCACCTAGTATGTTTCCCGTCTTTTGGTGTTGACTGCCAAAGAGGTTTTGATCAGTACTAGCAGGAGTCATCGCTCCGGACTTGTTACAATGGTGTCGTACACAGCTAGGGATGCAGTGGGGCCACTTGTGTGATAGAAATACTAACCACTACGAGTGTCGTGAGTGAAACGTACATTGCCCATTTATAGACTGTTTACTGGGCAAGAGCTAAACCTGGGGGCTGCTGTCTTAAACTGACTTAAAATTTTGGATCACAGAGGTGGACAGAAAGTGTAATAAACCTCTTGTAGGCGGTTAGTTTAAGTACTTATTTTAAACATTAATATTAAGTGTTTGTATTAAGCAGTTTGTTGTTAATACAATTGTGTAAGCTTCCGCGACCACACTCAGTTGACTAAAAGGTTTTCTGAGTATTGTACCGCGCCATTAAGTAATAATCTTTATTGGAGAAACCAACGGTTCGGCCACGGTTACAGTGGCTGCACCTTGGTGTCTCCAGCATAGTTTTTTCGTCTTGATGCGGTACGATACTTAGAAAACTTTTATCTCAACCAGTTTGTCGTTAACTGATTAAAGGTTATGTGTGGATTGCTCGGGGTTTGAACGATTGTCACTTCCCTCTTGTTAGTTACCTCATGAAGGTATTTTAAGCTGTTTCACTGGAATCGATGTTTAAATTTTATGTCAGAGCTGGGAGTGACCTTTCAAAATATTGTTTGTATAACATGACTGAGAAGACGGCAGGGATCGGGGCTGCAAGCTTGTACCTTGACCAAAGTCTAGTGTAATCTGTTTTTCGAGTATGAGTATGATTCTAATTTTAGTGTAACCTCAAAACAAAATTCTTTCTCATTTGTTACCTCCCTACAAAATTCTTTTCACATTAACCTCAAGACAAAATTCTTTCTGATTTAATCTAAGCTCAAAATTCATTCACATTTAGCGTAACCTCAAAACAGAAAAATTCCTAAACCTCTCAACAGTAAAAATTATAATTATGTCGTTCACATTCAGTGTAACGGCCCAATAAAAAAATAAATTCAGTAACCTGGTAATAACAATGTAACTAACCTCTCAATTAAATTGTCGCTCACTTATGACTTTTCAATAATTCACTGTGAATTTAACCTGGTAAATTTTGGACAACAGCAGTGCTGCGTCATGGCCCTGAAAGATCATTCTGAATAAAAAAAGGAAAAATTCTTACCTCAATGAAGTCGCCGGATATATCTGCTCTTACAATAAATTTTTCCGACATAGCTCTGTGCAATGCTGGCCGACCTATCTGTCATTTATGAAAGAAAGCAACTGATTTTTCTATTGCAATGATCGGGATGATCATGGATGGGAGAAATTAGTAAATTTTTTAAGTTGAAATGAATGGTTGTTAAAAGTTACTTTTTATGAGGAAGATTATTATTATGAGAGTTTTAAAACATTTACATGCGACTTGAGATAACATTACTACATATGCGCGAGGCTGCATTTTATCTTATACAATAATACTCAGACTCCGGCATCGCTGCACCGCGACCGGGCCAGCCAACACGATACACCAGACCACAGCAGAGCAGACTCCAGACTAGCAACAACATATTGCTACAGCTACACAGTTCCTACTGCAGTCAACACTGCTCTCTGGTCAGAGATTCTCTTATACCTTGCCTATTGCAGGCAGCGCATGAGCAACACATCGAAATTACATCTGTTCGGACCTCTTACAACTTCTAGTTTGCTTACGCATCCTAAAATCAGCACGATTCGGGGGCTATGAAGTTTGGACCATCCCCGGATGTGCATGAAGAGAAGCGTAGATCGGTGGTCTTTATTCAGTATGCTGGGAGCATATTGTTTAAGACTGGGAGAATTTTAAGGAGTTTTAACGTTAAGAGTGTGTTCCGTCCACCTTCCAAGATTAGGGCACTACTCGGCTCGTGAAAGATGGTTTGACGCGCAGGAGGCCTGGAATATATAAAATTCGGAGTCAATGTGGGAAGGCTTACGTCGGCCGTTCGATTCGCACAGTTCAGGATAGGTGCGTTGAACATCGCCGTCATACGAGGCTACAACAGCCGGAAAAATCGGCGATAGCAGAACATTGTTTGAACGAGGGACACGGGATGAAATTTGACGAAACTATGATAGTTCCCAAGACTTCCGGATTTTGGAACAGTGTTTATCAAGAGGCAATTGAAATTAGGTTTGCGGATAATTTGATTATTAGAGACAATGTGTTTTCTCTCAGCAGCACGTGCAACCCTGTACTGTCCCGCATCAAAATAGAACGTTCTTCGGTGCGGCCAGTCCGAGTGTTCGAAAATAGTCTCTGAGTGCGATATATCGTCGCCGGTGTTCTACTGAGGGCGGCGCCACCTGCTCAGTCTTGGAGGGCAGCAATTGTGGCGGGCGGCACATGCGCCGTGTACGGTGCGGAGGTCTGTATAGGACGTCGATTTGTTGTCAGCAGGACTCAGCGGCAAAGGCAGCTTTCTCCCGAATGAGGCGAACATTTGGAACCCCGAAATATTGAATCGAGTGGTGTTTAGGATCCGGCAGCAAACCCGAAGAGACTTTAAAGGCTAATTACGCCGGGAAAGCCTAGGAAGTCAAATTCTCTATTATCTGTTGTGGCATAGAACTTTTTTAATTTTTAAAATTTATTGATTCGAGTTATAAGCAAATGGAACAATGGCAATAGCCATTAAAACAAAAGAGGGAAACAGTTATTAAACTACACAGGGGTAAAAAAAATGTATCCACTGTTTAAAAGTCCATAACTTGCAAACTAATTGACAGAGTTGTCTCATTTTTGGTGAAAGTGTAGCTTGAAGTCCAACTTAAAGATATCATTGTAGGTGTTCGAAATAGTCACCATTAACATCCACACACAAACGATGCCACCGAACTGCAGCACGAACTACTGACTGCAACGTGTTCAGTTGGATATTTGCACATGAATGTACAATGGATTCTCGAAGTTCCTCCAATGTACGTGGCTTTTGTCAATAAACGACGTCCTTTATTGTTCCCCACAGGTAAAAGCCCAGAGGAGTTAGGTCTGGGGAACGTGGTGGATACGCCACAGCACCTCTACGGCCTATCCATCTTCCTAGTAGATTTTTGTCGAGATACGCCCTAACACTATTTAGGTAGTGGGCTGGTGCACCATGTTGTTGAAAGTAAACTCTTCCGTCTCCTTACAAGTCTCGGATGGCAGGTAAAATGGATGTCTGAAGCTTCTGAAGGTACACCTCACCGGTAACTGTGCCGTCAACGAAGAATGGCCCAATCAAGCCCCGGTAAGACAACCCACACCACACATTTACTCCTGGCAAATACACAGCTTTGTCTACATGGACGTTCGGCTTTTCGGCGGCCCAGTAGATGCAGTTGTGGCGATTTACTGTACCATTGAGTTTGAACTGTGCCTCATCAGACCACACAATCATCTCTGCAAACTCTTCATCGTTGCGCACCATGTTAGTAAACCACTCGCAGTACTCCGTTCTACGATCTGGGTCGTCCTCGTTCATTGCGTGTAGCAATCGTGGTATGCAGCACTTCCACTCTGCTGTCTTCAAAATTCGCCGAACACTTGAGCGACTCACTCCAGTTTCACGGGCACACTGTTTCACAGACTTCTGTGGTGAGCGAGTGAATTATTGTAACACACGACGGGAGTTAGCTGGACTTGTTACTGTTACAGGTCGTCCAGATCGTTGTTTGTGTACATCTTTAACACAGCCTTCGGCTTCCAATTTGTCTCGAATGCGACGAATCGTTAAACGTGTCGGTGGCTCTGTTTGATACTCATTGTCGTTGAACCTGATTAATGTTTTCGTACTTAAAATACCACTTCAAAACTGACTTCCTTTCATCGAATGTAAGCCTTGCGCCAGCCATGTTTACTCGACTAACTAGGTGCAACTAAGAACAAAACACTGACTATCTGGCGACTGTCATCTGACAAAACAAAACAACGCTCTACAACGCTTGTGTGGCGATTGAGGGAACTACAAACTATTACACTACCAAAGATGAGACAACTCCGTCAGTTAATTTGCCAGTTATCGTCTTTTAAAGAGTGGATACATTGTTTTGGTCCCCTCTGTATACAACTGTTGCCATAATGTTGCAAAATCAACTGCGCTCGGAGTCGCGAGCTGAAGACCGTCTGTGCAAGATGCAGGACATGGTTAACGGGCCAGTAGGTGTTCTGTGGCAGTCACAGTTGGTCATAGCCACAGGGAAGTTCCATTTCTGAATGTTACTCCTGGATCTTCCAACTCCGCATCGGAGTCGGCTGAGTGACCTCTACACTTTCCAATTTGGTTCAGGCGCAGATGGGTTTCGGAAGGGAGTGGCCAGATCGAGTCAGTCTCAAGTCGAGAAGTCCACAGCTGTTTCCTTGTGGAACTGCGACTGTTTGCAACACTGAAGTGGTACTGATGAAACTTCTTCTACACCTCAACCCTGGGACTGCTGTAATGTGCCCATTTAACGGATGATTGACCTGATAAGCTTGGTTTATTCGCTCCGCATTAGCAGCTACTTTACGACGAATATCTGGCGGTGCTGTGCCTGCTAGCTGGTGAGTTTTACAAGTGATGTATAGTCTATCTGTAAACTCAAGAGCGAGCAGTGCTTTTGGTGGGGGAAGCGGACTTTCCCAGAAGAACCCTGCCACTGGCCTACAGGGGCACCCAAAATCAGTTGCCCATTACCTGCCTAGCGGTGTAGATCAGCGAGCAGTGATACACGTCGTTCTGATCGTGGGATCTTAATTGCCAGTGTCAGACAGTTAATTTTGTATGCTTACTGATATACTTCGGTATCCGGAAGTGATGGATAATCGCCCTGCATTGCAAGAAAATGTGCAGAATATGGAGAAGAGGAGGTATTTATGGAGTAACGAGCGTTCGATTGTCTGTAATGTTACAACATCATGTGTTAAAGAGGCGGCACAAAAGAACTATGGGCTAATATTACCAGTCCCAATCAGAGGGCTGCAATTTATGCAAACGTCAGCCTCGCCACAATAAAACACATAAGGAAGAAACGCGAAAATAAACCGCGTGGTTTAATGGAACCGCCACGAAGGAAAACTGATAATTTTGGGAGGAAACTCTTTGATATAGGCAATTTCACAAAATCGGTCATTCGACAAACGATGGAGAACTTTCACATAAACCAAAAAATAATGACGACATTATGGACATTACTTACTGCCGTAAAAAAAAAAAAATCTGTTTTCTTTGGCAGAAAGATGTTTTACGTAAGACACAGCGTAAAATGGGATTTACCTGGAAATTTCTAGCTTTTAATAGAAACATAAAGTAAGAACAAGGCTTAAATTCTACAGATTGATTGCACCATACGGGGTTCGTTTTACGAATAGTAGTGGAGGGTACATACATTCACGTGAACAGGCATTCGGTTCTGTATTTGTAGCAGAATCCTGACTTCCGTTCCTACGTTAATATTACTTACTCTATAATGTTGTGTTTCGGAAGAAGCTATCGTGTTTTGGATTCATTATGGTCTTAACGCATTTGTCTAAAAATAAACGCTGCCAGGACGTATCTGTACACGGCGTCGACAAAGATTTAAAACGCGCGCCGCGGCAGGACTGGTACTAAGTTGCGAAACAGCCTGTAGAAGTGCCTCATGACGTAGCTGGGTAGGCAGAGTGGGGACTCGCTCGCTCGCTCTTCAGTTTACCGACAGACTATAGGTTTCAAACATTCTGTAATAAGGCTACAAGTTTTAATTAGTGCCTTGTCAACTTTGTTTGAGTGGGAATGTTTGTAGCAGACTGGGTACACATACTCTGCAGCTCTGTGGCATGTTGCTAGTGCCTCAGTTCTCATGGTTCGTTGTCGAAAGTCCCATGTGCTACCAGTGGTATTGCAGAGAATGTTATTTCTGGCTTCCACCTTCATTTTCGTATTCTCGCGGTGCTGCCTGCACATGTGAGTACGGTCCAGAGTGCCTCCCATAAATTTTTGATCGGCCATATTTACTAATGGTATCTCTTGCCATGTGATGTTAAGTCTTCGACATGCCTGATCGTGCTTAAGGAGAGACCTGGGCCCCTATCTCGCCCATGTTAATTCACCTATGTCAATGACCAATTATCTCAGAGACTGTTGTAGATACGGATTTGAAATTTATGCCATATATTAACTACTCTTTATTCTACTGATCTACGATGGAAGGTTTTGTATAAAAACAAAAGGTGTTACAAATTTTTTACTCAATGCCTGTATTTTTGCAAAAAATTTGTTAACATGAATATACATAAAAATAGCTGAGCTGAACGTGTATTCTTGGTTGTAGATCAATGGCTTACTGAATAGTTGTGCAGGACCCTGTAAAAGTTTCAGTGCAATAGGATGAATAGTTTCTGAGAAAACGGGGCATTTGTAGTGAAAAATGTATAAACTGAGAAAAGGACGTTTAAAGTTTTCATATAAAATTTCTTACCTTTATTGTTACATGATGTTATTAGAAACACCCTGCTCCATATTCTAGGTCATCTTTACCACCAGTTCTATCAAGTAACAGCTGCCTTCTTCTTTTCCTTGCCTCTTTGGTCACATGTTTTGCTGAAAAATCAGCTTTTTTCACTCTTCCGATGTCCACTTTGTGAAGACCTTCCACTGTATGCTTCCCCAAAATAAATCCCAGCTTCTCAAGTACTCTCAGTCTGCCGCTACATCCATTATTAAATGTAGTTACAATGTCATACGTTCCTAACTGTAGGGTCTTCATCCCAACAAATACACTTTTTGGTATGCGAGTCCAGAGAATATTATTGAAAGATTCGTTGACGTTTTGTGTTTTCCCATGCAGAAACCTTTTCAGCAGATCTGGATGGGTCAGAGGACACAAACAATGTTTGGGGTTGTTATCAGTTGAAATTTTATGATAGTAGACAGCCCACACCGCTCTCACCATCTTGTGCAAATCATTGGTGTTGTCCCTGATAGCTTTGCCATAATAATCTTGAAACTGATCTATCAACTTGTCAGTCAGTCTGCCAGGACCTATTATTATTTTACCATCTGATAGCTTTGCGTTGCCAAATTTTATTTTCAACTGTCTGAGACGTGCACCCATTCTCTTTTTCACATGGCCTACACACTCTAGTTTAGTTACGAGCACACTGTAAGGTTAGCTGTCCACTGATGCTGTGAAAGACTTGCTGTCTCCATCTCCCAAGAACTGAAAGTACCTAACTCCCCTTTCTTCCTCAGATCGCTGAAAAATATTTACTGCAGCAGCCACTTCCACCCCTCCACTTGTTCCCTCATAATTTTTTTCGCAGTTTGGCTTATGGGCTTCTACTCTCTCTCTCTATCCACGCCAGCACAAGTGCATCCTTGACAATATTTTGTCAGAATATCAAGATCCAGGACTTTTCCTGTGTCAACACTTGTTGCCGTAGGAAATCCATTCTTAGATTTGTGTCATCGTCTCTGCCAGGAACCATCAAAGGCAATACCGATATCAGCGCAACCATCATTTGCTTCCACTGCTTCTTTTTTGCAGATATCATGGAATCTGTAGCCACTTCCTTTACACAATCACCAATGACATTTGTGTAGTGTTCATACGCTGTAGGAGGACCTAGCAAATTCATGATGCTACACAACATTTTCCCAGCTGCCCGATCCTTCCCAATGCACCTCAGTCCATATACTAACCTTACGTTATTAGTGTACAAGTTGTTTTTGCACTTGCTTGATGTGCAAAACGATTTAGAGAATTCGCATTTCTGAAAGGAAATACGTAAATGACAATTCCTTTCCTATCTGATTCATCTTCAGACAGTGTTACTAGCACCACCAGAGAGAGAGAACAACTCACTGCTTCACTTAGAACACGAGCCAAAATACCGAACTTCACAATTATATTCGTATCCATGTCTTTTTGTACACTGAGCTCTTCATAAACTCTGAAGTCAACTTTCCTTTTTGAAGTACTGGGAGGAGATGGTGTAGGCACTGCACTTTTCTTGTCACTGCTGTCGCTTGTAGTTCCTTGTGATATACTCAAACAAGCTTCATCAGCTACACATTTTCGGTAAAACCTGTTACCTTTCTTTCTTCGCTTCTTGAATATTCCGCATGGTTTTGTCATTTTTCTTCTGCAAAATGCTGTCAATGTCTGCTTGCTGCGCGAACTAAAACCCACTAAACAGAAAGTTATTCACGAAATACTTCGCGCCATTCAAACAAAGAGCTACGGAAACAATACACTGTGTAGAGCAGACTGTCAACTACAAAACAACAAAACCACAGCCTTCTATAGTAAATAGTTTCGGAAACATGACCGGTAAAATGAGTCAATGTAACTCGCGAGGAGGAAAACTGACAATGCAGATGTACAGTAAAGGACGATAATACCAACAAGATAATATTTCCACCAAATAAAAAATATATCAGAATGTTCAGGAGATTCCGTAGATTTTAATGAAACAAAAACATAAGAATCAATTTTTTTCCACATTTTTTGCCCCGGGTCTCCCCTTAAAGTGAAATGCATATAGTTGTGTTCTAGTTGGGTACGGACGAAATCGATTGTTAGAGTAATAGACACTGAACTCTCTCTGTGTGTCTGTCAGGTATGTTTCATCATGTTCAACAGATTTTCCCTTGATTCACTAACGCGAGATCATCGGCGTAAAGGTAACTACTTGTGGTCGCTGGTAGTCGTATTCGTTAATTAATAAGTAAATTTTAAGTAGCCATTCTGCACCTGTTTACCCAGTTATCACTCCCACTATCAGCTCCGTTCTTTACTGATAACGCAGACGGCATCCATACGTACTACTCATTTGTGACTTAATCAGACCATTGAAACTGGGTTATACAAGGGAAGTCGATCGATCCTTTAAAGAATCGGGTAGGGGTAGGCGAATTGGGCGGAGGGGGAGGGTGGAGAGAGTGTCTAGTTTCTGCTTAAGTTCTGCATTAGTTTCCTGGGGTTAACTCAAACGTCCTGAAAAACCCCATTATCTCACGGCGAGTAAAGGGCGGCTCTTGCTGTTAGCAAATGCTGTTAACGTTAGGCACCATTTCTTAAAAGAAAATCAAAAGCGAAAACTTGAATCATATGATGATGTCTGAAAGAATGAATAGTGACGAGTGACATGAAGAGAAACAGGGAATTTTAATCATTCTTTCATTTCGACGAGAGTGTATGTAATGCTGCTTCAGAACCAAATTAGGTAGGAGAACCAAAGAGATTTTAGTCAGAAGCAGTCCATTAGGTGTTGAGTACTTGCTATTTAACTTTGATTGTTGAGAGTGGAGAATTTCTGAGAAATACGTCAAAAGAGGAGAATTGGAATCACAAAGCGGTTACATAGAGGGCCAACAGAGAGAGAGCAGCTTCAGTTCGGTTAGATTGAAATATCCGGTCTGAACTGTGAGTGGAACCGCCATTCCGGAGTTGATCTCTAGACATACGATGAGAAAATTACAAATTAAAGAGTAGGGTTCTACATAACACTCCTTGCAGGAAGAACGGGTAGGCACTCCCTGCTGACTGCTTTCGGCCGCAGCAAGCTACAACCAGAAGCTGCGTTGCGCTCCCAAACGCCATGAGTAGCTGACCACGCGACAAGCAAAACAGAAGCACTTATCGACAAAGTGACAAAAACAAACGTAATAACAGAAAGGCCGTTCAAAAACCAAACTCACAATTCAGATTCCCTCGACACAAATACCTCTACAGAGAAAGCGTTATTGCAAAGGGTCGTCCAGAGAAACATCCCCAAACGAAAAGGATATTACTCTAAGATTACCTAGAAAAAGGAGAATCCAGTTACTGCAACAGAACCATCAGCGTTAAACCAAACAAGTTATAGCGGAGTGAAAGAAAACAGTTTCATTCAGGAAAGAAGCTAGCTAAGCAGCCACAACTGCGGTTTTTTGCCGGTTTTCCGCCAGTCGTAAGCCATATGCAGGCGTGTGATTAGGGACACAGTATCGAACGAAAAGTATTGTACGTTACGCTAGAGTAGTATCGTAAGAAAATTATCGTAATAGTAAAAGTGTCGAAAGAAAAGTACCAATACCTTGAAGTATGGATACTTACCTTTGAGAAAAAGATTAGATACACTTTACCGGCTCCAATTTCTTCCTCCTTGTTTTTGTAATATGTCTACACTACTGGCCATTAAAATTGCTATACCACGAAGATGACGTGCTAAAGACGCGAAATTTAACCAACAGGAAAAAGATACTGTATGATTAGCTTTGCAGAGCATTCACACAAAGTTGGCGCCGGTGGGACACCTACAACGTGCTGACATGAGGAAAGTTTCCAACCAATTTCTCATACACAAACAGCAGTTGACCGGCGTTGCCTGGTGAAACGTTGTTGTGATGCCTCGTGTAAGGAGGAGAAATGCGTACCATCACGTTTCCGACTTTGGTAAAGGTTCGATTGTAGCCTATCGCGATTGCGGTTTATCGTACCGCGACATTGCTGCTCGCGTTGGTCGAGATCAAATAACTATTAGCAGAATGTGGAATCGGTGCGTTCAGGAGGGTAATACGGAACGCCGTGCTGGATCCCAACGGCCTCGTATCACTAGCAGTCGAGATGACAGGCATCTTATCCGCATAGCTGTAACGGATCGTGCAGCCACATCTCGGTCCCTGAGTCAACAGATGGGGACGTTTGCAAGACAACAACCATCTCCATCAACAGTTCGACGACGTTTGCAACAGCATGGACTATCAGCTCGGAGACCGTGGCTGCGGTTACCCTTTACGCTGCATCACAGACAGGAGCGCCTAAAACGGTGTACTCAACGACGAACCTGGGTGCACGAATGGCAAAACGTCATTTTTTCGGTTGAATCCAGGTTCTGTTTACAGCATCATGATGGTCGTATCAGTGTTTGGCGACATCGCGGTGAACGCATACTGGAAGCGTGTATTCGTCATCGCCATACTGGCGTATCACCTGGCGGGATGGTATGGGGTGCCATTGGTTACACGTCTCTGTCACCTGTTGTTCGTATTGACTGCATTTTGAACAGTGGACGTTACATTTCAGATGGGTTACGACCCGTGGGTCTAGCCTTCATTCGATCCCTGCGAAATCCTACATTTCAGCAGGTTAATCCACGACTGTATGTTGCAGGCCCTGTACGGGCCTTTCTGGATACATAAAATGTTCGACTACTGCCCTCGCCGGCACATTCTCCAGATCTCTCACCAATTGAAAACGTCTGGTCAATGGTGGCCAAGCAACTGGCTCGTCACAATACGCCAGTCACTACTCTTGATGATCTGTGGTATCGTGTTGAAGCTGCATGGGCAGCTGTACCTGTACACATTATCCAAGCTCTGTTTGACTCAATGCCCAGGCGTATCAAGGCCGTTATTACTGCCAGAGGTGGTTGTTCTGGGTACAGATTTCTCAGGACCTATGCACCCAGACTGCGTGAAAATGTAATCACATGTCAGTTCTAGTATAATATATTTGTCCAATGAATACCCGTTTATCATCTGCACTTCTTCTTGGTGTAGCAATTTTAATGGCCAGTAGTGAATTTTTGTGAATCCATTAAGTCGTCAAGAGTTGCAGCGACTTGAATCCCCGCGCCGCCTCGTTGGGACTTGCTGTGGGGCGGTGTCGGGGGTGGTGAGAGTGTAGCGCCGTCTGCTTGCAGCCGGTCTTTGCCGCCCACATCGCGATCTCTCTGGTGATCCAACCATCCGTCTGCGAGGGTCGAATAGTCGGCCCGCCTTCCTGCAGCACGCCGCTCGCCACACCGCCGTGTTAACATTTTGGTCAACATCGGCTACAGTGCAGCTGCCCATTGAACCTCACGTTTTTACAAGTGGTTAAGGAAGAGCTCCTGTTGGTAGTAGAACCTGTTAGGCGCTGCTGAAAGACTTCGTCGATGTACTTTAGCGGGAACTGAGTCTGGTTATTGTACCGGCGCTATTTAATGCAAGCAAATTTGTTCTTTTGGTAAACAGACACTTAGTGTGGGCTGCCTCGGGAATAGGACTTTTGTGGCAGTCTTGTTCATGTATGGAGTGTTGAATTTTTTGTGATTTGAGATAGTGCATTCTCAAAATCATTTATCTGTGTACTAGCTGGGGCGTTCAACTCATACAATTACACGTTCAGCTGACCTAAGTCATTTGAATCTACTGTTTGAAATTGTGTATCATTTATTGTGTTAAATAATATAATACACTACTGGCCATTAAAATTGCTACACCAAGAAGAAGTGCAGATGATAAACGGGTATTCATTGGACAGATATATTATACTAGAACTGACATGTGATTACATTTTCATACAATTTGGGTGCATAGATCCTGAGAAATCAGTACCCAGAACAACCACCTCTGGCAGTAATAACGGCCTTCATACGCCGGGGCATTCAGTCAAACAGAGCTTGAATGGCGTGTACAGGTACAACTGCCCATGCAGCTTCAACACGATACCACAGTTATTCAAGAGTAGTGACTGGCGTATTGTGACGAGCCAGTTGCTTGGCCACCATTGACCAGACGTTTTCAGTTGGTGAGAGACCTGGAGAATGTGCTGGCGAGGGCAGTAGTCGAACATTGTATGTATCCAGAATGGCCTGTACAGGGCCTGCAACATACGGTCGTGGATTAACCTGCTGATATGTAGGGTTTCGCAGGGATCGAATGAAGGATAGACCCACGGGTCGTAACCCATCTGAAATGTAACGTCCACTGTTCAAAATGCAGTCAATGCGAACAACAGGTGACAGAGACGTGTAACCAACGGAACCCCATACCATCCCGCCAGGTGATACGCCAGTATGGCGATGACGAATACACGCTTCCAATATGCGTTCACCGTGATGTCGCCAAACACTGATACGACCATCATGATGCTGTAAACAGAACCTGGATTCAACCGAAAAAATGACGTTTTGCCATTCGCGCACCCAGATTCGTCGTTGAGTACACCATTTTAGGTGCTCCTGTCTGTGATGCAGCGCCAAGTGTAACTGCAGCCATGGTCTACGAGCTGATAGTCCATGCTGCTGGAAACGTCGTCGAACTGTTCGTGCAGATGGTTGTTGTCTTGCAAACGTCACCACCTGTTTACTCAGGGATCGAGACATGGCTGCACGATCCGTTACAGCCATGCGGATAAGATGCCTGTCATCTCGACTGCTAGTGATACGAGGCCGTTGGGATCCAGCACGGCGTTCCGTATTACCCTCCTGAACCCACCGATTCCATATTCTGCTAACAGTCATTGGATCTCAACCAACGCGAGCAGAAATGTCGCGATACGATAAACCGCAATCGCGATAGGCTACAATACGACCTTTATCAAAGTCGGAAACGTAATGCTACGCGTTTGTCCTCCTTACACGAGGCATCACAACAACGTTTCACCAGGCAAGGCCGGTTAACTTCTGTTTGTGTATGAGAAATCGGTTGGAAGCTTTCCTCATGTCAGCACGTTGTAGGTGCCTCCATCGGCGCCAACCTTGCGTGAATGCTCTGAAAAGCTAATCATTTGTATATCACAGCATGTTCTTCCTGTCGGTTAAATTTCGTGTCTGTAGCACATCTTCGTGGTGTAGCAGTTTTATTTTTCTTACGGGTGATGTTGGACTTTTAAAACGTTTGCTTTTTTCAAAAAAAAAATGTAATTAATAGTTGTTCGAAAGAATTTCACACTCACATCCTCCTAGCCATTCCACTCATTAGTTCTGTTACAGTTTTTATTTCCATCATAAACTGCCATTCTTAAAAATTTAGAACTTGAAATATGGAATTACAGTATGGATTATCAGAAATACAAGTGAATAGGAGCTTAAAGGAAATAAATCACATCTTACCTAAACTTCCCGTTCTTCCCGCATACAGTCCTGCAACATTTTATCCAGTTGTTTCGCTAATAATTTGTTGTAAATCTTCGACAGCATGCAACCTGTCATTGAAAAGAAACTCTCGAGAAAGAATGATATGGCTGGAATTGCCATGTACGTGTTGGCTATTGTATACAACTGGAGGAATAACTTGCTGCTCTGAAGGATTAACCCACAGGTGTTGCTGTATAAAGGCTCATTCCATTCTTTTGATCAGTCAGAGCAGGTTTGAAAGAGGCGCCTGCACCATCTAAAAAGAGTTGAGTGCTGTCTGCTAATGTCTAATGTTGACACCGTTTCACTTTCTAGTTCGAATTGTGATGTGACGATCCGACTATATCGACTGTACATTCGCATTTTTATTTGCTCTTGTAAAGTAGTAAGGTTAGGGTGACATTGGAAAAACACTTGCTAGGTAATGAAATCAATGCTGGTAGTGGTAGATTGTTCCTGTTCTTGCATTAATTTCTTTGAAAAATTGTTCTAGTAAGTTTCGGGCCACTATGTACAAATTTGACACGTGCAAAAACATAGTATCTGTTCGTCCGCAGCATGTGGGGTAGCAGCAGCCTGGCACTAATCAGGCAGCCAAAGAGCGCCCGGAGGCCACTGCATTTTAATTAAGACTTGATACAAATTATGTACACACCAGTCTTTGCAGTATATCCGTATCTACCTGACGAATTAATATTACTTGCGCCAGATCAGATTATTTGGTTGAAACTGTTACTGGATGATCTTATTTAAAGAAAGACAACTGTGGAATTACAAGGTGCAATGTATGTAGTATTTACTGTCATAAAATACATTGAACTTGTGTTATTCAACCAACTCGTTGTTGTTTATTGATGGTTTGAGAAGTTATGAATGACTTTGTGAATTTACAGTGTGTTACATGCAGTGAAACATATTTATTGAATTGAAGAACATTGCGCAAAATTAGAACATAAGTACATGTCCGAAAGAACAGATACCATCGGTGACCTTGCAGCCCATTGTTTTAGAATGAAATTACAGTTAAATGACTACGCTTAGCTGCATACAGGAGTTGATGTACGTCAACGGCGACAGGTGAAAATGTGTGCCCCGAACGGGACTCGAAGCCGGGATCTCCTGCTTGCATGGCAGACACTCTATCCATCTTTATTTTATCTCATTTTGTTCGTTTTCGTTCGTTGCATCTGCTCGTGGCGGACGTCGCAAGACACTCGTTTCAGTTCGTCGTTGACCCATTAACTCAGTTTTTTTTTTTTTTTTTTTTTTTTTTTTAATGCAGAGGGCAGCTAACCCTCTGACCGAACACGCTGAGTTACCGTGCTGGCTCCATCTGAGCCACCGAGGACACAGTGGATAGCGCGACTCCCGTTTGACCCACATTCTCAACTTATTGCCCCGTACTATTTTCATAGTGTCCCTGCCCATTATACTCATTACTCGCGGCTTTTTGCCGATTCCCGTAAGAGTTCGGGCACTGTTTGTGCATCCGCACAGAAGAAGGTAAGTTGAGAATGTGGGTCTCACGGGAGGCGTGCCAGAGATAAGACCCTGCAGTCGAATTCAAATGGCTCTAAGCACTATGATACTTAACATCTGAGGTCATCAGTCCCCTAGACTTAGAACTACTTAAACCTAATTAACCTAAGGACATCACACATATCCCTGCCCGAGGCAGGATTCGAACCTGCGACCGTAGCAGCAGCGCGGTTCCGGACTGAAGCGCCTAGAACCGCTCGGCCATAGCGGCCGGCTCCATGCAGTCACGCTATCCTCTGTGTCCTTGGTGGCTCAGATGGATAGAGCGTCTGCCATGTAAGCAGAAGTTCCCGGGTTCGACTCCACGTCGGGGGACACGTTTTCACCTGTCCCCGTTGACATATATCAACGCCTGTATGTAGCTAAGCGTAGTGATTTAATTGTAATTTCATGCTAGAAAATAAGTATTTACTCCTTCAAAAAGATATATACTCTTCGATACCTGAACATAGTTGATTATAAGAATTAGGAGTTGCAGGCAGGCAGATGAACGTTTGAGCCACAAACAGACTTTTAATCAATTATCCGGTGCGCCCTATCGTTGATTTTGTGTATTAGGCTCCTGTTTGATGGAGTTTAACCAGAGCTAGAATCAGATTATATCTGAAGCACTCGGGGATGGGAGGTTGTGACAGTTAGCAACTGAATCCAACGGTTCCAGCAATATTAAATGCTAGGAACGCCACAGCGGAAACAAGGGGATTCCAATTGAACGAACGACAAATGTAACATTGTCCAGGTGAAGCATTGCAAATGTTTTCGTACACTAACTGCATCGCTCGTACACATACTGCTCGTTCAATTGTTGTTGCTCAGTAGTTGAAAATACTGACACTGAAATCATGGGGCCAAAATTTTGAGTAGATAAAATGCGATAGAATATTAGGATTACTCGATATGACCCCCGCTTTAAATTACTGTGAGTAAAGGTACGGGCGTCATTTCAAAAGTTCTGCACACTATAAGATAGAATTGAAGAAAATTATTTATTTTACAGGGTACCTTCGCACCTTCAATATAATGTCCATTCATGCTTATGACAGCTTCCCAACGTTTTGTCAACTTCTGTATTCCGGATAGGGTACCTCCAGTGTTGAGCTATTTGAGTATTCCGATCATCTCTCTGGAAACTTCATCAATTGTATGAAGACGTTTTCCACGAAGTCTGTTGGGCTCATATCAGGGCTGTATGGATGGGGAAGTATTTCCAGTCCATATTTGTCGAGCGTTTCTCTTACTGGTACAGCAATATTCTGTCTTACATAATCGTACAAAATGAGGACAACAGGTGCAAGCATGCCAGGCCTTCTTTGACGAATTTTCGTGCGAAAAACATTGTGCAGAAACAGCTGTAACGTCCCCACTATATTTGTTCCTGTATGAAATTTAGCCCAATTTTACCTCCCACTTTATAAAGGTCTCCACAACTGTTATACAACTTAAACTCGTATGATAGCCTCTAACTAAACAGAACCTAATTTGACCTGAATTGTTACTAATCTGAATACGGCTTGTCTTTGTCTTAAACGTGGAACTGAAGTAAAACAATTACCTGATCCTAATCAAAATCTCCATTTACCTCGCGCCTTGACAGCATCGTTGCAGATTTCTCGAAAGCACAACAGCAGACAGCAAGCAGGCAGCGGCTAAGCTAGATTTCTATTTCTAAATAAAATTTCGAACAGTTGCTTACCACCTGTGGTAGTGTGTAATGATAAACAGTGGGGTGGGGAGAGCAGCTATTCCTATGAAATGACATTCCAAGACAACGATTTTAGACCGAAGTACACTACTGGCCATTAAAATTGCTACACCAAGAAGAAATGCAGATGATAAACGGGTATTCATTGGACAAATATATTATACTAGAACTGACATGTGATTACATTTTCACGCAATTTGGGTGCATAGATCTTGAGAAATCAGTACCCAGAACAACCACCTCTGGCCATAATAACGGCCTTGATACGCCTGGTCATTAAGTCAAACAGACCTTGGATGGCGTGCACAAGTACAGCTGCCCATGCAGTTTCAACGTGATACCACAGTTCATCAAGAGTAATGACTCGCGTATTGTGACGAGCAGTTTCTCGGCCACCATTGACCAGACGTTTTCAATTGGTGAGAGATCTGGAGAGTGTGCTGGCCAGGGCAGCAGTCGAACATTTTCTGTATCCAGAAAGGTCCGTACAGGACCTGCAACATGCGATCATGCATTATACTGCTGAAATGTAGGGTTTTGCAGGGATCGAATGAAGGGTAGAGCCACGGGTCGCAACACATCTGAAATGTAACGTCCACTGTTCAAAACAAGAGGTGACCGAGACGTGTAACCAATGGCACCCCATACCATCACGCCGGGTGATACGCCAGTAAGGCGATGACGAATACACGCTTCCAATGTGCGTTCACCGCCAAACACGGATGCGACAATCATGATACTGTAAACAGTACCTGGATTCACCCGAAAAATGACGTTTCGCCATTCGTGCACCCAGGTTCGTCCTTGAGTACACTATCGCAGACGCTCCTGTCTGTGATGCAGCGTAAAGGGTAACCACAGCCATGGTCTCCGAGCTGACAGTCCACGCTGTTGCAATCGTCGTCGAACTGTTCGTGCAGATGGTTGTTGTCTTGCAAACGTCCCTATCTGTTGACTCAGGGATCGAGACGTGGCTGCACGATCCGTTACAGCCATGCGGATAACATGCGTGTCATCTCGACTTCTAGTATACGAGGCCGTTGGGATGCAGCACGGCATTCCGTATTACCCTCCTGAACCCACCGATTACATATTCTGCTAACAGTCATTGGATCTCGACCAACGCGAGCAGTAATGTCGTGATACGAGAAACCGGAATCGCGATAGGCTACAATCCGACCTTTATCAAAGTCGGAAATGTGATGGTACGCATTTCTCCACCTTACACGAGGCATCACAACAACGTTTCACCAGGCAACGCCGGTCAACTGCTTTTTGTGTATGAGAAATTGGTTGGAAACTTTCCTCATTGTAGGTGTCGCCACCAGCGGCAACCTTGTGAGAATGCTCTGAAAAGCTAATCATTTGCATATCACAGCATCTTCTTTCTGTCGGTTAAATTTCGCGTCTGTAGCACGTCATCTTCGTGGTGTAGCAATTTTAATGGCGAGTAGCGTATGTATTCAAGAAGACAGAGTAGAACTTCGCGTGATTTTCAGACGTAACACAGGTCTGAACAATACTATGCTTAAGAAAGCGAACAATAAGTTTAAAATGGTACAATATTAACAGAGAATTTCTATAAAAATCATTCAGCTTAACCATTTAGTAAGTTAACGCATGACTCAGGAAAGCGTTGTTGTCTTTCTCTCTGCTCCGAGCAAGTGAACCAGATTACCAATTTACAAATTAGGTGAGCAGTGCTGCAGTCTTACCGCAAACTTCTTCTCTTCAAAGAATAATAACATTACTCAAAATTTGTATTCTCTTCGCTTTCTAATATACACATCTTATTCATCCTTGCTGTCGTTTACAATCAATCTTTCTTCATCTAACAGATACAATCCCAAGCCAACACAGCACTACAGAATACTTTCAACACCTACCACACTTCATCACCTACCACGCTTCAACTAAGAATGTGTCAGACTGCAAAGACTGAGCCACGACTAGATCGAAGGTTGTTTAACGGTAACGTTACTTGCTTGCTCTCTCTCTCTCTCTCTCTCTCTCTCTCTGTCTCCCTGACGTGCACATCGACAACATACAAAAATCGAAATGACATGTCCACCTTACACAGCTTGCACTACGCACCTCTTTCAGATGTCCTCTGGGGCACTATTTCACTCTATTTGTAGCTATGACTCCTTTCTTGTCATAGGCCAACATCATCAGTTTCAACTTTGATTGTTGCCTGCTGAATCTCTTTTGGCGTGGACCGTCGGAACTTTTCCATTGCAACGACTGAAACTTCGGAACCTCGTACCCAAGTTTCATCAAGGGCAACAATCATTTTCAGAAACTGTTATCTTTTGCGCGATAACATGAAGCAATTCTTCTGCGGTTCTTTTGCGACCTACTTTCTGCTCTTCACTCAGATCATACGAAATCCATCTGGCAGCAAATTTTCTCATCTTTAACTTTTCAGTTATGAGCCTGTAAACTGAAGTGACTGACTTTCTGGCTTCATATATAATTTTCTGACATGTTTCTCAAAATGTCATTAACAATACCTAAGAGGTGTAATCCGTTGCAGTTGATGGCCTTCCACTTCTTGGGTTGTTCTCGGTGTTTCCCCGACCTTCACGGAAACGACAGAGCATCGTGATACTGTGCTACTATCCGCTACATTATTCCCACACACGTAGGGATTCGATTTTGATGTAGGAACGCTGGTCACTACGTGTAATCCTACCTGACTTGGTTGTAACTTCCACTTTAAAAGCGAATTACTCACAACATGAATTACGAGACACCACGCGAGCCGGCTAACACATACACGATATATATAGCCTCGCTCACAAGTGACATGAATTTCAACTTCATCACGCCACTATAACGATCACGCATGCGTAGTGTGCAGGAATTTTAAAATGTCCTTCGTGTCATTTGAGTAAAAATAGTGTCACTATCGAGATGAAAGTACCAAGCAGTAATGAATAGTTTTTTGGCTCCCTAGGTGCGATATCTATCAGTCAATGCTCACAAAAATCTCAGAGATAAGATTATAGAAGACTTCACGAAAATTCCACCCTTTCTGAAAGAAACAAAATATGTAGTTTCCAGCATTTTTTACTACATAATTTCTGTGTATTATGAAATATAATGATCGTACAACACACTCTTAGTATACGCTCGTTGCGTCTGAAGATTTTTAAGAACGACGTGCAGTGTTCTATTTTAGTCTGATATTCCTTCGATAGTAGTAAGGTTGTGGGATCCTTTAGGACAAGAGAACACATAGATTTTTTTCAGACTAGAACACTGCATGTCGTTCTTAACGAATTTTCAGACGTAACGAGCGTATCCCAGGGGACTGTTATATGACATTTGCATTCCATAATACACAGAAATGATACAGTAGAAAATGTTGAAAACTACATGTTTTGTATCTTTCAGAAGGGGTGGAATTTTCCTGAAGTTGTCTACAATATTCTCTCTGAGGTTCTTGGGAACATTGGCTGAAAAATATCACATCTAGCGTCCCAAAGAAACTATCGATACTGCTGGTACTTTCATCTCGATAGTGATACTTTTTTTACTCGATGATTTTCAAATGATACGAAAGACATTACAAAAGTCGTGCACACTGCGCATGTGTTATCGTTACGGTCCTGCTGCTATATGACCTTTACGTTTCATAATACACAGAAATGTAAACAACAAATGTTGGAAACTTGATATGGCTGTTCAAAAAATATGCTGTTGCACATAGATGAGCTACAACGCTAGAAAATCTGCAGAAGATCGTCGCTCAGTGCAGAGATTGGCTGTTGATCCTCATAACAAATGTAACGTGTTGTGGATAAGCAGGCGAAAAGACCCTGTATTAAGAACGTAGGCTTCCGCGGCCGGTGTCACAGTGATTAAAATTCTCCTGGGTACTATGCCGCGTCATTGCTAAAAACTGATAACAAAAATAAACTAAAGCCGACGTTTCGGCCGAATTGCAACGGCCTTCCTCAGGGCACGACTGGTTTTGCATGGGGATAGGTGCTTCTATTTATTACAGACCATCGATGTCTGACGTCACTGTAGTAAAACTCTTTCTCGAAAGAATCGTGGATGCGACAACGCAAAATACGGGAGGCGACTGAAATTATTAAGCAGCCTGACAACATCAACAGAGAAGATGGATACAAACTCACGGCGTCCTGGCTGCCGGCCATCCCAGTCCAACGGGCCGCGAGCGGTCGCGGGGCAGAAGCTACACCGGACACGGACGTATCTGCAGAAACAGCTGTAGAGCAACTGTCAGTCCACTTCCACGCACACCAGGAGGAAAACTTGCCGACCAGAAGCCGAACGCTGATTGGACGAGAGTTACCAATCGTTGACGACGTGGACATCCACGAATAGCCTCTTTCCTTCCATCTTCCCTTACGTCATGACTAGCCAATTATATTAGAGGGCCAATTAAAAGTTTTACTACAGTAACGTCAGACATCGATAGTCTGTAATAAATAGAAGCACCTAACCCCATGCAAAATCAGTCGTGCCCTGAGGAAGGCCGTCGCAATTCGGCCGAAACGTCGGTTTTAGTTTATTTTTGTTATTAGTTTTTAGCAATGACGCGGCATAATACCCAGAAGAATTTTAATCACTAAGACCCTGTATTGTTTGATTGCACGATTACTGAACAATTACTGGAAACACTTTTACCCATGAAATACCTGGGAGGATGCATACGGAACAATATAAACTATTTTTAGGTGAAGTGTCCGCCTTGGGCAGTACACATGTGAACGGTCCAGGTACAAACGATCAAACGAAGTTTATTTGGATAGAGAGAAACACAATTCAACTTAATAATGTCAAATATTGAGATTCATGAAACAAACTAAACTCGTCTGGTTAATCACATCCATTCAATCCTTGGAAGCAGAAAAGAAAGTTTTGTAGTTCTGAACTGTCTCAGAAAAGGAAAAAACCCAAATGACGTCTTGTGGGTAGAACATGAAAATAGTCCAGCTGTCTGGTAAATAGGAAAACAAAGTGCTGTATTAAGCCTTGGCTCCAAAAGACAGGAAAACAAGTCTGATCATACGTTCTTCACATATTTTACATGAACACTGTCAGAGTAAAGTTCTTGAGTGACTAAGGAAAATAACTAAGTCTGTTCAAAGTTCACAACACATTTAGAATGATGACAAAGTCCGAGAGACATTCTATATCTGAGAACGCAATCCGGCAGGGAAGAGTTAGAGTCTAAGTTCCGAAGCGTTCTACTTCCGAAGAGGTCGAACAACAGGCAGTGACAACATTACGAAATCAAGACTCAGTCTTCCTGTCGGGGCCGCGTCTTTTGTAGAGAGACCACACTGCTGGGTATAGGGCGAGGGGGCTGGCTCTGACGGCAGTCGCAGCGTAGCGACCCCAGCGTGAGCTCCTGATTGTGCAAGTGCAAGAAGCATTCGGCGCCTGGCCCAGAATGTTCGCTCGGCGATAACTGCTGCCTAGGGCCCGTGCGCAGCCCGAAATACAGCCCACGGTGCCAGGATACATTCAGTCTTGCTTCCTGTCACGTAGTTGGTGCAAGAAATAGCCACTAGCAACTTCCGCTGGCGCTTTGATCGCAGTCTGGTGGTCGCGTGTGCTACCTTCTGCATGAAAGCCGGCTGTCTGTGTAACTGGGTTGTAGTTTAGGTTGCAGACTAGTTAGGCGCAAGGGCTACCCATAGCAGTAGGGAAGGCAGAGGCCAGATAGAGGTTCACTGGAATTATCCAAATGATGAGCAGTCGACCCACGAAGAAAATAGCTTACAAAACCCTGGTTCGTCTGGTATTGTAGTACTGCTCCTCAGGGGAGTTAGGATTAGTTAGGATTAATAGAGGAAAACACGTTACAAGGAAAAGCAGCGCTTTTCAGCATGGGTACGTTTAATAAGCGCGAAAGTGTCACTGATACGATCATTGGACCCCAATGGCAGATTCTGTTGTGCGTTTGTTTGAAGAAGAGATAACAAACTTCTAGTTTCATAATGAGGCAAAACTTTATAGCCACCAGCTTACTAGCGTGTTGGTCACACTTTGGAACGCAATAAAGCAGCAATTCTGTGTGTTATGGATTCGGCGAATCTTTGGTAGGTTCCGGAGGTATGTTACACCAAGTGTCTACTCGCAAATCAGACAGTTACCATAAATGACCAGAGCAGAGCTGGCAATAGTTAGTGCCCCAAATGTGTTGCATCAGGTCCAGATGAAATGAATACGGTGGCCAGGACTTGCAGGTGTATTCGTTGACATGCTCAAACCACTGAAGTGTGATTCTAATCTTGTGCATCTTTTCGGAATATGCGATTGCCGACGGGGAAGACTTCAAGCATGAAGACATGCAGCTGGCCTACAGTAATGCACATTTAGTCCACACCTGTCATATTGCCTTCGATTACTAGCACTTGTCCCATAGCCGGCCGAAGTGAGCGAGCTGTTCTAGGCGCTACAGTCTGGAACCGCGCGACCACTACGGTCGCAGGTTCGAATCCTGCCTCGGACATGGATGTGTGTGATGTCCTTAGGTTAGTTAGGTTTAAGTAGTTCTAAGTTCTAGGGGACTGATGACCTCAGGTGTTAAGTCCCTTAGTGCTCGAAGCCATTTGAACTTGTCCCATAGAAGACCAGGTGAGTGTCTACCGTATCATTCGTCCTTGTTGTAATGTAATAAAATAAAAATAGTTGTGACTCTTTTTCTTTATTATCAGTGTAATGTAATAGAACGAATATGAGTCATGACTTACATAAAAAAGAAACACACATTAATGCAATGGATCAGCATAAAAGAGAAATAAATAATGCAGGAATATTATTAACAGTATAATCTGTTGTTTACTTTAGCCCGACGCGTATAAGCACTCAGTAAACTAGCTCAGTTCTCAAGGGTTACAGAATTGTAAATTCTCATTTGTATAACTATTAAAACACCACAGATATTCCTCAATATATGCCTAGTCGACGTCAAGTTAAAAGACATGTGCTTATAGAACCAGAGAATGTTTCACCAGTCTGTTCACTGTCCAACAATAAATTCCGTAACTCACAGTCGTGGTTTCGTCTTAATTCCCTGTATAAGGTAACAAGCGTAACTTTTGCAAATTAAATCTTATACCAGAACTAGAATCCTGTGACCAGGCCTTCCTACCTGGGATGTTATCTTGCAACTTTGAAAAAATCTGAACGTGAATCTTATTAAATTATTTGCAGCGACCACCAGGCTCGTAGAATCTGATAGAAAGGTTTAGTTTTCTAACCGGCGGCACGTCTCTACGATGAGCTAAAAGAAAGTTCTTAATTATTTTTTAAGATGGCGCCTAACAATGAAGAATTTCTGTTAAGGCCCATGTCTACTCTAGATAAGTAAGGTTTATGATTACAAATGATTTCAACACGGACACAATTTTTAAGTCACAAACAACTCTATTTTCAGTTTCGTTAATAACTTACATTGGCTGATACAGCAAGATGAGCCTTCGCTAAACGCTCCTTAAGGTTCGCGTCCAGATCATAAACCAAGAAGAAGAATAGTAATGATAAAAGAGGTCAGAGTTCAAATACAGAATCTCAATTCCATGGAATAGGCATACATTATAGAATAATATATTGTTCCTTGGTAAAACTCACAAGTTACTCATACAATACTTATCGTAAAAAACATGTAATCTGTACATTTCACATTCATGTCCACCCAGGAGAAACAGTACAGTGTGTGACACCGAAAATGCTGATAAAGTACCTTCTGCACCATTCAAAAGTTTTCGGTGTCTAATATCCGTTGATAATTTGTACTGCATTTCTTACTCTGAATCTGTAGCTTTATTATGGAAAATAAATTTAATATGCAATGGATGTAATAGTGTATTTTCTTCCGACTGTATATAATTGATTGTAATTATAATGTAAATATTGTAAACTGCTGGGTAATGGCCAAGGGAACTTTGTTTAAATATATCGATAGCAACGACGAAATGGCAGTAGCCGTGCCATTGTTTATATTTACGTATGGAGAGTCTCTGTCGCGCTGCGAACAGAGAGGAGGCAGAGCAACTTGAGTCTTGAAAGAGTGCGGAGGTGTTTGTGGGGAGCTCCCGCAGACGCGCTCTGCAGCTTTGATAGCGTCAGAGTAGGCGCACCCGCTTTGTTAACTCGCGAGTATTGAGAGCGCGGCAGGACTGGACAGGCGGAGGAAGCTGCAGTTGTAACCACAGTCTGTCCAATAATTACCTGTGGCTCTGGAAATGACTCGTCGTTCGCAGGCAGCAGCGACAGCAGCAGTTCAGCATTATCGTCGGCTACGTTCTTCGTCATCCGCACATCGTAAGACTGTTAACTGACAAAGTACAACTAATGTTGTACAGGTGTTACCCAGTGTCATTTCTTTTACAGACTTTCAGGACTAACTTTCTTGAATAATAATCTGCAGTAGTTAAAACTTGTAGGGCACCTGTGTTGTCTCTGTCCTCAGACATTACCAAGCAGGGTCCCTTTCCTTTCCATGCAATCACCGTGTGTCGTAAAAATATGAAAGTTGATTAATTATATACTGTCACTTTTTTATTTGCTAATCACCAGTTTGAAACGTCCCCTTAGAAAAATTAATGAATTACTGTGCAGATAAACGTCAAACAGCTGAGCAGAACTGAACGTTACTCAGACATTTCGCTTTTCACCTATTCTGATAAACACTAAACTGACACACAATATTTTTAGCGCAACGCAATCTGACTTTCAATAATCCCTATAAAAGAATGGCCCTGACTAACATTAACCTATACCTTTCACAAATCACTTACCTCACAAAAATCTTCGTTACTCGAAATACTGCAATACAGCGAGCGCCACTACTGCCAGCTAAATAAAAGATTCAAACTACTGAAGGCACTAACTACTGATAGGCATTGTTAGCAAATGAAAGATTTTGATAGAGAACAAACAATGTATTTACCTTAATAGTGTTCAAAAGTCATAATATATGTATATAGCAGTTCATTGCATCCAGTCTTACAAATTTACTGTGTCTGATGGACACACGTCCAGATCATTCGCTCTCAAAACTCCGCCATTTCTCTCCCCACATCCACCACTGCTGGCGGCTCACCTCCAACTGCGCAACGCTACGCGCTGTTAACAGCCAACTGCCCAACACTACAATAGCATATACTCCAACAATGCAAGCCAACCACAGCCTTCACACAGCACAGTCAGTGATTTTCATATAGAGCACTACGTGGCGTTACCAACATAAAAACCTAAACAGCCTACTTACAAGTTTCAGTCTAAATTTTGCTGCCTCAGCAACTGTTCATTCTTGTAGTTCATAACAGAGGCTTAACTAATTTTCAGTTAGAGTGTTAATTTAACTCACTTAAAGTAACGTAAAATTTCGCTGGCAAAACTAATTACTAAAGATATGGCAAAAGAAAAAAGGGTGCGCAATTCATTTATTCTGTATTTAGCTTAGCGAGTGACTTCTGCTGTCTTGGTACATAGTTTATTGTTGTTATGTTAAAAGTAAATCAATACCTCATTTGCTTAAAGTAAATGCAATTCAATCTTTCAATAATTAAAAGTAAATTGCTTGCCTTATCCAAGTTTTGCATCACATTACGCTGAGGTTTCTGAAAGTCATTTTTTTATGCAACAAAGTTTCATTTACAGTAAGTCATTTATGTAACCAGAACTTCATTTAACTTTGCTTACAAAATTTAATATTTGAGAAAAAGTAAATGCAAAGTCAGTGCTTTCTGATTCATTTATTTTCTCGTGAACTGTTGCCGCACTAGTAATTACTTGCTTAATTTTCTATGCCATTACCTTTCTTAGGATTGTGGATATTCACTGCCCTAGTGGGCTGGTGGCCGTTCAAGTATCCCTTTTTTTGCTAATCAGTATTTTTTGTATTAAATATTACGTGATTCCCTTTTCCTCCGTGTGTAGTTCGTGAGCGATTGTACTACCCTCCACTCATTTCAAAATTATGATCAATATTTAGATTAGATTTAGAATAGATTCTTCTTTCAGAAGGGGCAAAGAAGATGATTTTCAGTATTTCATACAATCATTGGCCGAATTAAAGAAATTGAAATATTGTCACAGTCTACTCATTAGAGGTTTAAGATTTAAGACAATAAATCAAATATTAAAGTTACAATCTGTGTAAATGTCTTGAGGAGTTGCCACTCAAAGTGCGTAACTTACCCACACTACTCATCTAGTATTTAAGAATGTGAGCACTTGGCAACTTCCAACAAACTTTACTCATAATTTCAAACCTTTTAGAGAGTTTTCCTTGCTGATCCCACCTCCGCTCCGATACACGAAACAATAATAATGAAGCGGAGCGAAAATTTGTTCAAATTTACGTACTGGATCCAGATTAAGCTATATATGAGGGTGGATGAAAAGTAATGCCTATTGCGTCATAAAAGATTTAATAATGAACATATAAAATCGGAAGTTGTGTAGATGATGCCGTGTACTGTCCTTTACACAACGCTACCGTTCAACATAGTCACCATACATTTGTACACATTGGCGTCATCGTTGAAACAAGGCGTCGAAACCAATTTTCAAATATCAAGGGTTTTGCTTCTTCTCCCTTTTTTTTCGGAATGATTTTAAAGCCATTTATTGTGAACTCTGAGGCGTCTGTCATCTCGAATCATTTTATCAGCACGTCCTCGAATGGCGCCTGTGACAGATGTCGGTTGGCCGCTGCGTGACGTACGTGCAACGTCCGTTTCTGCGTTGCAAAACTTCTTTACCAAACGCCGCATCATTGCCGATGTCCACGACAGCGTCCGAATACTCTTTATTCACGGATAAGGGTAAAACAGCTTTAAAATTATGGGTCAAGAATCAAAGCACAAAATATTTCCAAATTGGTTTTGTCGCCTGGGTTCAAAGACGGCGCAAATGTTTAAAAATGTGTGGCGACTATGTTGAACGGTAGTGTTGTGTAGAGAACAGTTCACGCAAGGATCTGTGCTATCCTCTGTTGTGTGTTCGTTATAAATTTTTTATGGCACATGAGGTACTACGTTGTGATCCGGGCTCCGTTCAGCAGATACATCTACAGGAAAATGAGAAGTGTACCGAAACGTTAATAACTGAATAATCCGAAACTGATAACACCAATATAATTAAGTTTTTGCGTCTTCATCCATAACGGTTCTACGTATTTAACGTCAAATAAGTAACAATCATATACAACAGCTCGCTCGACGAAAGCTCCGTATCTAAAGACTGGAAAGTTGCACAGGTCACACCAATATTCAAGAAAGGTAGTAGGAGTAATCCACTAAATTACAGGTCCATATCATTAGCGTAGATATCCAGCAGGATTGTGAAACATATATTGTGTTCGAAGATTATGAATTACCTCGAAGAGAGCGGTCTATTGACACACAGTCAACACGGATTTAGAAAACATCATTCTTGTGAAACACAAATAGCTCTTTACTCACAGGAAATGTTGAGTGATACTGACAAGGTATTTCAAACCAATTCCGTATTTCTAGATTTCCAGAGGGCTTTTGACACTGTACCACACAAGCGGCTTGTAGTGAAATTGAGTGCTTATGGAATGTCGTCTTAGTTATGCGACTGGACTCGTGATTTCGTATAAGAGGGGCCACAATTCGTCGTAAATGACGGGAAGTCATCGAGTAAAACAGAAATGGTTCCTGGCGTTCCCTGAGGTAAAGTTATAGGCCCTCTGCAGTTCCATTCTATGTGAAACGTCCCCTTTGAAAAATTATATACGACTGTGCGTAACCTGACACATAATATTTTTAGCGCAACGCAATCTGACTTCCATTAAACCCTACAAAAGAATGACCCTGACTAACATTAAACTATACGTTTCACAAATCACTTACCTCACAAAAATCTTCGTTACTCGAAGTACTGCAATACAGCGAGCGCCACTACTGCCAGCTAAATAAAAGATTCAAACTACGGAGGGTACTAACTACTGATAGGGATAGTTAGCAAATGAAAGATATTAATAGAGAACAAACAATGTATTTACCTTAATAGTCATAATATATATAGCAGTTCATGACAAATTTCAAAACTCCGCCATCTCTCTCCCCACATCCACCACTGCTGGCGGCTCACCTCCAACTGCGCAACGCTACGCGCTGTTCACATCCAGCTGCCGCTGCCCAACACTACAATGGCAGATAACAATGCAAACTAGCCACAGACTGCACACATCACAGCCATATAGAGCGCTACGTAACGTTGCCAATAAGAAAACATAAACAGCCTACTTACATATGTAAACGATTCAGGAGGCAATCCGAACACCCGTCTTAGGTTGTTTTCAGATGACGCTGACGTTTATCGTCTTGTAAAGTCATCAGAAGATCAAAACAAATTGCAAAACTATTTAGAAAAGATATCTGTATGCTGTAACAACTGGCAATTGACTCCAAATAACGAAAAGTGTGAGGTCATCCACATGAGTGCTAAAAGGATTCCGTTAAACTTCGGTTACACGAGACACTAGTAAAAGCTAAAGGCCATAAATTGAACTAAATACCAAGGAATTACAATTACGAACAACTTAACAACTTAAATTGGAAAGAACACATAGCAAATGTTGTGGGGATGGCAAACTAAAACACTTAGAAAGTGTAACTGGTGTACTAAAGAGACTGCCTACACCACGCTTGTCCATCCTCTTTTGGAGTACTATTGCGCTGTGTGGGATCCTTATCAGATATGATTAACGGAGTTCGTCGAGAAAGTTCAGAGAAGAGCAGTAAGTTTTGTACTATCGCGAAACAGGGGAGATATAGGATTTGGGGTGGACATCATTAAAACCAAGGCCCTTTTAGTTGGGGCGGAATGTTCTCACGAAATTTCAATCACCAACTTTCTCCTCCAAATGCGAAAATATTTTGATGACGCCGACCTATATAGGGAGAAACGATCGTAATAATAAAATATGGGAAATCAGAGCTCGCGCGGAAAGGTATAGGAGTTCGTTTTTTCCGCGCGCTGTTCGAGATTTGAATAACAGAATTATTGCGAAGGTGGTTCGATGAACTCTCTGCGGGGCACTTAAGCATGATTTGGAGGGTACGCATGCAGTTGTAGATGTAGAACCCAATAATTCATTGGCAATCAGACGTTTGAAGCTGTTTTGTAGACGGAAGATCGAGTCTTTAAAGGACCGGGTGTGGGGGTTGCTGGTTAGAGGTATTACGACTCACCCGTAGGTTTACCGACATCCAGTCTTTCGTCCCGCTCGCTATTGCCTGCTGGAACAGGATAAGGGAGTGGAGGAGTGTCACTGGTATACGAAGTACCTTCTGTATATCACGGTGTAAGTGTAGATTTTATTATTATTATTATACAAATTTGGCCGTTAAAGACCGTGAAAAGAGTTATTTCTTGCGCTTCTGGGAAGTCTTCTTTCTCTCAGTCCACACTTCTTTCATTCTTGCGCTGAAGGCGGCTTTTCTCTCTTCAGACCATTTAGTTCCACAACTCTTCTTAATTTTCACACCGAAACCCGTGAATGAATTCAGTTTTTTTCTACAAAGGTTTCTGTTAAATATTGTTTCCTGATCTATGTCAATTTCTTTTAGATCTCTTTCTGTGTTGATAAACCATAAATTTTTATTTTTTAGATTTGCGATGTACGAAAATATTTGTTTTGTAAGCCTATTCGGGTTCATCCTCATGATGTGAGCATAAAAGGAGCATCTTCTTTTTCTAATTTCGTCTGTAATTTTGCTGCACTTCGTATACACTTCTTTGTTGCTTTTTAGTCTGTATACAGGCTTGCCTTGATCATCTGTTATTTTCCTGTGTCCAAGAATTGTCCTCACAATTCTTCTTTCACGATTTTATATCTGTTCTGCGTATGTAAAATTTTCCAGTGTTTCTGATGCATATAGTATCTGCGGTCTAATGACAGTCTGGTAGTGTCTGAGTTTAATGTTTTTGGATATACATTTTTTTGAATACATTTGTCTGCAGTAGTGAGTTGCTGTCTCTAGTTTTTGCATTCTAGCCCTGCAGGCTGGATGACCTTTTGCCACAGACTGAATTAGTTCACCAAGATATTTCAAATGTTTAGATACCTGTATTTTCCCGTATTTCGTAGTTATTTTCTTTGGTGGATTTTTGATATTTGTAATGATTTCTGTCTTTTCAAACGAAATTTGCAAGCCTGCTTTTTCAGCAGTTTCTTTAAGTAATTCTATTTGTTTTATTGTGTCTTTTTGTGTGTAAGCTAAACAGGCGAGATCGTCAGCGAAGGCAAAACAGTGGTTTCAATGGCTTTGTAGCACTTCCCTCCAATTTGGACTTTCTCAACTCCATGTTTTTGCGTGAGTTTTCTCCATTCCGCTATGACTGTATCCAGAACACAGTTGAAGAGTACCGGGGACACCGCATCTCCTTCTCTGACGCCGGTTTTGACCTCGAAATGCCGTGAAATTTCTCCTTGGAATTTTACTTTTGATGTTGTATTTGTTAATGTTTCTTTGATTATGGTGATTGTTGTTTCATCTATTTCATATTCTCGAAGTGTTTTGATGAGTGTGTCCCTATCGATTGAGTCATAAGATTTTTCGAAATCAATGAATGTTATGAAATATTTCTTGCTCCTTGTAGATAAATAGTTCATTGTTGTTTTGAGGTTAAAAATTTGTTCGGCGCAGGATCTTCCTGGTCTGAAGCCAGCTTGATATTCTCCAAGTTTTCCCTCTATAATTGGTGATACACGATTGAGCAGGGCTTTTGATAGAATTTTGTATGGGACTGGGAGAAGCGATATTCCACGATAGTTGTTAACATCCCTTTTTGTCACCTTTTTTAAACAAAGGGTGAATTAGGGCAGTTTTCCAGTGACTTGGGATTTTCTTGGTTTTCCATACTTGTTCAAGTTCTTTGTGTAGTGCTTCTACTGATGTTTCTCCCCCAAGCTTGAGCATTTCTGCTGTAATTGTGTCTTCTCCACATGCTTTCCTGTTATTGAGATTTTTGATTATGTTTGTGATTTCCTCTCGTGTCGGAGGTGTTGAATGTGTTGGTAATGTTTTTGGTTGCGTAAAACTGAGAGTCTGGATGGGTGTTTGGCAGTTTAGGAGTTGCTCAAAATAGTCAGCCAGGATTTCACAGTTTTCAGTATTGTTGGTGGCGAGAGTCTTATTATTTCTCATAAGGATTAGGCAAGGGGACTGGTATCCTCGGAGTTTCTGGTTGAATGTTTTGTACCAAGCTGCCGTGTTGCATTTCTTTTTTATTTTTATAATTATATATTTTATGATTTTGGTTGGGGTGGCTTTAAATATTGTGGGCTAGCATGAGACTTTTAATTAACTTATACTGCGATAACACTCATATGGACATCGGCTCCCCCGAAGTACGTACGCTATAATATTTTTTAAACACAGCGCGCGACTCACCGCCTTCTAACAAATAGTTTGCGTGAGCGCTGCTATTTAGAAAAGAAAATATGCGTATTCTTAAGCAAACTGTAATTATTAATATGGGTCTCAGGGGCTACTGGTTATTTATGTACCAAATTACATGAAGATTAACTGAGATATTGCGGAATGTAATGATTTTCAATATTTATTGTTCATTATTTGCAAGGCAAAACTGGAGAGAATCTCTCGTCTGCCGTTAGGCGGCCAAAATGAAACATACTTAACTCATTCACTGCTGTGAATTTTGGTAACTGAAATTAATTTTAACTTCGAAATTTATGAAAGATCAAAATTGAGAAGTCTCTCGCAGTTACATTTAATAACATGAATCGTCTGCGTAATGGCTGACTAAATCGTGCTAGGGGAGATGAGCTCCCTGCACTACGAACTCCTGTAAAAACTTTGTTTATTACAATTAATGGTTGCGATCATGAGAGGTGACAACTAAGTTCAAAAATGGTTCAAATGGCTCTGAGCACTATGGGACTTAACTTCTGAGGTCATGAGTTCCCTAGAACTTAGAACTACTTTAACCTATCTAACCTAAGGACATCAGACACATCCATGCCCGAGGCAGGATTCGAACCTGCGACCGTAGCGGTCGCGCGATTTCTAATAACAATTTCTATTATATTTTTCAAAAATACAGATAAAACTTACGTTAATTATCAGACAGCACTACAATGGCGGCCTACCGCTAGACATAGAGAAGATCCAACGGAGAGCAGCGCGCTTCGTTACAGGATCATTTAGTAATCGCGAAAGCGTTACGGAGATGATTGATAAACTCCAGTGGAAGACTCTGCAGGAGAGACGCTCAGTAGCTCGGTACGGGCTTTTGTCTAAGTTTCGAGAACATACCTTCACCGAAGAGTCAAGCAGTATATTGCTCCCTCCTACGTATATCTCGCGAAGAGACCATGAGGATAAAATCAGAGAGATTAGAGCCCACACAGAGGCATACCGACAATCCTTCTTTCCACCAACAATACGAGACTGGAATAGAAGTGAGAACCGATAGAGGTACTGAAGGTACTCTCCGCCACACACCGTCAGGTGGCTTGTGGAGTATGGATGTAGATGTAGATGTAGAAACAAAACAGGAGAGATAGTTCAATCAAAGCGTTGTCTCTGATTTTCATTGCCTATGTTACACAGAGATTGTACCAAAAAAACTATGTTTTATTAATTACATCGATATTTGTGTTTTGATAATAATAACTTACGTTCTTTACTATTTGTTATACATCGCGCAAACGGACACAGTCTTGAAATTATTTGTAATTCACCCGTCTCATAACAAAAACTTCCTTTCCCTTTTCTCCAAATGTCCATTTATGTGACGTACCGTCACATGTACTTGCGGAGAATGCGGCAGGCATATCGGCTGAGTGTACATCTATATCTACATCTACATGACTACTCTGCAATTCACATTTAAGTGCTTGGCAGAGGGTTCGTCGAACCGCAATCATACTATCTCTCTACCATTCCACTCCCGAACGGCGCGCGGGAAAAATGAACACCTAAACCTTTCTGTTCGAGCTCTGATTTCTCTTATTTTATTTTGATGATCATTCCTACCTATGTAGGTTGGGCTCAACAAAATATTTTCGCATTCGGAAGAGAAAGTTGGAGACTGAAATTTCGTAAATAGATCTCCCCGCGACGAAAAACGTCTTTGCTGTAATGACTTCCATCCCAATTCGCGTATCATATGTGCCAGACTCTCTGCCCTACTACGTGATAATACAAAACGAGCTGCCCTTTTTTGCACCCTTTCGATGTCCTCCGTCAATCCCACCTGTTAAGGATCCCACACCGCGCAGCAATATTCTAACAGAGGACGAACGAGTGTAGTGTAAGCTGTCTCCTTAGTGGACTTGTTGCATCTTTTAAGTGTCCTGCCAATGAAACGCAACCTTTGGCTCGCCTTCCCCACAATATTATGTATGTGGTCTTTCCAACTGAAGTTGTTCGTAATTTTAACACCCAGGTACTTAGTTGAACTGACAGCCTTGAGAATTGTACTATTTATCGAGTAATCGAATTCCAACGATTTATTTTGGAACTCATGTGGATCACCTCACAATTTTCGTTATTTAGCGTCAACTGCCACCTGCCACACCATACAGCAATCTTTTCTAAATCGCTTTGCAACTGATACTGGTCTTCGGATGACCTTACTAGACGGTAAATTACAGCATCATCTGCGAACAACCTAAGAGAACTGCTCAGATTGTCACCCAGGTCATTTATATAGATCAGGAACAGCAGAGGTCCCAGGACGCTTCCCTGGGGAACACCTGATATCACTTCAGTTTTACTCGATGATTTGCCGTCTATTACTACGAACTGCGACCTTCCTGACAGGAAATCACGAATCCAGTCGCACAACTGAGACGAATCATACAAAAAATCCTTGTAATTGTGTAGTTGTGGTTGTCCACGATAGCTCTTTTTACATCAGCCTATTCTTTCCGGAGGCACTGAGGCTATTATTCTTGCATTGGAATGGACGATCGCCGACCAGTTCGCCTCGGTGGCCGCTGGTAGCAGCTTGGAGCAACGCAGCCGCCGCGCCGCGCAGGCAGAGCGTGGCCACGCCCCCTCCACGCACCCCACCCCCAGCCGGCAGGTCTTCCACGCAGACGGCGTCGGCGTCGCCACCTTCCAGTCAGTCGGCATTCTGACTTCGGCGCGCGCACCTGCCGCTTCTGCACTGCTGCTGCTGCCATTAGGAGAGCCTGCCGCGAGATCGTGAGTAACGCATTGGCTGCAGCTTACTCTATGCGTGCTGCGTGACCGGTGTCTTGCGGACAAACGAAAGACGGGATGGCAGTTGATGTGTCATCCGCAAATGTTTCTCAGAAAAGTTGACAACGACTCGTCGCTACACACAGTATAACGCGTCCATACAGTCGCAATTATTACGCTGGATAACTACTACACCAGAAACACTGATTGTCATACCTTTGACTACGAAGTCTGGTAATGTGCCCATTCTCCGGAAACGCAGCGAAACGTTGCATCTCCAGTTGCTCTGGTATCATCCCTAGAATAAATAAATGCTAATTTTTTACCTTCTTGCAGTTACTGTCAGGCAACAATTACCTAGTAAGTGTGAAAGAAAGTTTCACAGGGTATGTTTCCAAATCCTTCTAAGACAGAAAGTAATCTACGTTTTGCTGATTATAGTGGCGGTGTTGGTGTTACTGAGCAATTTTTATTTTGCATATGAACTTGATGTATAAGGTTCCACAGTATCATGCTCTCTAGAAATTTAGACCCCATTATTGAACTTTTGCTGGACTACTGACCAATACTGATTAAAATATTAAGTTTTGTGGTTGCATAAATATATTGTTATCAATAAACAATAATCAGCGGAATTCCTTTTGTTTACAAAAAACGTTTTCGTGAATTCTACTTCAATTCCTCTCCAAACAAGCCGGTCCTTATTAAATAATGGTCCGCAGCTCGTGGTCTAGCAGTCGCGTTCTCGCTTCCCGAGCACGGGGTCCCGGGTTCGATTCCCGGCGGGGTCAGGGATTTTCACCTGCCTCGAGATGACTGGGTGTTTGTGTTGTCCTCATCATTTCATCCTCGTTCATGAAAGTGGCGAGATTGGACTGACCAAAGGTTGGGAAATTGTACGGGCGCTGATAACCGCGCACTTGAGCGCCCCCCAAACCAAACATCATCATCATCATCATCATCATAATTAAATAATGGTTGAAAGAGATACGAATTAGTGAGAAATACAAGAAGTGCGTATTCGTTACACTACATTGCTATCATAAGCTGTACAAAATAAGCCTAATTAAATAACTTTTGAATTGTTTGTATAGAGGGCCACGAAATAAGGCGAAACAGGAGTTGCAGCACAGTATAGTCCTAGTAGTGTGTAATGAGCGGTGTGCAATTGCCACGGAACATTACGGACTATGGGCAGTACTTGCCATTTTTTTTATGAACTGTTACTATTTCAGTGTGTTAGGTTTCGATGAGAAGAATAAATGCCAGTACAACGTAAAGGCTATCGAACACTGATTTTATTGTATACGAAAACCTTGATAATGAACTGTGAAAATGAAATCCCAGCAGTAATTTAATAATGAACATTATTATGTCGAGTCATTGCCCTTCTACGATTTCATTATTACAGGAGTTAATGGGTGAGCCGTTAAACAATAGCCCAATTGCGCATTCACTTGAATATGGCTTCAGAAGCGGACTGTACTTTAATGCAAACAAAATAAATGGACATGTTTTTAACAACACTTGAAGAAGTTACACATGAATATTTGTGCTGGACTGGGACTCAAACCGTTTCCCGACTGTCGCGAGCGGTCATCTTAAGGGGTTTGGCTATCTGAGCACACTTCCAGGACCGACCCAGCCTTCCGTATGTAATACCGTCTACGACCCTATCGCTCGCAACTTTACTTGGATTCTCGCCACAGGGTTTAAAGGAGAATACATGTGCTCGGATAGCCGAAATGGTTAAGGTGACCGTTCTTATTCGCAGTCAACGATATGATTTCGAACGATCCTCATTCATCATTGTCAATGTAAATAAAGGATTTAATAGTAGTTGGTTCGAATACTGCTGCTGTAAGGCATTTTCGTCGCTATTATCTGACGGAAAAGGGAAGGGAGACTGGAAGGGTTAAGATCCTGACCACCAGACTTCGAAACAATGCTGTCGTTAGCCTTAGTGTCTCTGACCGAACGCCCGTCCCAATTTCTTCCTCCGTACTCTGTTTTTTGTCTTTGTTGGGCGCGAAGATTATCAGTAATTCTCAGTTTGTCTCCCTATCTTTCTGTTTAGCTTTTTTCCGTTTTTTTCGTAGGAGCATCCAATCTAAATCTTAGATCATTGTGTCCTTTATCCCTGATTTATTTCACATGCCTTTATTTATAATCCTGCCTCTCCGATTTACCAGTACACGTGCTTTCTTTCAATGACCTTTGTATCAGCCTGTCTTCGTTTTCCCGTTTCTTTTCTCGTTATGGTGCAAGGCTACGAGTCATGTGTGAGGACAGGACTGGGATATGGGTCTCCAAATCCCAACCTAAAGACATCGAAACGGAACCATGTTGACCCAAGACCGCTCGACTGCCTTCAGTAAATTCTCGAATGGTGCTTGCAAAGAATGACCATAGCCAATCCTCCGTATGAGCTCGAATTTCTCTAATTACGCAGTTATGGTCATTTCACGAGATGTATGTTGGAGGAAATAATATGTTCCACGACACCTCTCCGAACGTGAAGTCTCGGAACGTGAATGTTGGCACCAACTATCAAAGCCTCTCTAGCAGCTTCTGCTACTGGAATTTGATTAGCATCTCCGTATCGCTCTCGTGCTCACTCAACGATTCCATGGCGAAGCATCGCTCTCATTTGGATCTTCCTTATCTCCTCCTCTAATAATACGTTGTAATACTCCAATTTGAATGTGCGATACTCAAGAAACGGTCGAAATTGTGTTTATGAGGCACTTCTGTCTTGGATGGACTACACTACATTAAGATTCTTCCACTGAATCTGATGCTGGCGTTTGCTTTTTCAACACCCAATTTTACATGGTTATTCAAGTTTTGATGATCACGGCTACTCCTGATTTTCATATCCGTGGAGCCCATCTCGAACGATTATAACAATTCTGCAACAATTGGGAGGAAAGTATTGCATTTTCCGCCTAAAGATACAGATGATATTTTGGTTTGCGCTTACAACAGGCAAGTCCTTAACGGCAGTGGTGTAAATCACCTAAATGGCTCTGAGCACTATGGGACTTAACATCTGAGGTCATCAGTCCCCTAGAACTTAGAACTACTTAAACCTAATTAACCTAGGGACATCACACACATCCATGCCCGAGGCAGGATTCGAGCCTGCGACCGTAGCAGCAGCGCGGTTCCGGACTGAAGCGCCCAGAACCGCTCGGCCACCATGGCCGGTGTAAATCACCTGCTGGTGGTAGACTTTGACATTTGTGTCATGAGCGCCATTTCGTCACGTATGAGCATCCGCCACACGGAAATACCTTCATCACTTGACTGAGAGGTGTCCTGTTGCCAAACGTGCCCAGTTGCCAAATGCTATGCCTCGAGTGCCAACAGCGTGTAGCGACGTATACCGCAATTCCTCAGCCCTGGCTCTCTGAAAGTCTAGTGGCAACCAGAAACAGAACAAAATCCTGTGCGCAGCATCAGCATGCGACAGGTGGATGTTCTAATTTACAGTTTTGCGTGTGGAAACGCCGCCACAATATCTGAAAATTTTCGTCACATACTGGTATTTATAGACCGTACGAGTCCAAATTATGTCGAAGGAATTTATTTATCCCGAGAAACTCCGATATCTAGACACTAAGCACAATGCGGCAACATGGACTACAGGTCAAACACTGACTTACATAATACGCATCGCATACGCCAACTTCGACGATTATTACGCCTGTACCGCACACGAGCATCATAAAATAAGAAACGTACGGTAACACGCTGCAGATTGTCTTGAACCTGTAGCGATGCTACATGTTGGAAAAAAAAAGTAACAACTGCATCTATGCGGAGAGTGCTTTAATATCGATCAGACTGTAGCCGGCACGCCCCCTAAGCATCAGATGATAATAGCTTCATCGTCTCCAGTCACCCGAGAGACGTCGCCAACTGAATATGCAACGAATTCGTCCGCCAGGCATTAATACCGTTCTAAATCTACTAGTCGTCGGCTCTCAATGAATCCAGAATCTCTTCCAGCCAGTGGTGTGTCTTGCAGAAGAAGCTTTTACTACTCAGTTTCTTGACAAAAAATTCCTGTGTACTGCTGAAACTAAAGTCAAGTACCTTTTGCATTACGCGTAATCTCTAAAATGGACTGCCAGAACAAAATACAGCATTCTCAAGGACTGCGTTCGTTGTCACCGGGGGTATAATATGTGAACACCGAGGGTTTGCAGTGTTAGCGACTCATTTGTCATTGTCATCGGCGATGAGATGGCACTCAGGAGGCCTGTCTGACTCTCTGTGTTCACTCTGCAGGCAGCAACTGTGCTGAGCTTGGCTGTGAACGGTGTCTGCAACATTCATCCCAGGGTACGACCAAGCAGCATCGACGAGTACGTATTCCTGTTTAACAGCTTCAGCCCTCTTTACCAGGGTCGAATTGTGTGTCTGTAGGAAACTGGATGGACGTGTCGATGAACTGCTGAAAATGTGTGGCACTATATGTCGGCGGTGTGTCACTGTTTTTAAAAGTAGACTGTGAAACATTCCCTCGCCTGTCGACTAGGTTTTGAAAGTCAGCGTAGTACAGATAAGCGTCAAGACCGGTCCAATGTGCGAGCAGCAGCGGTCTACCGAACATCATCCAGAGACATGTTACACGCACCTTCTTCGTCGTATAGAACCATTGGGAACCGTCTGCTTGCAGCAAGATTTAAGATCATCAGTGTTTTTGGCCAGGATACCACTGGCACCACGATACCTTCTAGCACGGCTACTCTGGTGCCGCGAAAGTCTTGGGTGGAGAGTGGAATGGTGGTCTTCGTGACGAAAGTTCTGTCTGTAAACGAGTGATTGACATACACGTATATGCCATAGACCTGGAGAGCTACCTATTCCAGAGTGTATTCGCCCACGACACGCATGTCTTATCCGAAGATTCATGATGTGGGGGCCACGAGTTTCAATTCGCGATCACATTTGTTGCTTCTGCAGGGTAAAGTAACCTGTGCCCGGTACACTTCACATGCTCTTACCCGCCGTGCTACTGCTATTTCTTCGACGAGAAGGTGATGTGATTTTTCAGCAGGACAATGGACGTCTACATAGGACTGATGCAATGCAACGTGCTCTTTCTGATGTATAACAATTGTTTTTACCAGCAAGATCAGCAGATTTATCGCCAACTGAACACGTATGGGACATGATGGAGTGGGAACTTAATCGTTTTCGAGGGCCAGCAAGTATCATTGCTGAATGTCAAGAAAAGACGCAAGATGCTTGGGGCAGTCTTTCGCAGGATGCCATTCGTCACTTTTATAATAGTTTGCCTGCGAGAAAATACGCGGTGTTGTCTCCAGAGAGGGGAGGGAAGGGGAGCACTGTGCAATGATGGGACTATTAGGGCACCCTTTACTGTGACGTGTCTGTTTCATCTGGTATGAATTTGATATCATATACTCCTACAGTGGTGAACTGCCTGTCAACTGACTTGTCCTTGAGGTGTTACACATTTTTTTCTCCGGCATTGTAAAAGTTTTGACGTGGAAACGTTTGTAAGCTAGTTGCAGCGGTAGTTGGTCGAACTATCTTGGGTGACAGAATACCGTCAGATTTGAATCGCTAGTAACTACGAGACTAACAATGCGTAAACAGTGGTTGAGCCCATAACGATTAGATCATGTCTCTACGTGCTTCTGCCGCAGTATTTGCTTTGCTTGTAACGTCATCGCACCACTGTAGGCGCCTGTACGTGACTGTTACGAATAAGTTTTGTGTAAGATTGTGTGAAATGGTGTAGTGTGGAAAAGTGTTTAGGTAGATATCGATTCGAGTGTCATTTTGAGGAACTTGCGGGTCGCTACTAGGGCCCAAAGTTAGATAATAAAAATATCCGTTGCTTTATAAGTCAAATTTGGTATTAGATCAAAAATAACAAAATACTGAAAGATATCGTCCGATATGAGTTGTAAACATGCTCGGAATTACAGAAAAGGCAACTCAAGTAAAGTTCGCGACGAAAGAAATTCAAACAGCGTAAAAAGTGCAGTGCCGAGCGAATGCGAGAGTTAACGGCAGCGTCGGAAAAGGAATGGGGAAACGGCGCAAAGCATCCACACAGTAGCCAGCGACAGCCCAAACATCTAGGAAACATGTGCAGGCGTCACTGGAAGGCAGTACAGGAAACAGCGATAATACAGGCGCAGATGGAATCGTGAGAGCGCCAGACGAGCACGCACCACGATCCTGATGTCAACCGATGCTGCCAGCCGCTGTGGCCGAGCGGTTCTAGGCGCTTCAGTTCGGAACTGCGCTGCTGCTACGGTCTCAGGTTCGAATCCTGCCTCGGGCATGGATGTGTGTGATGTCCTTAGGTTAGTTAGGTTTAAGTCGTTCTAAGTCTAGGGAAATGATGACCTCAGATGTTAAGTCCCATAGTGCCATAGTGCTTAGAGCCATATCAACCGATGCGACATGTGAGGTAAACTTATGATTTATCTGTTCTGTAACCATTATATTACTTTGTGTAACCATTGTATTAAGGAGATTGTTAGTTAAATTACGTAACAACAGGAAATGTGTAAGTAGGCTGTTTATGTTTTCTTTATGTAAGTAGGCTGTTTTCTTATTGACAACGTTACGTAGCGCTCTATATGAAAATCACTGGCTGTGCTGTGTGCAGTATGTGGCTAGTTTGCATTGTTGTCTGCCATTGTAGTGTTGGGCAGCGGCAGCTGGATGTGAACAGCGCGTAGCGTTGCGCAGTTGGAGGTGAGCCGCCAGCAGTGGTGGATGTGGGGAGAGAGATGGCGGAGTTTTGATAATTTGTAATACTGGATATTATGAACTACTATATATATTATGACTGTTAAGGTAAATACATTGTTTGTTCTCTATTAAAATCTTTCATTTGCTAACTATCCCTATCAGTAGTTAGTGCCTTCTGTAGTTTGAATCTTTCATTTAGCTGGCAGTAGTGGCGCTCGCTGTATTGCAGTAGTTCGATTAACGGAGATTTTTGGCGAGGTAAATGATTTGTGAAAGGAACAGGTTAATGTTAGTCAGGGCCATTCCTTTGTAGGGATTTCTGAAAGATTGCGTTGCGCCAAAAAATATTGTGTGTCAGTTTAAGCACAGTCGTGTATAAATTGTTCTAAGGGGACGTTTCAAATGTTACGATTTTATCTCGACGTTCTCACGAAATATCTGCGGCGGGACCAGAAGTGCGTACATTTACGAGTACTTAACTCCATGTGCCCAGCCATTGTGCTAGGTAGACTGCTGGCTGCACTTTGGAATTCACGACTGATTCCTTTGCTATATACTTATAAGGATATGGTGTCTATTCTTTCGGACATGTCCGAAAGAACAGTCACCATTGATGAGCTGCAGCCGTCTAGAACGAAATTGGAATTATATATTAATACCTTCAGTTGCTGACGGGCGTTGATATATATCAACCGGGCAAGTGAAAATGTGTGCCCCGACCGGGACTTGAACCCGGGATCTCCTGCTTACATGGCAGACGCTCTATCCATCTGACCCACGGAGGGCAGAGAGTATAGAGCGACTGCATGGACTATCTCGCTCACGCCTCCCGCGAGACCCACATTCTCACCTTATACTGTATGTCCACACACTACATTCGTAGTGTCCCTACCCAACACACTCTTACTCGTGGCAGACTTACGGGACTTGGTAAGAATGGCTTCCACGAGTAATGAGTGTGTTGGGTAGGGACACTACGAATGTAGTGTGTGGACATTTAAGGTGAGAATGTGGGTCTCGCGGGAGGCGAGAGCGAGATAGTCCATGCAGTCGCTCTATCCTCCGTGCCCGCGGTGGCTCAGATGGATAGAGCGTCGGCCACGTAAGCAGGAGATCCTGGGTTCGAGTCCCGGTCGGGGCACACATTTTCAACATGTCCCCAATGAAGTACATCAACGCCTGTTTGCAGCTAGGGTGTCCATATAATTATCATTTCATTTCTGGCAAAGCTGCATGGTCATCCACGGTAACTGTTCTTTCGGGAACAGATACTACCGTCATATATATTTTAGAAGTACGAAACCTTCTACCTCGGCAGTTCCCTTGCCGTAATCCCGGAAACACCTGCCTGTTATTAGTGTCTTCAGTCGAGTAAAGAGGAAGAATACATTAGATGCCGTATAATGAAAATACGGTGGGGGGAAAGGCAACGTTTGACAGCCCATGCGTGGCTGCGTCCTGTGCAGAATGAGGCGGACAGTTACCGTGTAGCAAAGAAACTCCCCTTGGACCTCTTGCGGCTGCGCTCCATCTTGACAGCGTACCGTAATCTCTTCAGGAGAATTCGTCATTACGCTCCTGTAACGGTTTGCTTCTTACAAACATAACATTTTAACATCACACCAAGGCAGTTCTGAAAAATACTCATTATCTCCTTGCCCGACGATGGTTGGGTATTTTCCTTTCCTCGGCGGTGGTATATCCACGTGTTTCCACTGTGTTCTGTGCTCCTCTGTCTTGGATCCGTAATATTACACCATCACTTGTCGGTGGTAACTAGGTGGCCAAAATTTCGATTGGGTGTGAGCATGTAACACTTGTATCTACTATAGGTTATGGCAGTTTTATGCAACCTCTGTGTTTTCTATGGATAGTGTAATATCTTTATTGTAATGTTCTTTGAATTTAAACACGTGGAAACAACTTTCTCTACGAAATTTTTCTAGGTAATTGGTATCAGGATCACTGTTCATTCTCAAACCATTACCTGTGTTAGAACATACAACGCTATTAACAAAACATGAAATACAATATTTTTCAAACATTTTGCTCGGACAGATTACTGCAGTGCACTGTCCCGCCAGGGTAGCCGAGAGCGCTAATGTGCTGCTTCCTGGACTCGTGTAGGCGCACCGTTTCCGGATCGAATCCGCCTGGAAGATTAACGGCAAGGGCCGGTGTACCGGCCAGCCTGGATGTGGTTTTTAAGCGGTTTTCCACATCTCGCTACGTGAATACTGGGCTGGTCCCCACGTTCCGCCTCAGTTACACGGTTCACAGACATCTGGACACATTCGTACTATTCCATGGATTACACTAGCCGCAGCTAGTTGGGGTACACTTATTCCTTCCCAGGAGGTACAGGGTGGCGACAGGAGGGGTATCTGGCCACCCCTTAACATTAACATGCCACATCCGATTAACCAGCAGACCCTGTAAGTCGGGATTACTGCTTGGAGAGAGAGAGAGAGATTCCAGCAGTGCACTAAATATTTTGTGATGTACCTGCATTTGTAAAGTTTCACTGCACATAATACATTTGTTTCTACTTCAGATCGATATAACAAATATTACTTGACTGTCTTATGGTTGCATTCGTACATTCGATATTCGATGGGGGTCTCTAATTATTTGGATATAATAATTTGACAGGTGACTACAGTTGTTTATTGTGTGTCCATACGCTCTCTCACAGATGATAGCGTTACAGCTCAAATGTTGTCACACTGTTACATAAATTACTGATATGTCGTAAGCTAACTGCTTTACTGAATCATGAATAATACTTGAAAGGCAAAAAAAAGAAAGTATTTAAATTCGGACTGTTCGTTCATTAATTTGTCATGCTCCGTTTATTTATTTTCCATTCTTCACGTATGTTCAACTTCATTCCTTTAGGTGCGACGTGTAAACTTTTCATAGTACCGTCAACACGACTCACACTGTATGTCTTTTGCTTCACAAATGACGTCCAAGAGCACTGTTACTCATATCTAGTTACAAAATTCCAACCAGTTTAACGTATATAACAATGATCACATGTTCCACATTGTAATCTATACCCACCAGATGCATAATACTTTTTTCCAATTTCATGTCTTATTTTAAAACTTCATTGACCTACACTTTGAAACGCTATTTTTACTGTTTAGGAAAAGGGTGCGCTAGCTTTTTGGTAACATGGTCGAAATATTTCAATGTAATAAACTATCTTTTTCCTTCCTCAAGCAGGTTTTTTCGCTTATATATTTTTTGGTAATTTGTGTAACAAAGGTTCTCTTAAAACCATTGGCTGCTGCTGCTTGACTGAGGATACACAACGCCCGTTCTATTTCCCTATCATCTAATGGAAGCTTATGGAGGATAGCTACCATAGCAAAGAAATATGTCTCTTTATATTGTGGTGGGTAATTTGAATCATTTCATTATTGTTGCATTTCAGTAAGTTGGTTAATGATAAACGGAAAATTTCAATGATATGATACTGCTGGTTAAGTCATTTTCAACGCAACCAGGTCCTCCTTCCTTCCTTTTATTACAATAAAATTGTAATCTGTGGATTCTTTTTACGTAAGTCTTCTGCGTCAAAAGTGGGTAACTCTGAATCACTGCCGTCTCTAAGTTATTGATAAATATGTCCGCTAATAGCCCAGAGAGGCAATTGCGCATTGCCAAGCCATGATTTTGTTGGTAGCCTTTCTCACCAAACTCAAGAAATTAAAGTTCAGGCTCAATTCCAATAGACCAAAAAGTTATATTAGCTCGCTCTTTCCCAAGGTGCTACTGCAACTCTGATGGAAACATTAATTAATAAATCACAAATAATTTTTTGTTATTCTGTAACTTCATATAACCAGAATTAAACTGCAAATGTTCTTTTTAAAAATTATGTACTTTCATGATGTGAATGTATTAAAGTATTATGTGCTTAAATGTTTCATGCCTCGGGACAGCAGAATTGTATGACATTTAAAAGCTGGAGGGAAGTACCTCTAAAATGAAAAGGCTTAGGCGGGAGTATAAAAGGTGGTTTGGGGCGAAATAGCGCGAGAAGTCTTTGTTGCAGATACAATCGGTAGCCAAAATGCAACAAACTACCATTTCAGCAAGAGTGGAATAATTATGCCTCGGATGTGGATTACTATTTGTGATAATATGGGCCGGCCGGTGTGGCAGATCGGTTCTCTGCGCTACAGTCTGGAACCGCGCGATCGCTACGGTCGCAGGTTCGAATCCTGCCTGGGGCATGGGTGTGTGTGATGTCCTTAGGTTGGTTAGGTTTAAGTAGTTCTAAGTTCTAGGGGACTGATGACCTCAGAAGTTAAGTCCCATAGTGCTCAGAGAAACTTTTTTGTGATAATATGTAGCAGTTATTGATTTGCTCAGAAACGGGAAATCCCGAAGCCAAGAAGATATTTTACAAAGCATATTACATCAAGAGCTATGATTGCGTAATACGGCTTTGTACTGGTGCCACAGAAGAGCGCCACTCAACCACCACCACCACCACCACCACCAGCATCTTCAGTCAAAAAATGGTTCAAATGGCTCTGAGCACTATGGGACTTAACTACTGAGGTCATCAATCCCCTAGAACTTAGAAATACTTAAACCTAACTAACCTAAGGACATCACACACATCCATGGCCGAGGCAGGATTCGAACCTGCGACCGTATCGGTCGCGCGGTTCCAGACTAGCGCTTAGAACCGCTCGGCCACCTCGGCCGGCCATCTTCAGTCAGAGTTTCCGTTGCTGAAATATTCTGATTGATTTCGGTTGCAATAAACTTCGGAATCAATATTGATTAAAACATTTATTAACTTTCGTGGAGTAATAATTTTCTTAATTGGTTTGTTAGTCTTATGTGTAAAATGCTCGACGGAGTCATCAAAGTGTCCAAGTTATAGTACAAAAAAAGAATTCATGTTTAAAACGGCTTAACTGAAATGAATAATTTCAATTATTATTAAAACCATTGCACAATACTTGAAATTTGTGTAACAGAACAGCGGTTACGAAAACCAAGGATAGGCCACAGTAATTCAAAGGTCTACACATTCCTTATTTACATTACAGGTTTGTAATGGTGTTTTTTTTGTGTTTATGTTTATGTGTGTATTAATACTGTGTCATGTTATTAGCGTTCGCCTAAATCCCAGTAAGTAAACAGACCATTTTCTGGGTTCCACTGTGTCTAGTCTGTGGTTAAAGAAGTCTACAGTAACTGTATATAAAGTTCAGTAATTAAAGGAAAGCGTTTCTGAAGAAGAGAAATTTGTTAACATCGAGTATAGAATTAAGTGTCAGGAAGTCGTTCCTGAAAGTATTTGTATGGAGTGTAGCCATGTATGGAAGTGAAACATGGACGATAAATAGTTTGGACAAGAAGAGAATAGAAGCTTTCGAAATGTCGTGCTACGGAAGAATGATGCAGATTAGATGGGTCGATCACATAACTAATGAGGAGGTATTGTATAGAATTGGGGAGAAGATGAGTTTGTGGCACAACTTGACAAGAAGAAGGGACCGCTTGGTACGACATGTTCTGAGGCATCAAGGGATCACAAATTTAGCATTGGAGGGCAGCGTGGAGGGTAAAAATCGTAGAGGGAGACCAAGAGATGAATACACTAAGGTTCGCAGCTGGTGGTCGTGCGGTAGCGTTCTCGCTTCCCGCACCCGGGTTCCCGGGTTCGATTCCCGGCGGGGTCAGGGATTTTCTCTGCCTCGTGATGACTAGGTGTTGTGTGATGTCCTTAGGTTAGTTAGGTTTAAGTAGTTCTAAGTTCTAGGGGACTGATGACCATAGATGTTAAGTCCCATAGCGCTCAGAGCCATTTGAACCAATACATTAAGCAGATTCAGAAGGATGTAGGTTGCAGTAAGTACTGGGAGAAGAAGAAGCTTGCACAGAATAGAGTAGCTTGGAGAGCTGCATCAAACCAGTCTCAGGACTGAAGACCACAACAACAACAATTAATTATTTTAGAAAGATTTGTGCTGTTTGAAGATGTAACTGGCGTTTATTGAGTAAAACTGTAAGATAGATTCGGGGTTTCCACAGATCGCTTGTATTCTGTATGTGAGGTAACGGGCGGGTTGTGGCGTCCTGGAAATACTATATGTTCGGAATTGGGACGGCCGCACAGGGCGCTCGTCAAAGCCGCGGTCCGGCAGCAACCACGTGGTCCCGAACGTTAGCTTAGCAACCGCGTGATGACGCACAAGAACCGGTCAAGCGGCGTGGCCGGGAATTCCATCGTGCCTTGTTTTGATGAAGGAACCACGCCGAGAGTGCCAAAGAGGGCGGACTTTGTGAAACCTTAATGCCACACATTTCACAGTTCGTTTAGAAATTAATAGTAGTCAAATGAATCATGATACCTCAAAAAGAAACATGTACATTACTATTATTTGCACGACGATTCTGATGGTGTGATCAGATTTTCAAGATCTTTATTAGTTTTAAGTTTAGTATCTGACTGTAAATTATACAAGTAACACGCAGCAACGAATTTCCAAAATCTAAACAGTTCATACGATTTCTTCGATCTATGTGTCTTTAGAAAGCTGTTAGTGTAAACCTAAATTGGTACTAATTACAAGCATGTAACTTGAGTAGTACATGAGTAATTGGAGGTCAAAGTGGCCCTATTACTATCGATGGCGTCAGGCCTTAAGTACTCCACAGTTACACGAAAAAACGGTAGCAGCATACTTATAAATATATTTATTCATGAATGAGATTTTCACTCTGCAGCGGAGTGTGCGCTGATATGAAACTTCCTGGCAGATTAAAACTGTGTGCCCGACCGAGACTCGAACTCGGGACCTTTGCCTTTCGCGGGAAAGTGCTCTACCATCTGAGCTACCGAAGCACGACTCACGCCCCGTCCTCACAGCTTCACTTCTGCCAGTATCTCATCTCCCACCTTCCAAACTTTACAGAAGCTCTCCTGCGAACCTTGCAGAACTAGCACGCCTGAAAGAAAGGCAGAAGTAAAGCTGTGAGTACCGGGCGTGAGTCGTGCTTCGGTAGCTCAGATGGTAGAGCACTTGCCCGCGAAAGGCAAAGGTCCCGAGTTCGAGTCTCGGTCGGGCACACAGTTTTAATCTGCCAGGAAGTTTCATATTTATTCATCTATGTCTTTGCTTATATCTGCTATATACTATTCATGAAGAAATTGTTTAAACATTTACTGTGTTTCAGAAAGCACAGAGACATTAGGCTACTGGCCTACCTTTTGTTCTATTCCTTTGATATATGTTTATTTAATTTGTTTTTGTATCTAATAATGTGTGTTAGAGCGTGTTTATGGTCCAGCCATAGGAATATTTATTTAATTTCAAGTTATTTAAATGTAAAGCCAGTATTGAGAAAATGTTTCATTATGTTTGTGAGCGTGCATTGGGTTGAATACAAGGCGAGAGTGCTCTAGCCAATCACAGCGATCGTTGCAAAAAGGACACGTGGAGAGACTGTGTGGACGTAAGGAGGTGTACCGTCTCTGGGAAGGACACGGGGCAGTTCTGGAGGAGTCGCACAGGACACGGAAAGTGCTGGACGCACGGTCGCGAGGGAGACTTGGAGTGTGGAGCGATTTGCGCGCGGTCGCTAGAGATAGAAATACTTTGGAGTGCGGACTTGTGAACTTGTGAGATTTCCGAGGCTTCTACAGTGAAGACGTAGTGTGCGTTTAGAAGTGAATATCTCGCGAGCTGTGTTGTTGTTCATAACTAATTACGTGCTGTAGGAATCTATTGTTTCCCTTTATTCAACTTATATTTTATTTAAATGCTGGACCATAGACACCAATAAGTGTTTTAAAGAAATATACGAGGTGCATTCAAGTTCTAAGGCCTCCGATTTTTTTTTCTCTGGACTGGAAAGAGATAGAAACATGTGCACTGTTTTAAAATGAGGCCGCGTTCATTGTCAATACGTCCCAGAGATGGCAGCACCGTACGGCAGATGGAATTTTACTGCCAGCGGCGAGAATGAGAACTGTTTTAAATACTTAAAATGGCGACGTTCTCCTTACTTGAACAGCGTGCAATCATTCGTTTTCTGAATTTGCGTGGTGTGAAACCAACTGAAATTCATCGACAGTTGAAGGAGACATGTGGTGATGGAGTTATGGATGTGTCGAAAGTGCGTTCGTGGGTGCGACAGTTTAATGAAGGCAGAACATCGTGTGACAACAAACTGAAACAACCTCGGGCTCGCACAAGCCGGTCTGACGACATGATCGAGAAAGTGGAGAGAATTGTTTTGGGCGATCGCCGAATGACTGTTGAGCAGATCGCCTCCAGAGTTGGCATTTCTGTGGGTTCTGTGCACACAATCCTGAATGACGACCTGAAAATGCGAAAAGTGTCATCCAGGTGGGTGCCACGAATGCTGACGGACGACCACATGGCTGCTCGTGTGCCATGTTGCCAAACAATGTTGACGCGCAACGACAGCATGAATGGGACTTTCTTTTCGCCGGTTGTGACAATGGATGAGACGTGGGTGCCATTTTTCAATCCAGAAACAAAGCGCCAGTCAGCTCAATGGAAGCACACAGATTCACCGCCACCAAAAAAATTTCGGGTAACCGCCAGTGCTGAAAAAATGATGGTGTCCATGTTCTGGGACAGCGAGGGCGTAATCCTTACCCATTACGTTCCAAAGGACACTACGGTAACAGGTGCATCCTACGAAAATGTTTTGAAGAACAAATTCCTTCATGCACTGCAACAAAAACGTCCGGGAAGGGCTGCGCGTGTGCTGTTTCACCAAAACAACGCACCCGCACATCGAGCTAACGTTACGCAACAGTTTCTTCGTGATAACAACTTTGAAGTGATTCCTCATGCTCCCTACTCACCTGACCTGGCTCCTAGTGACTTTTGGCTTTTTCCAACAATGAAAGACACTCTCCGTGGCCGCACATTCACCAACCGTGCTGCTATTGCTTCAGCGATTTTCCAGTGGTCAAAACAGACTCCTAAAGAAGCCTTCTCCGCTGCCATGGAATCATGGCGTCAGCGTTGTGAAAAATGTTTACGTCTGCAGGGCGATTACGTCGAGAAGTAACACCAGTTTCATCGATTTCGGGAGAGTAGTTAATTAGAAAAAAAAATCGGAGTCCTTAGAACTTGAATGCACCTCGTACCGCATTCTCAAGAGTACTTCTACTATCGTAGTTAACATTTAAAGTCGTTAAGATAGTACCTGCATATTTTATTCAATCGCAATCTTTCATTTATAAGTTTATATGTTACATCCATAATTCGCAATTGCCGAGTGATAGAAACCTTCGACCATTAGATTCATGTGTGTATTCATATTGTATACTGTAGGCTCAGCAGTATTTGGCCTGTAATGCGGCAACTACGTGTGCCAGCCCCTAGACAACGAAACCAGCCAAAACTTTTAACATTGCAACGTTTAGTCGGAGGGTGCGTAGTCGTTTTGAAAGCCCGCGTGTGTAATGCAAGTGTTCATATACTTTGGTGGCTATAACTAAAGTGGAGCTTCTCACAAGGATCCAGTGTGGGATGTGATTATTGTATGGCAGCGAAACTTGGTAGATACGTTAATGTGATAATGCGGACCCGATTTACACTGGGAAAAAGTGGTTCCAGTTGTGGCCACCAGGTGCAAATCTGGCTCTGTGTGTCCAAGAAAGACGTGTAGAAATATTTCCGTATTTAATGGATTAGGAACGGGACGTATGCAGAAAAAGTCAAACAAGCGAGAAAGGCATAATGTTGATATTATTACTGACCAAATGGTTCAAATGGTGCTGAGCACTATGGGACTTAACATCTATGGTCATCAGTCCCCTAGAACTTAGAACTACTTAAACCTAACTAACCTAAGGACATCACACAACATCCACTCATCACGAGGCAGAGAAAATCCCTGACCCCGTCGGGAATCGAACCCGGGAACCCGGGCGCGGGAAGCGAGAACGCTACCGCACGACCACGAGCTGCGGACTATTATTAACCGCCACTTACACAATTTGTTTAATATGAGTACCGATGGCGTCGACGAGATGCTGCATCCGTAGAACGTGATCAACAGTTGCTCGAAACAGTTCCAGTGGAATCTGACGAACTTGATTCTGTGTACTAGCCTTCAGACCAGGCAGAGATCGAACATGTCCTCGGGAAACGCGTTATTTTAGATACTTCCAGATCCAAAAGTCACATCGATTCAGATCAGTTGATATTGCAGGCCATCCAACTGGAAAGCCTCTGGAGACAAAACGTTCGTAGAAGTTGCACTGAGCGTATCTGTTACTGGGCGAGCGACATGCGTTGTTGCCCCGTCTTGCATGAAAACAGTTGTTTCCGTACATTTTCGCTGTCCCAAAGTGGCCGAGCGGTTCTAGGCGCTACAGTTTGACACAGTAAGGACTTAGGTTAGTTAGGTTTAAGTAGTTCTAATTTCTAGGGGACTGATGACCTCAGAAGTTGAGTCCCATAGTGCTCAGAGCCATTTGAACCTTTTTTTTTTTGTCCCAAAGCAAGAATCACTTGCTGTACATAGAGGTCCCGATAACGCGCAGACGTCACCCTACACGTGACAAGCCCTTTGCGAGTATTCTGTTCAAAGAAAAACGGACCGAGAATAAAGGTGCTTGTGAATCCACACCACACAGTGACATTTGGCGAGGGCGATGGCTCTTCGCGTACAACACTCGTTTTGACAGCGCCCCATATTCGACTCTTCTATGTAATCACTGCATCCTGTACTGTAAAACGTGCCACGTCACGCCATGAAATAGTTCCCGGCCACATGCCACCAACTTCGATCCGTGCCAGAAACCGAAGGGCAAATTCGGAACGTTGCTACTGATAATGAGGTTTCAGTTGCTGCACCGTCTGGATCTTTTGCGGGTACCAGTCTAATATCGAGCGCAAAACTTCCATACTGTTGAGTATGGGATGGACAATTTTCGTGACACTGCGCGAGCACTAAAGTGCGCGTCATTTATGTTGGCAGCCGAGTTTAGGTTCGTTCTGCGCATCTGACGTCACAAAACACAGTCAGCCAATGAACAGAGAACGACGTTGCCACATCTCGACGGCAGTGCAGAGCATGGACGAGTGTCTTCAGTTTTAGAAACGTTCAGTCATAAATAAAGTAACAGAACAAAAGCAATGTCTTGATAGCAGACTTTCTTTTATAGAAAGTTTGGAAAAAGCATTGTTTATACCAGTTGCTTCATATTCTATTAATTAATTAAACCAAACAAGCAATAAGACTCCTAATTCAGGCGATAGCAAGGAAAGGTGTTTGTATCACTCTCACGAACCGCTTTTTCGCAATAAAGAACAGCGGTAATTGTTTATTTCCTATTGTACTTCGACGAAGCGTGAGTAATTCATAGTCATACCAACAGTGTTTGTCAGTAGTTTGCGTGACGTGTTATATTCCTCATTGCACAATATAATTAGACGAAGTGCGTTAGCGTAAGGTTAAGGCGTTTGGCTGCTATGTGAAAGGTTATGAGTTCAAACCTTATGCGGCGCTTAATATTTTCATTATTTAAAAACAATATCGAAGTGCCTTACTTCACGAATTATATTCGTTTGAATGCAATTTTTTGAAATTTCTAGTGCTTTGTCTCTTCATTAACCCTTTCGCTGCTGCAGACACGTGCTCCCCGCATTCCGCGCTGTGCGCGATTTTGTCATCACTGCACTGCTCGCCTGTGCAGACATATGGTGTTCCCACTGCTTTGACACACTTATCATTAGATTTCACAAAAACTATTTGGCCCAAAAATTTAATTTTTACACGTCTGCTTGACTGATACCTTCCCCCCATAAATGACTTAATTTTGTTTCGATGTCCAACGCAGTTATTATGGAGCATTAAATGTAGTAAACCATTGCACGAAATTTTGAAGAGTTTGCAAAGGTAGAAGTCCATAGCGTATACTTTCCGTATGGTCGATTTTAGTTGCCACGCTGTTGAGAATGAAATGTGGACAAGATACCTAAATTTCATATAAAATTTACTGTATAACAATATCTCATTTAATTTAAGTACGACATAGGTGTCGTATGTAATATTGAAAAATATTCCGTCTTTCGCGACTGTAATAAAAGTATTATTTACACCGGACGCGTTTGGCTTTATTTTAAAGCACTTCAGTCACTGAAAGGTATGACACATACATAATGGTACTCATGTTCTCTTTCTCGTTTTTGTTCCACAGTCGGAGTTTTAGCAATGGTACTGAAATATATTTCTCTTCTGCAATTGTAATAAGGGACTTATTTAGACCAGACGCATTTCTCTCTTTTGAAGCATCTTCAGTGGACAGTATTTTGTCTCCTCCATTGTCAAGTCACCTTTCGTAGTTTTGTGCTGCGGTAATAATATTCAATGTTTGTGTTGGCAGATCAGTGTTTTAGCAAATAAATGATGTTTGTGTGTGCCACACACAAAAATTATATTTGACATAGCTCAGAGCACTTCACTGATAGACGGTATATTCAAGTCCTAATGTTTTTGTAAGTCCACAGTTTTGTTTAATGTATTTTGTCTACTTCCTTTTGATTGATTGAAGTGCTTTAAAATAAAGCTAAACGCGTCCGGTGTAAATAATACTTTTATTACAGTCGCGAAAGACGGAATATTTCTCAATATTACATACGACACCTATGTGGTACTTAAATGAGATATTGTTATACAGTAAATTTTATATGAAATTTAGGTATCTTGTCCACATTTCGTTCTGAACATTGTGGCAACTAAAATCGACCATACGGAAAGTATACTCTATGGACTTTTACCTCTGCAAACTCTTCAAAATTTCGTGCAATGGTTTACTATATTTAATGCTGCATAATAACTGCGTTGAACATTGAAACAAAATTAAGTCATTTATGGGGGGAAGGTATCAGTCAAGAAGATGTGTAAAAATCTAATTTTTGGGCCAAATAGTTTTTGTGAAATCGATTGATAAGAGTGTCAAAGCAGTCGGAACACGATGTGTCTGCACAGGCGACCAGTGCAGTGACAAAATCGCGCACAGCGCGGAATGCAGGGAGCACGTCTTTGTAGCAGTGAAAGGGTTAATGCGGCCGTGGTGGCTTTAATTCATGAACTGCGCGCTCCCGCCTAAACGTAAGCTTGCGAACTATGCTATACTATGGCGCGTGCGTCGTTTGCAACTGGCAACGCAGCACTCCCCCGCGTCTGGGCGGGCATGCGCGAGCCGCCAAGATAAAAGAATTGAACTATAGCAATAGCCGGGGCACGTGCTGGATGGTCAGTTACAGCAACAGCAACCTCGTCAATAACTTACACTTCTTTAAACCATTTAGTGGCGTCGATCCTCTTCTCAAACCTTTCAGTTGGCTATCTCTCTCAATGTAACACTATAAGCAGTGCTGTTCACGTAAAGTAGTTTCACTAACAGTGCGCTGTCTCTCTTCTGGATAGCCATAACGTTCACACACGTTATGGTTTGTCAAATGACAGCGTGGATGTCATACCATCATAGAAAAAGTGTAAAAGTGTACAGTGTCAAATCTGCACCTGGCGGCCAAAACTGATACTAATTTATTTGCATTGCAAGTCGTTTCAGCATTAACTTATTGGCATTGGCATGTCTACCAAATTTCGGCCGGCCGCGGTGGCCGAACGGTTCTAGGCGCTTCAGTCCGGAACAGCGCGACTTCTACGGTGGCAGGTTCGAATCCTGCCTCGGGCATGCATGTGTGTGATGACCTTAGCTTAGTTAGGTTTAAGTAGTTCTAAGTTCTATGGGACTGATGACCTCAGATGTTAAGTCCCATAGCGCTCAGAGCTATTTGAACCACTTTGAACCAAATTTCACTACCATACGGTAAACACAGCCCTCACTGGACCTCCGCAGTAGCAGAACTTTAATTATAACCATTCGATATTTACAGTATTTATTAAGAATGAGTTTTACCGGCATTCGTTGAATATCCTCTTTGTCTTTCTAAGCAGCTATACATTTGCCAGCAGAAAATAAATGAAAGACCATTATATAGGTCGCACAGCTACAGTCAGAATAAGAAATGACCATTTTCAAATCGACAACACATGGATCGTGCCATATATAAAAAAAATGTTCAAATGTGTCTGAAATCTTATGGGACTTAACTGCTAAGGTCATCAGTCCCTGAGTTTACGGAGTACTTAACCTAAATTATCGTAAGGACAAACACACACACCCATGCCCGAGGGAGGAGTCGTCAACTTTAGGTTACAATATCTCCGGATGTAATTAACATTTTACAATGCAACAAACGGCACTGATTACGTATTTGTTTATATGTTCAGATGTGCTAACAAAACTAACGTGGTTCCATTTAAAAAAAAACGTAGGTTTGTGTTAAAAAACATACTTCCGTGCATTTTTTTTATACTTTGTATTAACCAATTACACTAGCCCCTCTCCTCCCGTTCGGTCTGTGGAATCGGTTCGTCAGTATTTGATGTGGTTTACGAAATATATCCAGCGGTAAAGTTCGGTGACTCACCCTGTATGTTCAAAGCGTGTATTAACGTGGAACATTTAGATTCTGTTAATGAAGAAAGTAAATAAGAAAAACACTCACCTTTCAGGAAAAACTACCTCCGACCTGAACACACACAGCCGCTATGCAGAAGCCGTCAACACCATAACCACATGTCACCATCGGCCCTGCCGCTGATACAACTCCGTGCACTTACTGTATGTCCCTCCTTTTAACCGTTACTTTAAACTGCCTAAATTGATCTAAAGTGATAGTGAAACAGTGTCATTAGCGGAGCTGTTACTTCACGTACTTGTATCGCAATCGTTTTTTCCCGCCTGTTCCTGGAGAAACGGATGCGAATTGCAACAAACAATTTTCTCGGAACTTCTTTTGTTTCCAAAACGACAGCTATTTGAATAACGTTAGGGGTGAGGAGCAGAATGGCTGTGTGCCCTGGTATGCGTTGCAATGCCTTCTTTTTCTGACAAAGTACACACGTACGAAGCAGACACATTCACACGTATGTATGACGTATCATGTGCATATCAAATCTGGTAATTTCCAAGAATGATTGCCTATCGAAGTCGCTGGGTCCAAACGACATATCGAACGTAGGATCGTAAATTGATCATGCGACTCCGGTGCCGGGCTTTGTGATCAATTATTTGTGATCGTTATTTTATCCTGTTTCCCGTTGTTCCCGTAGTTGCTCTAAATTACGTACCTCCGCTAATTATTTGTGAGTCGCTAAGGAAACCCAGACCATTTATGTCGTTAGTGAGTGGAATGTCTGGTGTTCTTGATGTCTCTTCGGCGGATTCTCTCCCATGGAAAAATCTAATTCCATGTTTACCTCGCGTAGAAAATTGTTTGACTTTTTGTCGCAAATATGGAGTATTACCAGATCAGGGAAGATGGCACTGTGTAGATTGTGGTGGTGCGAAGTGTGTAAAACTTCGTAAGAACAGTTTCGATGCTGAAATACCGTTACAGTTTCATTGCGGACAATGCGCAAAACGAACGACTCTTCCAAACTAGCCATCCAGACCACCGTAACGGATTTTAACATAACAACACTAACGATGAGTCAGGTAAGTCGGAAAGTATTTTTGTAACGGTCTTCTTTTGTTATTGCTGTAGTGATCGCCGTAAACATACTCATAACGCCCGCCACCAGAGTCGCATGATCGATTTACGATCGCACGTTCGATATGTATCGTTTGGACCCAGCGACTTAGATAGGCAATCATTCTTGGAAATTACCTCAAATTTGGTTGGAACTGCTTTAGGAGTACCTAAATTATTCTTTTGTGTCACTTCTTCTCTTCAAAGAAGAACCGGCCGAGAACGAAGGTGCTTGTGAATCCACACCTCACGGTCACAAACAGCGAGTGCAAAGTCTCTGCGTGCACAACACGCGGTTCAACTGTACCACAGATTCGGCAGACCTGTGTAGTGTATAAAATGAGCCTCGTCGCTCTATGGAATGTTGCCCCACCGCGTGTCATCAACTTAGATGAGTGTCAGAAACCGAGGAGCAAATTCAGAAAGTTGCTGAGGATCACGAAGTTCCAGTTGCTGCACCGTCTGGATCTTGTACAAGCATTAGTGTAACATAGGAGACGGCAAAACTTTCCGTACTGTTGACACTGGAATGGACAATTCTCGTGACGCCGGCCGGAGTGGCCGTGCGGTTCTAGACGCTACAGTCTGGAGCCGAGCGACCGCTACGGTCGCAGGTTCGAATCCTGCCTCGGGCATGGATGTGTGTGATGTCCTTAGGTTAGTTAGGTTTAATTAGTTCTAAGTTCTAGGCGACTGATGACCTCAGAAGTTAAGTCGCATAGTGCTCAGAGCCATTTGAACCAATTCTCGTGACACTGTGTGAGTGCTAGCGCTACTCGTGTCACGTGCTGCATGGCCAGATACAGCAACAGCAACCTCGTCGATAGCAGGGGCAGGACGCATTCCTCTTCCAGGTGCCACACCATGCTCACAGGTGTTTTCGAATTTCATTATCATCCCCTTTAAACTATTTAATGACATCGGATCTCTCCTCAGCCTTTTCTGTGGTGATAGCCTGTCAATGCAGCACTCTAATTCGTGATTTTCACATAAAATAGTTTGACTAACAATGTACGATCTCTCTTCTCGATAGCCATTCCGTTCACTCACGTTATGGCGTGTCAAATTAGACGTGAATGGAATGTAGTCGTACAAACAGTGTACAGCGCCAGATTTGCATCTGGTGAGCAAAATTGGAACTATTTTTTTCCAGCATAAACCGGTTCCGCATTATCGCATTAGGATATCTGACAAGTCACGTTCCCGTACAATAATTACACCCCACAGTCGACCTCGGTGAGTAGCTACACTTTAATCATAACCACCCGGCATGAAAACAAATGTTATTTAAAGTAACAGCTAGATAACTGTGGTGTCACCGCCAGACACCACACTTCCTTGGTGGTAGCCTTTAAATCGACCGCGGTCCGTTAGTATACGTCGGACCCGCGTGTCGCCACTATCAGTGGTTGCAGACCGAGCGCCGCCACACGGCAGGTCTAGTCTAGAGAGACTCCCTAGCACTCGCCTCAGTTGTGCAGCCGACTTTGCTAGCGATGGTTCACTGTCTACATACGCTCTCATTTGCAGAGACGACAGTTTAGCATAGCCTTCAGCTACGTCATTTGCTACGACCTAGCCATGCGCCATATTCAGTTACTATAATTACTATCTGCAAGAAAGTATTCTGAACAGATAATATTGTGAATCGTGTACCGTCAAGAGCGAGGTCCATCATTAATGGATTAATGTTAAGTATCAAACTAATTACGTCCGCTTACTGAATTTTCATTCCTTGTCATGTTCCAGACCTCACGTCAGTATAGTTCTTCCCTCCTCACGCTAGCCTGCTTGAGCTAAAACGAGTGCATTTCGGCCTCCACACGTAACACGGTGTTGGCTCTTCTGCCAACACAAAAATAACTATTTCAAAATTACAATCTTTGAACAGTGAAGTTTTAGAGACATCTGTTTCCAAATTCGTGGAACCACGCACTTGGCGAAAGGTCTGTTCCTAAGGACTGGAAAGTAGCACAGGTCGCACCAATATTCAAGAAAGGAAATACGAGTAACCCAGTGAATTACAGACCCATATCACTAACCTCAATTTGCAGTAGGATTTTGGAGTGTATACTACACTCAAACATTATGGTTCAAATGGTTCAAATGGCTCTGAGCACTATGCGACTCAACTTCTGAGGTCATCAGTCGCCTAGAACTTAGAACTAATTAAACCTAACTAACCTAAAGACATCACACACATCCATGCCCGAGGCAGGATTCGAACCTGCGACCGTAGCGGTCACGCGGTTCCAGACTGAAGCGCCTTTAACCGCACGGCCACGCCGGCCGGCCTCAAACATTATGAATCACCTTGAAGAAAACGAGTTATTGATACATAACAAACACTGATTCAGAAAATATCGTTCTTGTGGAACACAGCTAGCTCTTTATTCCCATGAAGTAATGAGTGCTGTCGACAAGAATTCTCAGATCGGTTCCATATTCCTAGACTTCAAGAAGGCTTTTGATACCGTTCCTCACAAGCGGCTATTAGTCAAATTGCGTGCATATGGAGTATCGTCTCAGTTGTGTGACTGGATTCGTGATTTCATCTCAGAGAAGTCACAGTTCGTAGTGATAGACGGTAAATCATCGAGTAGAACAGAAGGGATATCTGGCGTTCCGCAAGGTAGTGTCATAGGCCCTCTGCTGTTCCTGATTTACATAAATCACCTAGGTTAAAATCTGAGCAGCCCCCTCATATTGTTTGCAGATGACGCTGTAATTTACCGTCTACTAAAATCATCAGACGATCAATTCCAATTACAAAGTGATCTAGAGATAATTTCTGTATGGTACGAAAAGTAGAAATTGGCACTAAACGAAGAAAAGTGCGAGGTCATCCACATGGGTGCTAAAAGAAATCCGATAAATTTTGGGTATACGATAAATCGCACAAATCTAAGGACTGTCAATTCGACTAAATACCTAGGAATTACAATTACGAGCAACTTAAATTTGAAAGACCCCATAGATAATATTGTGGGGAAGGCGAAACAAAGACTGCGCTTTGTTGGCAAAACACTTAGAAGTTGCGACAAACCCACTAAAGAGACAGCCTACATTACAGTTGTCCGTCCTCTGGTGGAATATTGCTGCGCGGTGTGGGATCCTTATCAGGTGGGATTGACAGAGGACATCGAAAAAGTGCAAAGAAGGGCAGCTCGTTTCGTGTTATCGCGCAATAGGAGTGAGAGTGTCACTGATATGATACGCGAGTTGGGGTGGCAGTCACTGAAACAAAGGCGGTTTTCTTTGCGGCGGGATCTATTTACGAAATTTCAGTCGTCAACTTTCTCTTCTGCATGCGAAAATATTTTGTTGACACCCACCTACGTAGGGAGAAATGATCATCATAATAAAATAAGAGAAATCAGAGCTCGATAGGAAAGATTTAGGTGTTCCTTCTTCCCACACGCCATTCGGGAGTGGAATGGTAGAGAAGTAGTATGAAAATGGTTCGATGAACCCTCTGCCAGGCACTTAAGTGTGAATTGCAGGGTAACCATGTAGATGTAGATGTATTTCTGTAGAGTGGCGTGTGATAAACAGAATTGTTTTTCACCCTGCCGGCCGGAGTGGCCAAGCGGTTCTAGGCGCTTCATTCCGGAATCGCGCGACCGCTGCGGTCACAGGTTCGAATCCTGCCTCGGGCATGGATGTATGTGATGTCCTTAGTTTCATTAGGTTTAAGTAGTTCTAAGTTCTATGGGACTGATGACCTCAGATGTTAAGCCCGTAGTGCTCAGAGCCATTTGAGCCATTTTTTTTTCTTTACCCTCTGAAGCAGACGGTGTATGTTAGTGTGACTAAGTTGGTTGCCAATACATGTAAATATTTATCTATAATGCTCATGAATAGTCATGCGAGTATGTGCTGTTATTTTCGTGACAGATTTGCAAAACAGACCTCTAATTCAAGTATAGTTTAATACAGCTGCTAGGTCACTTTGTTACCGGTATTTTTACATGGAATTTCTTTGGCTGATAAGGCTGGCGACCATATTCATTTGTATGACCATAGATTTACTATCCAACTATAACGCTGTTGGTTTGATTCCTGTTAGAGCAACTGCTGCGTTCCTTTCGAAACGTAATCCTCGTCGAGACAAAAAGTAGTCCGATTACTTGCCATTAACACACGATCACGGTCAATTTTAAATCCTGTGAGAGGTATAACATTGTGGGGGACTTGGTCTTGTAGGAATAACCTATAGTATATGAAGATAGTAACTGTTCTCGGAGGAACAGATACCATTGATGACCGTGCAGCTTCTCTAGAATAAATGATAATTAATTAAAACCCTCAGCTTCCGAGAGGTGTTACTGATATACCTCGATGAGGACAGCTGAAAATGTGTGCCCCGACTGGGACTCGAACCCGGGATCTCCTGGTTACATGGCAGACGCTCTATCCATTTTTTTTTTTTTTCATCTGAGCCACCGAGGACACAGATGAATAGCGCGACTGCAGGGACTTATCACTTGCACGCTCACCGTGAGACCCACATTCCCAACTGACCACAATCTACATACGTAATGTACCTAATAGATATTTGCCCATCCATTCATTACGCGCGCATACTAAGGTGACGATTTCCGTAAGAGTTCGGACAATCTGTGCCCATACGCACAGACGAAGGTCAATAGCAGGGTAGCCTTTAACTATATACATGAAGATAGTAAATTTTCTCTAAAGATCAGATACCATTGATGACCGTGCAGCTTCTCTTGAATAAATGATAATTAATTGAAACCCTCAGCTGCCGACAGGTGCTGTTGGTATACCTCGAACAGTTACTATCTTCATATATATAGTTAAAGGCTACCCAGCTATTGACCTTCGTCTGTGCGTATGCGCACAGGTTGCTCGAACTCTTACGGAAAACGTCACCTTAGTGTGCGCGAGTAATGAGTGGATGGGCAAATATCTATTAGGTTCATTACGTATGCAGATTGTGGACAGTTGAGAATGTGGGTTTCACGGGAAGCGAGCAAGGGATAAGTCCCTGCAGTCGCGCTATTCATCTGTGTCTTCGGTGGCTCAGATGGATAGACCGTCCGCCATCTAAGCACGAGATCCCGGGTTCGAATCCCGGTCGGGACACACATTTTCAGCAGTCCCCATCAAGGTATATCAATAACAACTATCTGCAGCTGAGGGTTTCAATTAATTATCGTTTATAACCTATAGCGTTAAGCTTGGCTTTTCCCGTGACAGTATTAATAGTAGAAAATGATATAAGCAATCGCGGGTCCCAGCAGGCGACGGTTTTCGTCATGTTCAGTGCGACCCGTGACTGATTGCCACTTTTTCCACAGTCGTCTTTATTGTGATTCGTGGATCTTCGATTACTAGGGCCTCCGCTTCTGTTGTGACTCCAGACTCTTCACAGAGGAAACGTGTGTTGCTTCGCCCTTTGTGACTCAGTGCCGTTTGGCCGCACTGGAACATCATGTGTCAAGTTTGTTGCGGTACACTTTCACAGACTCAACATGTATTGTTGCAGCATCGTTCCTTTTCAAATGCAACTAACGAAGTGACACACTTTATTAATGGACGGCGCAATTTTGTTTTGGTTCATTGATTGCGTGAATTTATTTTTTTGGTTGTGATGATTACAAATTTATGATTACCTGTCGTATTTAACAAGTGCACTATATCCAGGCGTCGAGTTCAAAGTTTCTAACTGTCTCGGTGTGATTAGATCTGTCCATAATTGTATTAATTAGTGAGCATTTTCAAGTGGCATCAGTTTAGACAAAATTACTGTGGATATTGCTGCCGATTGGTCGCGAAATGGAAACCGCAGTGAAAAAAAAAAGTTTTTTTTTGCAACATTTAGCCGCACCTAAAAGCTACATCTCGACATAGTTGCGCTATGACGTCATTTGTCATAACGTTGTACCAAATTTCCGCCACCCTTTGTCACAGGAGGCAGCTGCCTGCGCCTTCTGCCAACCCCCTACACTGGTCTGCAGCTCTTTGTATGTGCCAAACTGCTGTCCCCATAGCCAGCGGTTCATGTGAACAAAGAGATGAAAATCAGGGGAAGCCAAGTTCCCGCAGTACAGTGAATGATCAAACACTTCCCATCGAAAACGCTACAGGAACGTCTTTGTTGTAGTTCCAGTGTGCGGCCAAACATTGTGACGGAGAACTTCGCTACTACGCAGGGCAGTCACGTTATGTGGGCTGCGTGAAATCGGGCGAAACCGCTCAGCATGAAGAAATCGAATGACGCACGCATGCCAAACTTGGCGGAAGACTCTATTGTCCTAGGTGTCTTTATGTGCTCCCTTTGCACTCAGAACTGACAAGTACGACGTGACACGATCGACAGGCATACTGAAGACACTGCGCAACACGTCAGATTCATCACATGTAATGGAACGTTCGATCGAACCTTGAAAAAAAGTAAACCTCGTATATGATGACACAGGTTGTACGCCCAGAGGATTTTAATGAAAGTGAGAGTTTATCACTGATTTTTCTAGTTACGTCCTGTGTGAAATCCCAAACTTCTCCTACGTCTCACTTGGAGCGGGGTTATGTGACAATGTTCTGGTGATCCGTCCGCCAAATGGGGCTCGCCTTTGTCCCTTTTCTTCATCATCAACGATGCTAACACGGCGGAACATACCACACACTCCCACTCGTCCACTACTGTTGTTAGTTTCACTTTAAACACAGCAGTCAGTCTTCGCAAAGGAATGGTTACAACGGGCTCTAAAAAGGCCACCCTTTTGAATTAGACATCTGGACGAACCCATTACCACTTGTAAGTAAACGATAATCTTTTGTTAACACTGGGTAATGTGTGGTGGAGGACGCGTTTTATTAGTCTGTATGCCAATGTTATCTTCCATCGCATTTGCTCCTGAAGCACAGGAAGAGTGATCCATTTATAAATCTGTAATAATTACTTATTTCATCTTATCCTAGACATGATTACTTGGGCAGTTTGTATATGGCTGCATCATATTTCACCAAGGTGTACCGGAAATGTTGCGAGAAACTTAGAGGAGTTGTAGAGGGTGTCTTGAGGAACAAATTGAGGATGGTAACCCGTGTCCAGAATAGTCATCCATCGACGCTACAGATCGTCAAAGTTACAGGTGCTGACACCTGCTACTAGGCCACCTCTTCGGCACTAAAAGTCGTTTTGTAGGTTGAGGGACCGGAGGCGGAGCGTCTCGCAATGTTGTTTGTTATTCAGTTTAGATTAGATTAGATTTACTTTCATTCCAATTGATCCGTAGTGTGGAGGTCCTCCAGGATGTAGAACATCTCAGAAAAACAATAATACATGACAAATATTTACAACTCAAACAAATAAGCTAAGGTACCATTACACAGTTCCCAAGTGGAATGATCGTCATTTTTTAATGAGCACTATATGAAAGAATCATTTTACAAACACTAATGCACTGAATTTAAAATAAAAAAGTTTTTTTAATTTATAAGGTAATAAACATGTAATAGAACTACTATAATACTTATTTACAATGAACACATTACTGCACTGAAATGGTGCAGACGTTAGATGTACTTACACACACACACACACACACACACACACACACACACACACACACACACACACACTTATTTACAAACACATTACTGCACTAAAATGGTGCAGAAGTTAGATTGTACTTACACACATACACACACACACACACACACACACACACACACACACAAATCAGTTGGTTCTACTGAGAAATTCATCAATGGAGTAGAAGGAGTTGGGCACCAGTAAATCCTTAAGGCTTCTCTTAAACTGAATTTCATTGGTTGTTAAGCTTTTTATGGCTGCTGGAAAGTTATTGAACATGTGTGTTTTCCTGAATAATACACACCTTTTTGTACAAGAGTAAGTGACTTTAAAATCTTGTCAAGATTATTCTTATTTCTAGTACTGATTCCATGAACTGAGCTGTTAGTTAGAAAAAAGTGATATATTTTTCATGACAAATTTCATTAAGGAATAAATATATTGGGAAGCAGTAGTTAGTACTCCTAGTTCCCTAAACAGGCTTCTGCAGGATGTTTTTGAGTTCACACCACATATAACTCTTACTGCACGTTTTTGTGCCCGGAAAACTTTAGTTTGGCTTGATGAATTACCCCAAAAAATAATCCCATATGACATTATGGAATGAAAGTAAGCGTATTATGCCAGCTTTTTCATTTTTATATCCCCTATGTCTGAAACAATTCGCATTGTAAATAGAGATTTGTTAACACGCTTCAGTAGTTCTGTGGTGTGCTCCTCCGACTTGAATTTATTATCAAGCTGTAATCCCAAGAATTTAAAACTGTCCACTTATTCTATCTGCTTGTCATCGTATGTTAGGCATATACTCGTGGGACACCCCTCACAAGTTCTGAACTGCATGTAGTGTGCTTTTTCAAAGTTTAGTGACAAAGAATTGGCTAGGAACCAGTGATTAATGTCCACAAATATTTTATCAGTCTATCTTTCTAAGACTACACTTGATTTGCTATTTATTGCAGTGTTTGTATCATCGGGAAACAGAACGAACTTGACATCTGGTAATGTTACAGATAAAAGGTCATTGATATACACAAGGAATGAAATGTCCCCTTAGAACAATTATAGATGACTGTGCTTAAACTGACACACAATATTTTTTTTAGCGCAACGCAATCTGACTTTCAATAATCCCTACAAAAGAATGGCCCTGACTAACATTAACCTATACCTTTCACAAATCACTTACCTCACAAAAATCTTCGTTATCGAACTACTGCAATACAGCGAGCGCCACTACTGCCAGCTAAATAAAAGATTCAAACTACGGAAGGCACTAACTACTGATAGGCATAGTTAGCAAATGAAAGATTTTAATAGAGAACAAACAATGTATTTACCTTAATAGTCATAATATATATAGCAGTTCATGACATCCAGTCTTACAAATTTCAAATCTCCGCCATCTCTCTCCCCACATCCACCACTGCTGGCGGCTCACCTCCAACTGCGCAACGCTACACGCTGTTCACATCCATCTGCCCAACACTACAATGGCAGACAACAATGCAAACTAGCCACAGACTGCACACAGCACAGCCAGTGATTTTTCATACAGAGCGCTACGTAACGTTGCCAATAAGAAAACATAAACAGCCTACTTACAGGAAAAATAAGGGCCCTAAAATGGAACCTTGTGGGACCCCACATGTAATTAGTTCCCAGTTGGATGATGCCTGATAGCTTAATACATGTCTCTTTCCTAATAACACCCTTTGTTTCCTGCCAGAAATATAAGATTTGAACCATTTTTCAGCATTTCCTGTCACACCATAATATTCTAATTTACTTAAAAGGATATTGAGATTTACACAGTCAAATGCCTTTGACAGATCACAAAATATACCAGTTGCCTGCAATGTTTTGTCTAATGAATTAAGCACATTTTCACTGTAAGTGTAGATAGCCTTCTCAATATCAGAACCCTTTCGAAATCCGAACTGCGACTTTGACAGTATGTTATTTGAGATAAGATGGTTATAAAGCCGATTGTACATTACTTTTTCTGAAATTTTTGAGGATGTTGGCAAAATTCAAATTGGACGAAAATTTGATGCTATTTCTTTATCTCCCTTCTTAAACAGTGGCTTAACTAGAGGCTCACCAGCTTCTAACTGAAGCAACAGGTCAAATCTATTTTCCACATTCACCACAAAGCTGTCAGACAAAGTTCTAGGCCTCTTCCTCCGGTTGCCTGTTGCCACTTCCCACCTCTCTTTACCCTTCTCCCTCCTTAACTTGTCAAGATTTCTCCTAGCCTTGTCTAACTCAGCCTGAAGGGGGCAATTTTCCCCTCCTGTTCTAGTATCTTCCTATCTCTACTACATATCCTACAAAACCACTGATAGCTGTCATTTACTTCCCCAGTTGATTGCCACGATCACCAGTGGAGAAGATGGGGCTAGCCGCTGCGTAGAAAGGGCTTGCCTCTTCTGAATCCAATGCTCTGTGGCGGTTTCGGACACCGTTTCCCATCAGCAGTTCATTTTTCTCCTGGAACTCTCTGAAACCTCCAATGTTTTTCGGTGTACAGGAGAAAAGTAAACTGCTGATAGAAACCTGTGTCCGAAAGTGTCATCCACCAAGACAACAGAAAATAGCGTTCGTAGGAGACAAGTCCTGTCTATGCAGCATCTAGCTCTATCTCCTCAACTGGAGAGCGTGGCAATAAACCGCGATCATTGAATAACAAACAACATTCCGAGACGTTCCATCTACTGTGCGCCAGCGTATGAAGTCACCTTTGCTGCAGAAGGGGTGGATTAGTGGCAGGCGCTGACGCTTGTAACTTCGACCTCTGAAGCGGTTTCCGGATACGGATTGATATCCACGATTAGTTCCAAAACACACCCTCTTCAACTCCTCGAAGTTTGTTGGAACATTTTTGAGACATCCTGTATAAAGTATTGTAGGAAATCAGCAATAAATTTCGAATGACTATGCATCACAGAGAGAGGTTCATTTATTGTTCACAAATATACTCTTTTTCATACATAATTCATAATTATGTATTTACCTGAGGCATATGGATCACAATACGAAACGTGTCGTAATCAGTTGATAATTATTTGTTTATGTGCCTAAGTGATCCAATCGGCCCATTGACCGCGATTTATCTTTTCCTTACGCAGAGTTATAGTTCGATACAGCAGTACTACGACTATGCTGGGTATTAGTGGTTGCTCTTTGCGGAACTATCCGGCATCGTGGTACAAACATGAATATATAACTTCCGTATATATCACATGCCGTAAAACCTCTGTCCTTTAATGTACTATTCTTCTTTCTGTCCTGTTTCACAACGGGAATAAAACAAAAGCTCTATACTACTTTCTGTGTCTAAAAACAGTGCTTTAATTCAAGGTGAATGCTAGTATTTATACCGATTCTACTACAAAAGATCTGTCTGTCACACACTGTCTATTGCCTAGCTGCCCCAATTCAAGATTATATATAGAATCCGTCAGAAAAACGTATGCACACTTTAAGAAACGAAAAGTATTACTTATGCGTTTATTTTACATTTAATAATTGATCACACATGTTGTACAACCTTCAGTTTAGCACATGGTTACTTTAAATGTTCAAAATGTTCACCTTTGGCGGCTATACACATAACAGAACGACGAGCGGTCGCCACAACTACGTCTGTCAATGTTAGAGTGGAGATCTCTGGACATGTCGCTGTAATCTCCTGGCGAAGTTCTTCCAGCCTGCGTGACTTACGTCGTTACACGTTATTTTTCACAGTTCCCCGCACGTAAAAGTCCATATGTGTTAGATCTGGCGACCGTGTAGGGAACTCAATGGGCCCTCTTCGTCCAATCCAATGCCGCGGCAAACTGTCATCCAGGAAAACTCGTGCGGCTAGGTGGTAGTGTGGTGACTACCCGTCCTGTTGGTTGAAGACGTCATCATCAGCTCCATAAAGCGCACGTATACCTGGCAAAACTGATGTGCGTAACATTTCTACGTACACTCCTCCAGTGACTGTAACATCAAGGAAAAAGGACCCTACTCAGCCCTTAGATGACAGTCCACATCACTCATGAGCCCCCGGTAGATTGACCGTTTTATCCACATAAACATGCGGATTTTCCGGTGCCCGATACACTGGTATGCCGATTCAAAGTTCCATTAAGTTTAAATTGCGCCTCGTCACTCCACGATACCTTCGTCACAAGTTGTTCGTCATCAGTTACCGTTTGCTGATAGCAGTCGCAAACATGCATTCGGCGATGAGGATCGTCATCATTAATCGCGTGCATTAATCGTGAAATGTAAACTTTCTACTTTGCAGCTTTCAGAATTATTCGTATACTTGTACTGCCGACCCCCACTTCACGTGCACAGCGAGTATCGGACTCCTGTGGAAAATTAACAACGTTTTCAACACGAGAGCCGACGAAACAGGACTTGTAGCTGTACGCTGTCTTCCTGATCATCCTTTGTGAATATCACAAATCGTTCCATTCAATTCAAACTTGTCCATGATGCGTTTAATCGTCGGGCGGGTTGGCGGGGTTCAATTTCCAACTCCCTCCTCCACTGACGTTGCACTTCAACGGCATCATTAAACTTGATAAAACCACTTCATAATACATTTTCGTTGCTCGAATGTCAAACGTGCTCTAGCCATCTTGTTTTCTCAATATCGAGATTAAAGTACTGACATCTGTTGAGCCAAAGACCATACTACAACACAGTCGTAACTCAAATCCAGTTTCGTTTGCTAACTATCGGCATCAGAGATTACGTGGGATCGGTGAATCAAGGTCTTCAGAACACCCATCGTTTGTCCCGGATGGTGGCAACTAGCGGATTGCATGTAAAGGTCTGTGTGAGTGGGCTGATCGACCAAGTGCGCCATCGCTCTTACGTCGCACCAAGACGTCTAAAAATTGCAGGCAACACTCCTTCTCCAACTCCGTGGTCAATTTTATGTTTTCGTTTATGGAGTTCAGATGTTGTAGGAACTCTCGCAGACGATCCAAACCATGAGGTCAAAGTATAAAAGTATCATCAACATATCGTCAACATATCGCTAAAATACTGTTGATTTAAAGTGGCTGAGGCGACTGCTCGCTCCTCGAAATCTTCCATAAAAAGATTGGTCACCAGGGGAGACAAAGGACTCCCCACGGTGACACCGTCTGATTGCTCATAAAACTCGTTGTTCAATAAAAAATATGTAGACGAGAGGGTGTGTTCTAACAGCGCTATAATGTCAGCTCGAAACCTATTGCCAGTGAGATGTAGTGAGTGCACAAGAGGAACATTCGTAAAACGTTAATCCACATCAAAACTGACCAACAAGTCATTACTTAGCGGCTGCAATAACTTAAATCTGCTGATGAAATCATAGAATTCTTTATCTGATGTGACCATTTTCCTACCATTGGTTTGAGCAAAGACGCCAAGTACTTTGCTAAGTCGCAGGTGGCTGCTCCATTATTACTCACAATTGGACGTAGTAGCACGTCATCCCTGTGGATTTTACGCAGTCTATACAGCCTAGGTGGAACTGAACTATTCGGTTTCAGTTTCTTAATTACCTCCTTTGGTAGGGAATTGTTATAAGTTCTGCTGTTTTCCGCCCCACTCGGTTAGTAGGATCCTTATCGGGGCTCTAATGGCTCTGAGCACTATGAACTTAACTTTTGAGGTCATCACTCCCCTAGAACTTAGAACTACTTAAGCCTAACTTACCTAAGGACAGCACACACATCCATGCCCGAGGCAGGACTCGAACCTGCGATTGTAGCGGTCGCGCGGTTCCAGACTGTAGCGCCTAGAACCGCTCGGGATCCTTATCGATTTGGCGATATGTTGAGTTGTAGCATTATCTTTGTCCGATTTAAGTACCACTGTATTCGGGTCTGTTTGCAAGTTCCCGAGGGCTGCCCTCTCCATGGGCAAGATGTTGCTCTTCGGCGGTGTAGCTCTTGTCAGTACACGACAAGACACCCGGCGCACTTCCTCAGCTTCATCTGTAGCAAGACGGCGCACAGCCTCTTTGATGGAACTGATAAAGTTCAGAAGTGGCGGTGAAACAGGTATAGGAGCAAAATTCAGACCTCTTGTTAACACTGACGTAGTAGCGTCATCTATAGGCCAAGTTAATGACGGGTCGTCGAGTAGGAACTTCCTCCTGCATCTGTGTCGAAAGTCGGTCGAACATGGCCATTCGCCTCGTCGTTCCCTTGCCATGGCTCACTTTGCTTTGGCCCATGTCATACCATCCACCCAATACCAAGACAACGTAGACAGTCTTGCTGCCAATTCTAAATGAAGATAATACATGTCCTTCGATACGCAATCCAGTTCACGCCTTTCTCTCACTAATGCCATACTTGCTTTCGGCGCTACAGTCTGGAACAGTGCGACCGCTACGGTCGCAGGTTCGAATCCTGCCTCGGGCATGGATGTGTGTGCTTTCCTTAGGTTAGTTAGGTTTAAGTAGTTCTAAGTTCTAGGGGACTGATGACCACAGCAGTTAAGTCCCATAGTGCTCAGAGCCATTACGTCTGATGTTATTTGCAGCGGCGCTACTAATAAAATGCACAATTTTGGAAACGTCGGAATAATACCCTTGTCTCTGCAACTTAATAAAAATATGAGAAAGCTCAGTAGCCTCGCTATTTTTTTAACGTAACTTATCGAATTTTCGAATACACTGCATCAGTTCCTCTCCTTAGAGATGCTTGATGTGAGACTTAAAACTTTCCCGGCGTACATATCGTTCCACAAAATTTCGGGAGAACTGCCTGGATGTTTGTAACTTCCTGCGTACTCTGCAGGATCGCATTGTAGAACATCAGCGGCATACTCGCTTCCTTCAGCCTTGTAAGTCTGCCATAGCCGAACACTGTATTCCCACTGGTCGTGTAATGAATTGCAGTGAGACAAAAATTGTAGCCCATACGTTTAACTTTTGGAGTGCTATTATTAATGAATCCGTGGAAATATGACTGTCTGACAGTGAGTCTCTTATTAATCGAGACGGCGGTTTTCGATTGAATTCGGGATGGAATCCAGTCGTTCAAACAGTTCGTGCCCTCCGTAGCCGGGGTAATTCTGTGATGGAATCGCGGGAAGGCAATCGAATTGACATGGATGAGGCGAGTTTTCATCACGGAGGGCGCACGGCACAACAGAATCGAACGCGTTCAAGTAGCGCACGCGAAACGCCAAGTGAATCCGCTACGCATGTGCCGGTGGGGGTCTTAAATACCAGAGCTCAGTGTGTTTTCGCCAGTATCACCTGATTAGGGCCAGAAGACTCCGTGCCGAAATATTGTGGCAGTTCTCTCGAAATTTTGTGGAACATTTAGAAAATGTTTTCACACTTGCACGTGAGGTAACATTAGATACGAACAGATGTACGGAAATTAGGGGGCTGGAGGGGACGGGGGGGGGGGGGAGGGGGGAAGAAGTTGTGTAGCCGGGAAGGGCAGAAGGGCATAGGTCCATCATTAACACTGCCAAATCCGAAAGTAAGATGCCGACCACGAGGAGAGACGGGACAACACCAGGAAGATGAAGAAGACATAATTCTAACTGAGCTGCTTCTTTCTCGTTGCGTGTGGACCTAAACCGGGAACCCTACTTTTTATGGATAATACTGTTACCAACCTAGTTACCCAGGCAGGCCGTGGCTAAGAGAAAGAATGCTATGAGGGCAGGATTAAAGCCAAGGCTGAACAACTCATGCGGTAAAAAGGCTATTCGGAAAGTAAGGAACGATTGGCCGCGAAATGGAAACCACAGTGAGAATCCGATGAAGCTTTGTTCAAATGTTCAGATGTGTGTGAATTCCTATGGGACCAAACTGCCCACGTCATCAATCCCTATACTTACACACTACTTAAACTAACTTATGCTACGAACAACACACACACCCGTGTCCGAGGGAGGACTCGAACCTCCGGCGGGAGGGACCACGTAATCCGTGACACGGCGCCTCTAACCGCGTGGCCATTCCGGCTCGATGAAGCTGAAACGTCCCCTTAGAACAATTTATACACGACTGTGCTTAAACTGCCACACAATATTTTTAACGCAACGCAATCTGACTTTCAATAATCCCTACAAAACAATGGCCCTGACTAACTTTAACCTATACCTTTCACAAATCACTTACCTCACAAAAATCTTCGTTATTCGAACTACTGCAATACAGCGAGCGCCACTACTGCCAGCTAAATAAAAGGTTCAAACTACAGAAGGCACTAACTACTGATAGGGATAGTTAGCAAATGAAAGATATTAATAGAGAACAAACAATGTATTTATCTTAATAGTCATAATATATATATAGCAGTTCATGACAAATTACAAAACTCCGCCATCTCTCTCCCCACATCCACCACTGCTGGATCAAATGCACACACTTATTTATACAATGTTGGTCAAAAGCTAAAATTTTCTCACAGTCCATAAAGACAGTCCAGATTGTTCATCACAGTAAAATTTCAGTGTTTTTTTTTTCAAAGTCTGAGCAGTAAAAGACAATGCACACGGAAGTAGTGGATTTCCATGAAGTCTTGAAGAAGTAGTGTTGTCCTTCTAACAGAAAGACAGTGCTGACTCTTGACATGCTGACAGGTAATGGGCCACAACAGAGCAAACCCACAGCAGAGTCAGTCGAAGTTGATGAATATTAGTAGGTAGGTCATCACAGAGTAGACCCACTGTAGTCCTGGTAGAGAGTATGGTACTGGTGAGTCAGCGAAGGTGTATACCCACTGCAGTCCTTGTAGAAATAATGGTATTGGTGGGTCATCAAAGGTGTAGACCCACTGTAGTCCTTGTAGAAATAATGGTATTGGTGAGTCATGAAAGGTGTAGACCCACTGTAGTCCTGGTAGAGACGGCCAGCAGCCATCTGCTGTGACTGTGCAGGTGCACAATCACCATCGAAGAGTCTTGCAGAGAAGATATCAAGTCCATAAACCACCACTTGTGCACGCACAAAGTTTTTGGAATTGTCCTTAGAACCAGCAATGCTGTTATCCAGTCCCTTGCTGAATTATTAACACACGTGCAAACACTAACAGTCCCTACTTCTCACATATTGTCCATATACTATGACCAACAGAAACGTGTGCAGTGAAATGTAACTTACAAGTTACTTAATTTGATGACCTGGTGTCAATTACAATATTATAACATGAGAATACAATTACAAAGGTACAAAATACATCATTAAATACATAACAATACAGATAACATTTGTAGTAGCACAGGCTTTACAAAAGAATAAAAATAAACATATACATTAGTGTTACAGGAATTATGACATAAGTAAATACATAAAGATCAGAATAACTTTTGAAACATCACCTTCACATAAGAGCAACAAAACAGAATAAATAATGTCTCAACATCTTTACAAAGTAAATAACATAGTATTAGAAAAATTCTACAACATAGCTCTCATCAGCTAAACACATAAAGACAGGAAAAACACAAATACACAAGGGTACACGAACATATAGAGGGATTACACAAAAGGAAAGGATAGGGTTTGTTTTACTGCAGTATTTTGCATGGAGATCTCCCTTTGTTCATCATTATTCCCAAAAGTACTATCTAAGCCTGCTTTCTCTGTTCACATCCTCTTTCAAAATAGTTTTTCTCCACTGTACACTACCCCTTTTTTTTTTTTTTTGCCAAACCATTTTCTTACGTCTTCTCAATGCATTTCTTCCAATTCATCATAGTTAGTTTCTTATATAGTCTACCCCCTCTTAAGCTAACTTAAAGCTACTGAGCTCAGATGCTAAACTAAGGAACGAGGCAATGCAGCATCACATAAAACAATTAATATAAACAGCAATGAAAAAAATGGAAAATTGCAAAGCAAGCTACAGTAAATCTAAATTACCAAGCAATGCAACATTACAACTAATATGAGCCAATGTGCAGTAACAAGAAAAATAAGTCAGTAGTAAAACTAGCTTAACAGAGTAACACAATTTAAAATTCAGTAGCACTATGCCTGGCAAACAGCAGCAGCAAATATAAGAAATATAAAAAATATAAAACTTATATCTATACATGACAAAGCTCAAGCAGAAAAAATATTACAGTAAAAATGGCCATGTTTAATACCTATGTCACATCTTAACACTAAAATGATGCATCACGAGAACTTACACTAGCAGATAAGTTACCAAATCATAAAGAAATTATTTATGCAATTCCTGTGAAGGGAAATGTCTATTTATGTGCCCTCGTTTTCTTGGAAGTAGATCATAAATTTCTTATTGACTTGATCTGTAGGCATAAAATAACTATATTAGTACATATATTAAATTTTATTTTAACCAATGCTGCAGAGCAGCTAGAAACTAGATATTAAAGAAAATGAGCAAATATGTACAAAGGACGGCATGAAACATCATTCATTAGCCATATGGCATTTCATAACGCAGTAAAAATTCCCTCAATTCTAGAGAAAGACGCTTGTCATAATCAGGTGTGCAGATGTAAGCGTGTCGTGTTTGCGGTGCTTTCTACAAAGGTATGTCAAAAGCGAGGATAATGGCCTCCCTTTTTTTTTCTTTTCTACCAGAGCATCTGAAAAGGCTTGTTCTCCAAGTGTCTGACACAGCTGTGTGCCCACGACGCACGTGCAGGTGGTCACTTAACTTTCTTACGGAAATATTTACGACAGCAGTTTCCGCTACAGTGACAGTCTCATATAAAAATTTCACAGGTCGAGAATTTACGTTGCAAATGTGTAGAAACAAAATCCTATGAATATAACAGTGTCCAAAAAAATTTTCGCCGGCATTGTGATACATTCACGCATTTACATACACATTTCATAACTCTTAAAGTACGATTCTTGGTTTCCAACATCCTTTTTCACAAGTCAGAGTCCCTACCCACTATTCATTACTCCTTACCTTATTACACATATATGTATTCATCGACACTCTTCAATATTTCATTATTATAAATATGAAGCATAATCAAATAACTGATACAGCCTCAGCCTATTAATCATAAACATACCTCAGCAGCATAATACACATCGTCATCGTAATAATAACATCATAACACCTCAGTCAAATCTCAAAAACGTCGTAGCTTTCTGCAATAATTTCAAAACCTAAAAAAAAATTCTCTGCTCATGTCAAAAGTGTCATCTGCCTCAAACGTACTTTAAAAATCGTGATCCCATACCAAATATATCATTCAAAGCTCTCATAATATCACAATGGGTCCGAAAAAATATGAACAGTTCACAAAGTACAGACAAAATACAATTTCGTATGTGTGAAGTTACCCAACGGTGTAATCACGTAAACATCTGTCACTGACGTAATAAAAAAGTTTGTCTCTCTCAGTTAAATGATCAGATAGCTGTGTAATTCTGTGTTAGAGAAATATGGTACTGATGTGTAAAGTTGTATAAGCAAATACCATATTAGCTAGGGCTCCTTGTGCTTGCCAAACACATGGTACACAAAGTAAGCGTGTACCCCCCTGAGGATTATTGTAATTATACCCTCAGGTGTTACAGATTACAGCAATGGAATGAAATGTATCACGAAAAACTTTCTTTGTAATTCAAAAATCTTTAAAAATAAATGTTTTAAGTACAAAATTAATCACTCAAATACGTGTCCTGTAGCGCTAGATGTGCGTCTTGCTGTAAGATAATCTCTGTGGAAGTGTCGTAATTATCGTCCTCCGAAAGCTATGTTCTGCATTAGACAATGTACTTACCTCATGATAAACAAAAGTGAAATGCTTTGCGTATAGATATCTTACTTATTACGCTTATTGCCGCGATGAAGAAAGTACTGTGCTGTAACGTATTGTTGTGCTACAGAAAAGGCTGTGTCCTTGTAGCTATACCACAAAAGTTACTACTAAAACATGTTTTGCTTTCCAGAAGGATTCAGAAAAACCGTGCAGATATAAAACAGATACTCCGCAAAAGCAACAATGTAAATTGTGTCACACATTAGTAACGTCGTGATATAATCGTGTAGCTGTCACATTAACTAACCACTGTGTCATCTGGTATCTCCCAGAAAGTACTTTAATTCAGAATGTATTTTCAAGTACACCAAAATGTTGCATTAAAATCTCATTAGCAGTGCTGGTAAATGTTCTAAGTATGTAAGCCTCATAGTCGTTACGTAATCGTGCAACTAACAAGCAAGAATGTACAACACAGTAACACTGTGTCGTCTGTTCGCAATAACAATGCATTCGTAATTTCTGTTTAAATAAGTTCTCTTGGTTCTTGAGTGGATATTGAACTTCAAAACATTGTTGCATGTTAACAGTTTCTCAGTGTGACAAATTGTACAAGTAGCGTGAAGTGAAAATTGCAAAGACTAAGTTAAAAAGCAGATTATCTGTCAATAAACGGTTCTACACGTGAAATGTGGTGTAACCCTTTACTCTTCTCAGTACGCAGAGTTTCAACTTGAATGCAATTATCATGCGGTATTCGTCCGTAAAGAATACTGGAATTTTGATCAAAGTTAGCGTCAATGTTATTTTTCCCTGAGCCAGCGGGCGCACGCGGCAGCCTGCGGTGCGAGTCATTGTCTGTTCCTTTGTTGGCGCGCGTCGTTATTGGGATTAGGAGGCCTAACTTCCACAAATTCGCCTTGCCGAGAGGGCCCAGCTCTGTTTAAAGCTCGCCAGTTCTGATGGAATTCAGGTCTGTCGTTTTGTCGGTAGTTTACACAGTTTCTTTCGTGTCGGTCACGTGGTGGAGAATTTCTCCCTGAATCGTAACTGCGCGCTGAACTGTTGCGTCTGAAATTATTCTGTCTCCCTTGATAATAATTGTTCTGGTAGCCAAATTGTCTGTTTCTAATGGTTCATATGGCTCTGAGCACTATGGGACTCAACATCTTAGGTCATAAGTCCCCTAGAACTTAGAACTACTTAAACCTAACTAACCTAAGAACATCACACACACCCATGCTCGAGGCAGGATTCGAACCTGCGACCGTAGCAGTCCCGCGGTTCCGGACTGCAGCGCCAGAACCGCTAGACCACCGCGGCCGGCACTCTTCTTAGTCATCAGCGTATAGTGAGCACTTAAAGATGCCTAGAAAATAATGTCTCCTGCCAAGTTCGGGTGCCTGCCGAGAGATTCCGGCTGTTTTCATGTAACCCCAAATAACGTAACTGTCCTGCATTTCCTTCTTCATGACAGTTCTCGGCCGCAAACTGTAGGGGCACTGAGGACGCTCCTGCAGCGTTTTCGATGGCAAATGTTTGATCACCCACGTACAGCCCAGACTTGGTCCCTGCTGATTTTCATATCTGCTCAAATGAACCGCTGGCTATGAAGACAACATTTTGGCACAGGCAACGAGCTGCAGTCCAGCGCAGAAAATTTTCAGAAAGCACAGGATGCTGCCTTCTATGACGAGAGTAATAGAAAGATGATACAAAGCTACGACAGATGTAATGTTCCGTAAGGTGAGCTCAACAGTCGTAAAGTATTTCAAGAAATGCACTTTGACCATCAGCTGTTTATTTGTCCCATTAACCATCTACCGGTTTCGGTTATTAATTATCATCCAGGCTGCAGGGTACAACAGATTAGTTTAAAGCATTCCATATTCCTTTGTAGCTGAATAATCTCGAATACCCCACATCCTGAATGATGCTTAATAATCGTAACCGGCAGATGATTAATGGGAGAAACGAACAGCTAATGGTTAAAAAGCGTTATATATATATATATATATATATATATATATATATATATATATATATACACTCCTGGAAATTGAAATAAGAACACCGTGAATTCATTGTCCCAGGAAAAGGAAACTTTATTGACACATTCCTGGTGTCAGATACATCACATGATCACACTGACAGAACCACAGGCACATAGACACAGGCAACAGAGCATGCACAATGTCGGCACTAGTACAGTGTATATCCACCTTTCGCAGCAATGCAGGCTGCTATTCTCCCATGGAGACGATCGTAGAGATGCTGGATGTAGTCCTGTGGAACGGCTTGCCATGCCATTTCCACCTGGCGCCTCAGTTGGACCAGCGTTCGTGCTGGACGTGCAGACCGCATGAGATGACGCTTCATCCAGTCCCAAACATGCTCAATGGGGGACAGATCCGGAGATCTTGCTGGCCAGGGTAGTTGACTTACACCTTCTAGAGCACGTTGGGTGGCACGGGATACATGCGGACGTGCATTGTCCTGTTGGAACAGCAGGTTCCCTTGCCGGTCTAGGAATGGTAGAACGATGGGTTCGATGACGGTTTGGATGTACCGTGCACTATTCAGTGTCCCCTCGACGATCACCAGTGGTGTACAGCCAGTGTAGGAGATCGCTCCCCACACCATGATGCCGGGTGTTGGCCCTGTGTGCCTCGGTCGTATGCAGTCCTGATTGTGGCGCTCACCTTCACGGCGCCAAACACGCATAGGACCATCATTGGCACCAAGGCAGAAGCGACTCTCATCGCTGAAGACGACACGTCTCCATTCGTCCCTCCATTCACGCCTGTCGCGACACCACTGGAGGCGGGCTGCACGATGTTGGGGCGTGAGCGGAAGACGGCCTAACGGTGTGCGGGACCGTAGCCCAGCTTCATGGAGACGGTTGCGAATGGTCCTCGCCGATACCCCAGGAGCAACAGTGTCCCTAATTTGCTGGGAAGTGGCGGTGCGGTCCCCTACGGCACTGCGTAGGATCCTACGGTCTTGGCGTGCATCCGTGCGTCGCTGCGGTCCGGTCCCAGGTCGACGGGCACGTGCACCTTCCGCCGACCACTGGCGACAACATCGATGTACTGTGGAGACCTCACGCCCCACGTGTTGAGCAATTCGGCGGTACGTCCACCCGGCCTCCCGCATGCCCACTATACGCCCTCGCTCAAAGTCGGTCAACTGAACATACGGTTCACGTCCACGCTGTCGCGGCATGCTACCAGTGTTAAAGACTGCGATGGAGCTCCGTATGCCACGGCAAACTGGCTGACACTGACGGCGGCGGTGCACAAATGCTGCGCAGCTAGCGCCATTCGACGGCCAACACCGCGGTTCCTTGTGTGTCCGCTGTGCCGTGCGTGTGATCATTGCTTGTACAGCCCTCTCGCAGTGTCCGGAGCAAGTATGGTGGGTCTGACACACCGGTGTCAATGTGTTCTTTTTTCCATTTCCAGGAGTGTATATTAAAAAGTCTACGACAGATGTCTCAGTCAGAGCGACAACTATATAGAGAATTGGCGAGAAAGTGTAGCTAACGTTGTAAGTAGAACAGTTTTGATTTGCGGTGTGGTTTCCATTTTGCGACCGATTGCTCCTTACTTTTCGAATAACCCTCGTTTTATCATCTAAAGCCGAGGTCCCGGGTTCGAGGCCCGGTCCTGTGCTCAGTTTTAATCTACTAGTAAGTTCCAATACAGCGAACACTCGCTACAGAGTGAAAGTTTTATCATGGAAAAGCACAGTTTAACATCCTGCTGCTGTTTATCTGAAATTGGAAATTCGTGGTAAGGTCTTACGGGACCAAACTGCTGAGGTCATCGGTCCCTAAGTCTACACACTACTTAAACTATCTTATGCTATGGACAAAGCACACGCACCCATGCTCGAGGAAGGACTCGAAAGTCCGGCGGGGAGAGCCGCAAGGACAGTGACATGGATCTGAATAGCCATGGCATTCATCTCAGTTTCACTAAGAAACTGAAGGAGAACATGGAAAATTTAATTCGTTCTAGCCAGACGCGAGTCGTTTCGCTGATACGACTCGAGAATACTAAAGGCCACGCCACATCACTGTCATTTTATCGTGAATGTGGAAGTAAACAAGTAGCACCTAACAGGGAAAGCAAGGCCTGTTGGATCATGAAAAAAAGAACTATCGACAAATGACGAACTTATTTTGCCCTTGATGGAATTTGCGGGGAGACACAGGTAATAATTGTTGTCTGTCGGGCTGGAGATATCGTCTTTCTGTTGTACCCATTCATGTGTCCGTAAATCAGATCCTGCAGCACGGAGAGATTGGACGTTATTCAGGGCTGACTCTTTTTCACGTTCTTATTCAGAGTGTGCACGCGATACCAGCTGAGTCCTCACATAAAATTCAGCCTCAGAAAAAGAGAGAAAGGAAGAAGTATGGTAAGGATACGAATCAGACTAAATGGGATGCTCTTTTCGCAAAATTTTTGATACTTTCAATTACCCTATGTCAGCACTGTGAGTTATCTTACGTAATTAAGCGCAAGGAAGTCTGACGGATTCGAGTATCAGTTTGTTCTAGGGACCACTGTACGGCGTAGCGAAGGTCGCTGCCCGCAGCGGCCATTAGACTGTTTGTGTCTGATAGGAGGTGAAGCTAGCGCGCTTTCCTCGCCAGGGTGGGCCCGAATCATCCTATCCCTCGCACGCACGCCTTGTCCAAATATTACGGTCGTGGATTACGCACGCCTGCTTGAGTCGATTACGAGCTATTAGTGACTTCAGTATGAAGTGTTGTCCTAATTAATACATACTAGCGACATGAACATGCTTCGCACGGGCAGCGTTAAGTATCTATGGCTAGACGACTTATGTATCGCAGCGTAGTTTGTTTACGGACCACTGCGTACAGTTATGAACAAATTTCAGAGAACAACATTAAGTATGAGGGTCAGTCCAAAAGAAATGCACACTATTTTTGGAAAAATACAGTTTTCATTCTGATGTGAGAAAGTTTTACAGTGTGAAGATACGTCTTTCCCGCTTGTTTTCAAACTTAGTTCAACCTGTTCCCGTGAGTGGCGCCGTCACAGCATGTCTTCAAGATGGCTGCTACACTTGACGTTCGTCAGAAGCAACGTGCTTGTCATAGGATTCCTGTGCTGTGAAAACGAGACAGTGGGAAACATCCACAGGAGGTTGAAAAAGGTGTCGATCGCAGTACAGTTAGTCGGCGGGCTAACAGGTTACGTCATGAAAGCGGGCACAGCAATATTGAGGATTGTCCTCGCAGCGGCAGGCCTCGTACTGCACACACTACAGACAATGTGCAGAGAGTTAACAAATTGGTGACTGCTGACAGACGCATCACAGTGAGCGAATTGTCACACTACGTTGGGATAGGGGAAGGAAGTGTTTGCAGAATACTGAAAGTTTTGGCGTTAGAAACGGTTTGTGCCAGGTGGGTTCCCAGGATGTTGACAGTGGCTCACAAAGAAACAAGAAAAACGGTATGCAGCGAACTTTTGGAACAGTACAGGAAAGGTGGAGGTGAATTTCTTGGAAGAATTGTGACAGGTGATGAAACAAGGCTCCATCATTTTTCACCAGAGACGAAGAGGCAATCAATGTAGTGGCATCATGCAAATTCACCGAAGAAAATAAAATTCAAAACCACACCTTCTGCTGGAAAAGTTATGGCTACGGTGGATTCGATTCCGAAGGACTCTTGCTTGTGGACATCATGCCAAGTGGAACCACGATAAATTCTGATGCATATGTGACGACACTGAAGAAACTTCAAGCTCGACTGAGTCGTGTTCGACCTCATCGGCAAAAGCAGGATGTTTTGCTGTTGCGCGACAATGCACGGCCACATGTCAGTCAAAAAACCATGGAAGCGATCACAAAACTCGGATGGACAACACTGAAACACCCGCCTTACAGTCCTGACCTGGCTCCATGTGAGTATCATCTCTTTGGGAAACAAAGACTCTCTTTGTGGAACAAGGTTTGAAGATGATGACTTCCTTGTGCAGGCTGCCAAACAGTGGCTCCAGCAGGTTGGTCCAGAATTTTACTGTGCGGGTATACAGGCGCTGGTTCCAAGATGGCATAAGGCAGATGAGAAGGATGGAAAATATGTGGAGAAATGAAAATATTGTTCCTAAAGGATGTGTCTACACACTGTAAAACTTTCAAACATGTAGAATAAAAAAGATAGATTTAAAAAAATAGTGAGCATTTCTTTTGGAGTGTCTCTAGTAATTGAACATCATGATGGTGGTGGTTGGTGGTTGTTGGGATGTTTAAGGAGGACTAAACAGCTAAGGTCATCAGTCCCCTGAACATCATGACTTATGCGATGTAAGCAGCGCTCTGTAGGAAATCTGGATGCATGAATATTGTATGTTTCATATTGGTGTTTGGAGTGACATCTCATGGCAATGATGGGAGCACGTCGTGATGTATGTAATATGTCTACAACCAATATGAATACTATATGAGCCGGCCGCGGTGGTCTAGCGGTTCTAGGCGCTCAGTCCGGAACCGGGCGACTGATACGGTCGCAGGTTCGAATCCTGCCTCGGGCATGGATGTGTGTGATGTCCTTAGGTTAGTTAGGTTTCAGTAGTTCTAAGTTCTAGGTGACTGATGACCACAGATGTTAAGTCCCATAGAGCTCAGAGCCATTTGAACCATTTGAATACTATATGAGAATCATGGTTTTATATGTGTGTGTATGAGTGATTCATTGCGTTTCGGAGGCTCGCTGAGGTGGAAAAAAAATTGGAAAAAATAGGCATTCTCTCCATGTTTTATAGTACTGCTCTTGTGAAGCTTAGTGCACACTGTGACGCATTGTTGAGACTCATTGGCGCAATTTTTTATCGTCGACTCTTTATGGGAGAAAGGAAATGTATTCGAAGTTGCGAATGTGGACAACCATCAATTTTATAATGGAATGACAACAATGAAAATTTGTGCTGGACCAGGACTCGAGCCCAGATTTTCCTGTTATCGCCACCATGTATCTATGTCCCAAGAAATACTGCACCGTAATTCGGAATAACACAGGCACTGCAATATCGTCTTTATGGAAGACGTCTAGACCGTGCCACACAAAAAATCGTATCCACGTACACATCATGACCACCGATGTACGATCGATTTAAACCCGTCCTGGTGATGAGCAGCATCACCTGGCAAGGAATGACTGCCAGCCAGACGCACCCACGGTGCATGTGTTGGTGAGCGTACTGTCCGTGTGTAGGATGGGGAAGGCGCACGACCTATCTCAGTTTGACCGAGGGCAGATTGTGACGACCCGAAGATTTGGCACGAGAATTTCGGAAACAGCAGGACTTGTCAGGTATTCGACGGGTGTCTTGAACATGTGGCGTAACCAAGGTAATACCATGTCCAGAAGTCGTGGGGTTGGCGGCCACCCCTAATTACAGATGTCGGACGTCATAGGCTGGGCAGAGTGGTAGAACAGGACAGGCGACGATCTGTGGATGAACTAACATCTGACTTTAATGCTGGACAGAGTACAGGTGTGTCTGAAGACACAGTGCACCAAACACTGTGCAATCCGATCATTCCATTTCAGATCATTTCGAATAGTCATACACAGATACTTGACGAACGTTACCGCTTCCAAAGACTGGGCATTTACTGTCTACTCGTAGACTAATGGGTATTTTCGCCTTGGCCGGCCGCGGTGGTCTAGCGGTTCTGGCGCTGCAGTCCGGAACCGCGGGACTGCTACGGTCGCAGGTTCGAATCCTGCCTCGGGCATGGGTGTGTGTGATGTCCTTAGGTTAGTTAGGTTTAAGTAGTTCTAAGTTCTAGGGGACTTATGACCTAAGATGTTGAGTCCCATGGTGCTCAGAGCCATTTGAACCATTTTTTTTCGCCTTGGTATACGCAGTAGGTTACAATTACTAATACTGAGAGATAACTGCCAGTCATTACACAACGCATTCGTTTTCTGCAAATCCTCTTTGATTTGTTCACAACTTTCGTGTGATACTACTTTCCTTTAGAGTACAGCATCATCGGTAAACAGCGGCCTCGGACTGAGGAAATAGCTTACAATACGTTAGTTCTCCCAGTCTTGGAGTATGGTTCGCCTGTATGGGATCCTTACCAGTTAGGTCTGATTCAAGAGATTGAGAAGGTCCAAAGAAGAGCGGCAAGATTCGTGACTGGTACATTTAGCCATCGCGAGAGCGTCACAAATCTCATAGAAAGTTTGAAGTGGGACACACTTGCAGATAGACGGCGCGCTAAACAGAAGGGGCTGATCACTAAATTCCGAAATCCGGCCTTTACCGAGGATGTAGAGCATATATTATTACCACCAACTTTCAAATCGCGCAATGATCACCATTCAAAGATACTGGAAATAAGAGCTCGTACTGAGGCGTTCAGACAGTCGTTTTTCCCTCTCGCGATCCGCGAGTGGAACAGAGAGGGGGAGGGGGATATGACTTTGGCGCGAATTTTGCCCTCCGCCACACACCACTTGGTCGCTAGCGGAGTATATATGTAGATGTAGAACACTCCTAACGATAGGCCTTCGCAGCTGACGATCGATGCATGTGCCAACGTTAACGCTATGACATCGGTAACTACAACTGAAACTGACATGTGACCACTGGCACTGGATGTTGGCGCAGGGGCAGAGCCTTGCATGGTCTGATGAATACCGATATCTTCTCCATCAAGGCGATGGAAGAGCGCAAATCCGTCCTCTTCCAGGAGAACAGCTCCTTGATACCTGTACTGCGGGACGGAGACAAGCTGGCGGTGTCTTCATTAAGCTCTGGGGAACATTGGGTCCAGTTGAGCTCGAGCAAGGCATCGTGACAGCCAAGGTGTATCGTACACTGGTCGCAGACCACGTACACCCCTTCATGACGATCATGTTTCCCGATGGCGGTGCCATTTTTCAGAAACAATTCGCCATGTCACAAGGCCAGGAGTGTGACAGAGTGGTTCGAGGAGCACAGTGGCGAGTTCTGACTGATGTGCTGGCCCTTCCAACTCGCCACATCCGATCCTGATCGAACACGTCTGGGAAGTGATAGAACATAACGTAGGAGCTCATCGACCTCTCTCCGGAATTTACGGGAGTTAGGTGACTTGCGTATGTAGATGTGGCGCCAACACCCTCCAGCGACCAAACAAGTCCTCATTGCTTCCATGCCGTAATGCGTCGCCGCTGTTATCCGTACCAAAGGCGGACACACAGTCTATTTGGTATATTGTCATAATATTCTGGCTGACCAATATGTAGGTTTGATTCAACATAGGCAAACAGCTGAAAGTTGTGTCATCTCCAGCTCTGCTGAAAGAATGTACTGTCTGTAAATAAACACAGTTGCTGAACTAGTTTTTCGGAAAACGTTTCACTTAAATAAAACAGCACATTTTTGTACTCAGATGTTTTTTTGCTGCGCAGTTGTGAAACTGTAACCTCCCCCTTACTAATCGACCTATCCTGCTTGCAATATGAAATATGACCGTGGATCGCTTGTATAGCTAATGGAATTTTTCTAATTGGATAAGTCTATCTTTCCCGAAGAAGTAATACCGATAAGTAGGGGGAAAGTGTATAACCGATCTTTCTGAAGGAACAGTCTACTTAAAATAAAGAAGTAATTAAACCGAACAGGACTACAATTTGGAAAAATGAAATTTATTTTCTGCATTCACTCACGTACAACACTGGATAGAAAAGGGGTACCACTGATCATGAATCCAAAAGTTACACTAATGAACGAGAAGGAAATAATTACGGTCGCCAGCCCACTAGGGCGATTTACATCCAAAATCCTGTACAAGATTATGGGAAAGAAAAACATTTATTATTAAACACTGACGTGGCAACTGAAGGTTGTCATGTTTTTTAACACTAATTTTAAGTGGGTATGTAATGATAAAGAAAACTGAGAAGTCACTTTTACGTTAAGCTTGTCACTAACTTTTGAAAAAGGCAATCGAGTAATGATTTGAAAATATCCACTTCAACTGTAAGTTAGTATTGAACTTCGTTAAGTGAACAATGACTTTCAGAGACCTCAACATAACATCATCAAACAAATTTAGAGAAAGGGAAGCACTTTGTACTTTGCAGTTACTTAATCTTCAAATTGGATGTCATATTATTGGCTGAACAACTGAGCCTTTTTTACTGACTCGAACAGAATTAAATACTAGAATACGTACCAAACCAAACAGCCATGTGCTCCAAGCTATATGTAAAATAAATAAAACTTCCGCACTCTTAATTTGTGCATTTTTTTGGATTTGGATTTTTTCCAGTGATAGATTCTCAAACTTCGGTTAGCATATAACGAAAAAAGGGAACAAAGACCCTGCTTGGTAACAATGTCTGGGTGCAATGAGGACACAATCGCCCTGAATTTAACTGATTATTATTTAAATAAAGTTCATTAATCAAATCACATTCAGTTGTGCTGCTGGGTTAGCCGTGAATACTTTCTACCAATGAACAGTCTTACTTCAGTGCTGTGCATACGACGAAACTCGGAGCCGACGACGAATCTGCGTTGCTGGAACTGCTACTGTTGAAGACGGTAGCATCCTGTGGGGCCACGGCTAGCTACAAGAACGGGAAATCGTAATTAATACAGCATCTTCCGCCCGTCCGCTGTCCCTACTCCTGCTCTAGACATCTGGCAGGCGCGCGTACATGATGCCGCCGAAAAATGATACTCTCTACTGCGAGAGCGTTAACACCACACTTACACTACAATCGCTGGAACCCGTCTCCCGCTCTCTTCGCGCGCTCTGCGCAACAACCCCCTACCCAAAGATTTTACAACGCACAAGCACTGCTATTATCTTTGCTACTCGATGCAAATAACAATTCCTTTGGCTTTCCCCCCACATCTTATAAGCTTCACAGTAAAACACAGATAAACACAATGAAACGTCAACAGACTTCTACCTAAATGTACACATACAGTGAAGCAATGTCCTTACTTATTAAAAGAAAGCATTTAAATTACAAATATTCACATACAATTAAAAAAAAATTATATATCGGTAGCAGATGCCATGCATCCTGCATTTTCGGTGTTACAAAACGATGCAGGGAAGTAAGTGGTTAAAATATTTGATTATTTAAAATTGTAGGTCACACATCACAGCCTGATGATGAAGCGGTTTTCTTGTCGTCATTGGTCATACTCATTACAATAATTTGAAACTGAGTAACTCACAGCCCGTTGTTTGAAAAATTTGCGTGAAGTAAGGAGTGTCAATTGCGACTGCTAATCTGAGCGAAGCAGAAACTGAGAGTCTGAAAGGACCCATGGTCACACAAAGCACCTAAAAGGGCTTGAAATATTGTGTGTTGTGGTTGGTGCCTTTGAGGGTACTCTTTTTGGTATAGCAGTGCTGCCTCTCGACCGTTTCCATCTGCTTGGCCGTATACAAACACCATCTCGGCTTGTCCCCGAGATGAACAGCAGACTTTCTGTTGCTTACAGTACGCTACGTCAATCACACAGCCTTCAACATACAGGGTGGCGCAGATGGATCGGGTGGTTTTAAAATACTTGTCAAACTGTCAATTGTAAAGGTATTGGATTGAAATAAAGTGCAAAACGTGTAGTTACAATGGAAGTTTATTAACAAAAAATAGTAATGTTAGTTTTTAAAAATTACATCCATCAAATGCCCTCCTTCTCGAGCGACGCATTCTTGGAGTCGGTCCTTAACGTTCCGCATTGCCCGCTCAAGCACATCACCAGGAATTGATGTGATTT